>NC_143584.1:40294075-40636230 GCF_048544385.1 Mastigoproctus giganteus | reverse complement strand
AAGAAACCAAAATCAGAATTTGTTGTATTAAAATTGGCCTTGGATTCAGTTACATCACCAACAATTTTCGTTGAACTAGTTGAATTGGAAAAACAAGATGCAGAGACAATATGTTCTTCAGTTATGGAAAAAAACTAACTACCTAGAAAAAAATTTAACAGGATTTTGCTCTGATGGTGCCAGCGTTATGCTTGAGAGAAAATCTGGAGTGAGCACTAGGATTGCAAAAGAGTTTCCAAACATAATAATATGACACTGTTTAAATCATCGCCTCCATCTTGTTTTAGATGATTCGATAAACGAAATAAAGCAAGTAAATCATTTTAAAATATTTAATGATAAGATATATACTATTTTTCATCAATCCAATAAGAACCAAATTGAACTTTCCAAAATATCCAAACAACTTGGGATTGAAATTATAAAGATTGGTAGAGTTTTGGGACCAAGATGGGCTGCCTGTAGTTTAAGGTCAAATAAAAAGTATTTAGGTATGGCTGCCCATCTTGAAAATATATATTTTATAACTGATTTGGCATTGATGATTGATATTTTAAACGAAATTTCTCTTCTTTAAAATGCACTGCAAGCATGAAATATAGACATAATAAAGGCTGAAAAATTCGTGATAAGATCTATTAAAGCATTTCAAATGCTTGGAAAGGAAAAGGGTCCATACGAAAAAAAAGTTGATGAATTAATTACTTCAGAAACCTTCAAAAATATAAAATTTGTAGAAAATAATCGATTTGTTGGGCTTCCTCGGGGAAGACTTTTAGAAAACATCGTAACGAATTTGAAAAAAAAGACTAATGGATTGTGAACATTTAAGACTAATGGAATGTGAGCATTTAAGAGCATTTGTAGCCAATTTAAAGATAAGAATAAATTACAATTTCTCAATTTTTTGGAGCCAGATTACTGGAATATTGAAGAAGTACTAGTTCCATGGAAAGCAGCTGAAGAACAATTGCTCGTATTTAATGACATTTTTAATTACCAAATTGATATTAATGATTATCGAGATTTCGTGGAAAACATTTTAAAAAATTCCCAGAATTATGCAATTCTTGAAAGTGTTCAAAGAGCTAAAAATATTGTCAGAACAATTGCTATAAATTCAGTGGAAGCGGAAAGAGATTTTTCAAAGATGAACATAATGTTCAGAGAAGAGAAATCGCCTAACTGTTTCTAATATATCAAACAAAATGACTATTAGTTTAATCGGCCTACCTCTAAAGGAATGGGATCCTACTCCTACAGTGAAAAGATGGTTAAAGATAAATCCTCAGCCAATGATGCTCGGATAAAAGTGAAGAAAATTGCAAGTGAGGACGCCAATCAAGAAGCAATATGGCAATATCTTAAATAACAATTTTATTGTTTTTTGTCTGGTATTATTTAATATTTTAAAACTCTTTCTTATAACATAATCTAGTTTTGTGGACCTCTTTTATTGTTCTTATTTAAGTATTAACTGCATGAAATAATAAACTACCTTTCGGTATATAGTTTTTTTATGCTTAGAAAGGTCATTAGAGCAGCGAACCGGTTGTTAAATTATTTGAATCCCACCACTGCCTGTATCCCCATTTTTCAGAATAACATGGAATGCTGAGTTATGAAATAAAACTCATGGCACACAGTAGCAACTTTCCCTTACTCAATTTCAATATCATTACCTTCATCATTTGTGCTTAAAACTGAATTCACAGCACTAATATTGCTAATTATATATAAAAAAATATATAATTTGGACATTTTATGCCGTACTAATTGTGCAGCATAAAAGTTCTTACTGTGCTCTGATTAATTTCAAATGGGCATGAAGGATCTTGCAATATGTTGTTTGAGAATATTCATATTCACATCAGCATATCATGTCAATTTCATAAGGGAGTTTATTAAAAGTCATGGAATTTGCTGATCACCTTAAAAACTGCATAAGTTCATTAGCATTAGTAGAGGTATATGATGCAAGAAAGCAAGCTTATGTAGCATCAGCAAAAAAAAAAAAAAAAAACCTTCATATTTCACCCACTTATTCACTCCAAAAGTTTGTCTAGTTCGGCCTTAAATTTATTTGAGCTGATAACTTCCACAACTACAGATGGAAGATTGTTCCAGCAATCATTCACCAGCTGGCTAAAGGCAAATTGCTGCACATCCAGTCTACAACCATGTTTCCTCAATTTGAATTTATGCCCCCTCAGGTGTGCAATCTGAGCAAGAGGAAGAATCCCATTGAGCTTGCTCAAACCATTCAAGCCTTATACACCACAATTAGATCACCTCGCGCAGGTGCCTAGTCTCCAGATGCTGCAATTTGAAGAACTTAAGCCTTTCTTGGTAACAGCAACCCTTTGTTCCACTCACAAATCTCATTGCTCTTCTCTGTACTCATTCCAGCAGCTCTACTTCTTTCATAAAATGAGGCTTCAGACCTGTATGCAGTATTCCAGGTGTAGCCTGCCCATTGTCCTTATCCCTGGTAGCAAAATTCCTATATATCATTGACAAGACCTTATGAGCTTCTCTCGCAATCTGTCTGCACTGCTCAGAAAATTTCATATCTGACTGCACAATTATCCTCTGGTCTTTTTCATTCTCTGCTACCCTGAAGTGTGGTACCGCACAGCTGGTATGTTACTCTGGGGTTACTGCTACCCATATGCAGTACTTTGCATTTCTCAATGTTAAACTTCAGTTGCCACCTCTCAGCCCATCTGCTCAACTTTTCTAGATCCTGGTTGCAGTAGCATACCGTCGTTACTGTCATTAACTACCCTACCAACCTTCTTGCTGTCTGCAAACTTGGACATTGTCTGATATACCTTCATCAATATCACTGATAAATACAGAAAACAACAATTGGACTGACACCGAACCCTGGGGGACTCCACTAATAACATTAGTCCACGAAGAACAATGTCCATTGATTACCACTCTGTCTTCTCCCACTCAACCAACCCTTTATCCATAGAAACAACTTGTCCTTAACGCCATACTGCTCCAACTTGTACAGTAGTCTTCCATGAGCAACAGTTTCAAAAGCTTTCCTAAAATCCAAGTAATCCAAGTATTCCTTTGTCATCACATCACATCACAGTATCCAATCAAATTGGTCAGACAAGAATTCCCCTTAACAAACCAATGCTGTGTCTGAACTGCAGTCATGTCTAGATTCATGGCAACATTAATCTAATTGAATACAGATTGTTAACAATTTGTATTAACTTTGTATTGTAGTTTTAAATGTTTTTCACCAACCTTATGCAGAAATAAAACACAACGAAAACTGGAATCTCGATAACTATGTATTTATAATAAATTATATTTGCTGTATTTACAATAAATTATATTTAACTTTATTACAACTAAAATATATGAAATATACATATAAAATATACATTAAAATATACTGGGTTAAGAACAATAAAACACATTAAAATATACTAAATTAAAAGTGATAAAACCGCGGTATTTTCTTTGTTCTGCTGTGCGTCTTTAAATACCAGCAGGTTCACGGTACTCATCACGTGTTCCATTCTCTTGTGGTATGGAACTGGAAGTGGCTCGGGAGTGGATCATATGGAACCATTCATCCCTTCTGAGGATAGTAGCCTCAAAGAGGGGATGGATCCGCGTTCCTCTATCTCTATTAATGTTCACTGTGGAACAGATCTGCAAACTCTCGCGCCACTTGCAGTCCCAGAACTTATGCGCCCAATCGGTGATGATAGCATCGTTCGGGGAGATCTGGTGCTGCTTCTCTCAAAAATGCTCAGCCACGGCAGACTTACCATACTCCGCATTTCTTATTGCCTTAGTGTGCTCCCCCAGATGATCTCTGAGACGGCGTTTTGTTTCCCCTACATAACATGTAAGACACACAATCTCATACCTCAAGGCTTTCAAACAAAGCTACCTTTTGAAGATGAACGACTATTTAACGTTTCGAAGTGGCATCAAAAGAAGATCTTAAATATATGGATTGAGAAATTACATAGGAATTTATACCACATTAGGAGAGACAAAAAGTGACAAGATGACTCCGGTGATAAGATAAGTGACAAGATGACTCCGGTGCACTTGTCAGAAGTGAGTAGTGTGGTGGCAACTAAAACAAAACAAATTTCTGACATCTATAGACAAAGACAAATGGGGAAGTTTGACAGACTTAGAGAACAAACCAGGTTTAGAGGCAATAGTGATAGTACTGCCAAAGATTTTATAGTGAATATGAGCAGTAAACAACTAACTAAAGATCAGTTCGAGGTTCTAAATTTAGGGCCAAAATTTGCCATGATTCCGTCTAGAGTACCTGTTGCAGAAATAACAATGGGCATGGAAAGAGCTATAAATAAACTTCCCGAAGATATGGCTAATGAAATTCGAGTTAAAACAGAAGCCATCCTCAGTCAAGCTAAAAACGCCCTCTCTAATCTCAATGTGAAGCAAAAATTAGCACTAAAAAGCCTCAAGCAAGATGATAGCATTGTGGTCTTACCCGTGGACAAAGGTAGGGCAACGGTGGTTCTTGATAAGGAAGCATATCTAAATAAGGCGCTGGATTTATTGAATGATCAAACAACCTATAAGGTTATTCAGAAAAGTCCACTGCTTAACTTGGAATGGCAAGTGAATAGAATGGTACAGAGTTGGCTTAAGTCTAGCAAAATTTCCAAAGAGCAATATTAGGTACTGCATGCTACAGGGAGCCAAATACCAAGATTTTATGGCTTGCCCAAAATTCATAAAATGAGTGTACCACTTAGACCCATAGTCTCATTTATAGGCAGTCCCACATATGCACTATCTGGTTTCTTAGCCAAATTATTATCTCCATTAGTAGGACTTTCTGAATTTAGTATTAAGGACAGCAAAGACTTTGTGCACTTTATAAGAAGCCAACATAGAAGAGAATGAAATTATGATATCTTTCGACGTGACATCTCTATTTACATGTATTCCGATTGACCATGGAGTGCGTTGTGCACACATGGATACCACTCTAAATACTAGAACACAATTAAATTTAGAGGATATTGAGAAAGGTATAGAATTATGCCTCTCAAGCACCACTATGGTGTTTGATAATACTATGTATAAGCAGGTTAACGGTACAGCCATGCCCCCCCCCCATTAGCACAATTATAGCTAATTTAGCTATGAAGGAGCTCGAGGCTAGAATATTTAATGTTAGAGTTCTCCCTATGCGCCCCTGGAAAAGATACGTAGATGATATGTTTTCAATTATTCGAAAGGGGAGTGAAGATCAGGTGTTGAATATTTTAAATGGCTTCTCCCCATTCATACAATTTACCTCGGAGGTAGAAGAAGGAGGAGTTTTGCTGTTTCTACATGTGTTGGTCTGTAGGGAAGACCAACAACTAAAGACTAAGGTCTATAGGAAATCGATGTGTAAAGGTCAATGTTCGCACTACAATTCAGCTCAGGCCAGCCATCATAGGAACAGTGTGGTTTGAACATTAGTTGACAGGGCAAAATCACACTGTAGTACCTCCGAGGATGGGAAGGTAGAGTATGAATGCGTCACGACGGATCTTACAAAATGTGGCTACCCCCAGAGGATTATAGAAAAATATATTAAAGGAAATCAGAGGAGAGGCGAATCTTTTACGCCAGTATCCACTGCATATATTCCCTACTATCCGGGTCTAACCGATCATATAACTAGAATACAAAGAAATTATGAGACGCATTGTGTGCAGCTTTCAGGGCGGAGGCTGCACACAATCGTGTCACAAGTAAAGGACCCCATTCAAAAAGAGAATGCAAGTGGGGTCGTATTAGTATTAGATGCCCGGATTGTGGGGAGTGTTATGTAGGGGAAACAAAACGCCTCTCAGAGATCATCTGGGGGAGCAGACTAAGGCAGTAAGAAATGCAGAGTATGGTAAGTACGCCGTGGCCGAGCATTATTGGGAGAAGCAGCACCAGGTCTCCCCGGACGATGCTATCATCACCGATCAGGTGCATAAATTCTGGGACCGCAAGTAGCTCGAGAGTTTGCGGATCTGTTCCACAGTAACATTAACAGAGATAGAGGAACGCGGATCCATCCTCTCTTTGAGGCTACTATCCTCAGAAGGGATGAACAGTTCCATGTGACCCACTCCCAAGCCACTTCCGGTTCCATACCACAAGAGAACGGAACACGTGATGAGTACCGTGAACCTGCTGGTATTTAAAGACGCACCGCAGAACAAAGAAAATACCGCTGAAGAAGAAGGCAGGAGCCTTCGAAAGTTATGGTTTTAAAGCTATGGTTTTATCGCTTTTAATTTAGTATATTTTAATGTGTTTTATTGTTCTTAACCCAGTCTATTTTAATGTATATTTTATATGTATATTTCATATATTTTAGTTGTAAAGTTAAATATAATTTATTGTAAATACAGGCAAATATAATTTATTATAAATACATAGTTATCGAGATTCCAGTTTTCGTTGTGTTTTATTTCTACATAAGGTTGGTGAAAAACATTTAAAACTACAATATGAATATACCCAACCTCAGAGGCCTGTTTGAAGAATTGTATTAACTTTGGTTAGAAAACCGAATGAGTGGCCTCTTTTTAACATTTTGGCATATTTTGTAACTGGCAATGAAGTGATAAACCTTAATTTTTTTTTAATATGAGATTCAACAAGACCAAAATCTTGTTGAAGTTCATCTCTACTGAATGAAACCTCACATTCTGTGATCTCTGTATGCGGGTTTGTGCATGTGTACACATGCAGGGGGGGGTCGACTGAATCACAGTAAGATATCCATAGCTCACTTTGGCTCCACAAATTCAGTAATGAACCCTATGTAATTCATTTTGCTTTCCTTTTAATGTAGGTATTTTATTTATGAAGAAGAGAAATTTTTCCTAAAAAAATTCCTTTAATGATACAATTCTGAAATTATTTCAAAATAGTCTGAAATGAAAATTACTTTGTAAAAGAAGCAAAATCACCCAAAATCAAAAAATGAAATAGAAAAAACATTAAAACATTTGTATTGTTAGATAATTCACCTGCACGTTGTTCCAATGAAATTTTATTGAGTAATTATCACAACAGATGAACTTTATAATTTCTTATCTTCTGATATGAGATATCACCTATGAATCAAAGAATTATACTCAGTTGTTAATGCACGTAGGGAAGCAAAGGTTTTTTTTTTTTTTTGGCAGTTCGGATCATGAAGAAGAGCAAGACACAAGAAAACAAAAGTTAGTGACTAATATTAAAAATTATAATATATAAAGTGCAATTTAGAATAGTGTAAAACAAAGTAACAATAAGTGAACAGAAAAAGTTATTAAATGATGGCAATGGTCTTATTTATTTAGATGGAATGGAAAAGTACAATATTAGCAAAAAGGATTTACTTAAAGAGATATGTGGATGGAAGAAGTTGTTATTTCTTCTTCCATCATCACATGATGATGATGGAAGAAGAAATATCAACAGAATATATATATATATATATATATATATATAAATGTTTGTTTGTTATTTGGTTTTTAGGAGCATTAGCAACTAAGGCCATATTGCTCTGGGAATATGCGGTGGTCATTCCCTTGTTCCACATCCTCCGTATTTGGTGGTGACGGGCTCGAACCCCGGTCTAACCAAGAAGCGTGTGCTACGCACTGCTGCTCCTTCCCACCTGGCTACGGAGGCGCCAATATATATAAAAATGTAAACTGCAGCCATTATCAATCCACTGCAGGATGGAAGCCTCCTCAATGATTCATGTTGAGGGAAAAGGAACGATAATCTGCGTCCTTGAGGTTGTCACACACATTCTCTCAGATATGCCAGACAAGCTGTACTTGCTACCTGGGAGTCTAAAACGCTGATGGAACTGATATTCGTGTGACACTCAAGTCAAGTGGACTCAATTTTGGCAAAGTCCGGACGGTCTGTGACAGCCAATCCTCTGCTTACACCTTCACAATGGTGGGACTGTTAATAATAGTAGGTATAACCCCATTCACAAGCACACTGTGGTTGACCGCCCAGGTGTGAATCAATGCAAGCAGAGGGCGAGGTGTGGCACCCACACCACATGGAGGAATGCCATCCCTCTGTGTTACTAGGTAGTAGATGACTCTCATCAACTGGTGCAATACCACCACCACCACTTTGCTTATTGGAGGCTTAGTCTCGAGAGCTAAGTCCCGGTGAATCCTTCCCCATCTCTGTCATCATGCAGTATGACTGATGATTTTGAGGTTATGATGGACATCATGGCAAGATCCAATCTTCCTTACATTTCGAGGGTACAGCTCCAAAACGGTGTTCGCAGGCTCCCCACTAGTTAGTACACTGGACCTAACCTATTGGTAACTCTTTGCGAGGCTTCCGGATCAGCTAGTGTATAATCTTGCCACCTTTACTCTGCTAGATAATGATTGGAGGGAGTCCGAGTAGTGTGTATGCAGGGGGCATTAGCGAGGCCACATTACGTCAAAGATCTGTGTATATTCTTACCATGTGCACGCCATATCCAAAAATTTCATTACTTCATTCAGCATGTCCCCCCCCCCCAAATTTTCTTACTATTGAATACACCATGAATCATCAAACTAATAGAGTAAACTTATCTGCAAAAAGGTCTAAACCTCCCAAACACTTCCTAGTTCATTTCAGAAATATAGGTGGTCTCAGTTCTAATCTAAATGATGCCCATTTCCACTTTCAGTCTGCCATGCCCCATGTATTTTTCTGACAGAATCTCAGTTATCGGTTGATTCAACTACTGCTCATCTCCGTTGCCTAAATTATTTGCTGTATGATTCCTTTCTCCTCGAAGGTGGTATTTGAGCATACGTCTGTTCCAATATTCCCTGTCAGAGACTTGGTAATTTGGAATCTCCTCTTTTCAATCTCTCTCTCTACCTAATTGTGTCAAATTCATCTGTTGTCTCTACCATTCTCCCAACTCCACTAATCATTTCTTCTCTTTGCAACTTGACTTTCTCCAGTCCAACTTTCCTAAGAGTGAGGTAATTTTCCTTGGTGATTTTAATGTTCACATCTCCAGCTAACTCCCGTTTTCTAGTCACACCGACCCAGCTGGTCGAGATGCTGAGGCTTTTGCAATTACTAATGACCAAGCACAGATTGTTCATTACCTACAAGAATACTGGACAATCCTAACCATACAGCCAACAAGCTTGAGGTGGTCCTTTAGGCACCTCAGATCACAAATTAGTGATTGTCTCTTCTCCCTTGGAACCTTTATCTCATGGCTATTCCCAACCTCATGTTGTTTGGCATTACACGAATGCAAAATGGCATGACCTGCAAGATTTCTTTTCTTTGGTCGGATTACTGTTTCAAAACTTCTGATGTCAACGTTTGCTTAGATCATATTAGTGAAATTATTCTTGTAGGCATGAAATCCTTCATTCCACACTCCACTTTAAAATCTCGTCCTTTAACTAAACCTTGGTTTTTACAATAAATGTGCTAAGGCTCTTCAAGAGAACAACATTGCATATCGTAATTGGCTTGTTTCCAATTCTTCAGTTTCATTTTCTGCCTACACCAAAGCTCATGACAATTGTAAAGCGGTTATTAATCAGTCCAAACTAGATTTTAAACAGGCTAAGAGTAGAAAATTTGCTTCTTGCCCTAATGGTAGCTGAGCATTCTGGCACTTGCCAAAGCTATTGGCCGCAACTTTTGCCCATCTCTGCTCCCATCCCTCTCAAAACCAGATGGTTCTGTTGTCACTTCAGCCAAGGATAAAGCTGGCCTGCTAGCATCCCATTTTTCTTCCAACTCATGTATTAATGATCTTGGTAAAACACCTCCCACATTCCCAACACACTCCATTCAATGCTTCCTGTGGTCTTCCATCAAAAGGATGTCAGAAGGATTTTGACAAATCTTGATGCAGAGAAAGCTCCAGGTCCTGATGATATTTCTCCACTTGTTCTCAAAACCTGTGCTCCTGAACTTACTCCTGTTCTTTGCCACCTTTTTTCACTTTCTTATTGCAAAGGTGTTTTTCCTTCTGCTTGGAAATTTGCTCATATCCAGCCAGTTCCTAAAAAAGGGTGACAAATCTCTCCCATCCAATTATCATCCCATTGCAATTACTTCTATTCTTTCTAAAATAATGGAAAAATCAATTAACCGCCAGCTCTTTAACTAGCTGGAAACCTTCCATCTGATAAACGTTCACCAGTATGGATTCCATCAGTGTCGATCCACTGGCGATATTCTAGCCTATGTTACCCATTTATGGACAAATTCAAAGGAAAAGTTTGGTGAAACACAAGCAGTTACTCTTGACATCTCAAAGGCCTTCGATCGTGTTTGGCATAATGTCTTCTAAAAAAGGTTCCATCTCATGGTTTTGCAATTTTTTTTTTTGTAATTGGTTATCCAGTTTTCTCTCTGATTGCTCACTGAGGGTGATGGTAGATGGCTCTCTGTTTTCTAACTTCTCCACTTATGCTGGTGTACCCCAAGGTTCAGTTCTTTCCCCAACTCTTTTCCTCTTGTATATTAATGACCTTCCACTGACCTGGAAATCCTATCCATAGTTTTGCCGATGATAGACATTGCATTCCACTTTCCATTTTGAGAAACTTTACCCTGCTCAATCAGCTTCAACTTCTCGAATATCCACTACCAATTCCTTAAATGCCAATCTTCAGGTAATTCTTCAGTGGGGCAAAGACAACTTATTTGATTTCAATCCTCCTAAAACTCAGTATTGTCTTATATCTCGCAAAAAGGATTCTTCTTCTGCTCCTATGTTTATCTTTGATGACCTCTGATTTCTAGGCAAAATGATATATCTCTTTTGAGGATTACCCTAACTTCTAATCTCTCTCTCTCTCTCTCTCTCTCTCTCTCTCTCTCTCTCTCTTGGCACAAGCACATTACAAATAATGCTTCCTCTGCATCTAAAAAACTTGGTTTTATCTTTCGCGCTTAGCATTACTTTTCTTCAAAACAGCTGTTTACTCTGTACGAATCACAAATCCACCCTACCATGGAACATTGTTCCCACATCTGGAGTACCCCCAAAACCTCTCTCAGGCTTCTAGATTCCATTCAGAAGGGCAGTTAGGTTAATTAATGATTCATCTCTAATGGTGTCTCCATTCTCTGTCTAATAGACATACTGTGTCTGCTGCAGGATACTTCCATGGGCACTATTCTTCTGAATTGTCTTCTATAATTTCCACTCTCTCTTAAAAACAGTACGAACACGTGCCACCACCAGCCATCATCCATTTACTGTCCAACTTCAAACTCACAGAACGAACTTTTTAAGGCGCCTCCGTAGCCAGGTGGGAAGGAGCAGCAGTGCGTAACACATGCTTCTTGATTAGACCGGGATTCGAGCCCGTCACCACCAAATACAGAGGATGCGGTAAGGTCAGGGAATGACCACCGCATATTCCCGGAGCAATATGGCCTTAGTTGCTAATGCTCCAAAAAACAAAACAAAAAAAAAAAAAAAAAACTTTTCATCTTCCTTGTTTATTCATTCAATTGCTGTTTTCTGGAACAACCTTCCTTCATACGTATTTCCTGAAAATTACAGTCTACAGAAGTTCAAGTCTAATATCAACAAATATCTTCTTTCGTCTTCTCAACCTCCAACCCAAGCACGGTACTAAGTACTATAAGTTCTAAGACCTCTCGAGTTTGGGGTTTTCGTGAAAAAAAAAAAAAAAAAACTGGTCCAGTGCGGGTTTGCAGATCAACCGTATTTAGCAGTCAGGGGTTGAACCCCGATCTACTCATAGAGTGTATGCTACTGCACTCCCGCTCCTGAGCACTCAGTTACAGGCCTTTTTGATTATATATAATTAGCTGAATACTAGATAGTTAGCTGAACAGAATACATATACAGGTAGTTCTCAACTTTACAAGTTAATTCATTCCTAGTGCATGCTCATAAAGCAGGAATTTATTTCCCATAGACATAATATTAAAAATATGGGTTATGTTATCAACAACAAAATTAGTTAGCTAATTAGTTTATGTTTAAACAATTATTGATTTATCAAAAAAATGAGAACATAGTCTGTAAAATCAACCAAATTATAATAATAGAGAAATTATTTACGACTTACAGAATGTTTATTCTTCTTCATCATCATCATCGACTAAATGCACACTCGTTGATCACTCATTATTGGCTCGGAACTCGTTGGTTTATTGCACAAGGAGTTGTCTTCTTCAGAAATGCTTCAAGAGGCATTTATTTCCAAGATAATCTTCTCTTTTCTTTATAAATTTCAATAGCATGCATAAGCCTTTTTTAACGGAACAGACAAATTGTAACTAACACGATTTGAGCAAGTTTACGAAGCTTAAAAAAAAGTAATGAAGAGAAGATTCTGAAAATTTATTTATGTTTTTTATACAACTGAAGATTTCAATAAAGGGCAAACACATTTCACCATAATAATGTAAAAACCCAAACAATTCCAGCTATCGGTATTTTTGCAAATGCAATAACATTGAGTTTACTACCCGTTTATAATTGCTTTCAGTAACAGAAAAGTCCAGTAAACCGCAAAGTGCAAATTGTTTTTATTGTTTTATGGTCGTGACTTCCAAAAATGTGCTTTAGAAAAATATCACAGAGCCGTTCAAAATTGGTTCTTATAACAGAACATATGATAAAGATGAAAGTGTAGTGTGTTAGTGATTTGAATTGGTAACTAATACAATTCACACTATAAAAACGACCTTTAGAGAGTTACATAGCTAAAATTTGAACTTCCGAGGTCGTGGAATGAATTGCCAAAAAACAATGTGTTATTAGGTTCACGTTAAGATATTTTCATGATACGACAGTAATGGATTAATATCGTAAAGAGGGGTAACACTGTATTGTATAGCTACGTGTGTAGTTTGAAATGAGGTATTTATGAAAGTTTACTAATCATATTTTGCAATTAATTTTAATATTTTCGATTTTGTTGATAATTAGTACTATTGATATATTGATAATTATATATTGATATATATTATATTATTATTATTGATATCAATTAATAATATAATTGATAATTATATTATTGATATATATTGATAATTAGTAAAAAAAAAAACTCGTAAACCCAGGAACTCTTAAAGCGAGAACTGCCTATAGTTAGCTACTGTATCAGAATAAACAGGAAGTGGGTGGAAATGCTATTAAACTTTGACCATGTTCTTAGCAACTTAGGCAGAATCAATTATTGTTGAGATAGCCAGATTAGAGACATGGTGTCACTCAGATATAAGCAGTGTAGAATTGGAATTTTGGGAATACAATGTGTACAGAAAGGATAGACAGGGTTAGAAGGAAGGAGGGGGTTACACTGTTAGTTATGAAACATAAAATCTAAGGAAGTGCATCCAGTTGATGTGGGTGGACAGTGCAATGCTGAATCAGTTTGGTGTGACATAACCACTGAAAAAGGGAAAATGAGAGTAGAAGTGTGTAACACTCTTCATCACCATCATACTGTGTTACACAGTGCTGACAAAAAAGATATTTAATTTGGATGATTCAAGGAAGGTCCCCATGGACTGGAGATGTGAAAATGTATCCCCAATTCATAAAGGAAATTCAAAGGGTGACACAAATAATTAAAGACCTGTTAGTTTAACTTCTGTTCCATGGAAAATAATGGAGTCACTGGTTAAAGAAGTGATGCAGGATCACTGCAGTAATAGTTCAGACACAGAATGGGCTTGTTAAGGGGAAGCCTTGTCTGACCAATTTGATTGGATACTAGGATGTGGTTGTATATGGATAGCAGCAACCCAAAAGAAACGTATCAACTGTGTGGTACTACACTCGGGAGGTGGAGAATGAAAAAACCTGGGGGTAATCGTGTAGTCGGATATGAAGTTCTCTGAGCAGTGCAGATGGGCTGCCAGAGCAGGTCATGGAGTTTTGTCAATGATATATAAGAATTTTGCTAGCAGAGACAAGGAGGTGATTATAGCTTTGTATAAGGTAATGGTCAGGCCACACCTTAAGTGCTGTGTACAGGTCTGGAAGGCCTTATTTTAGTAAGAATGTAGAGTTGTTAAAATGACTAAGAACTTAATTATTAATAGGTGGGTCTTAATTATTAGGTGGGTCTTAATATATTAAGACCCACCTAATAATTAATAATTATTAGGTGGGTCTTAATTATTAGGTGGGTCTTAATATATTAAAGAATATATTAAGTTCTAAGAACTTAATATATCTAGACCGGGAATGGATAACCTTTTTAAATGGCAGGCCAAATAAAATGTCTATGAGGTATATGTGGGGCAAATTTTTTTCAGCTTTCCATGATTTTTAAGATTATTAAAATGGCGTATAATGAAAAATTTTCATAAACAATTTTATGTTATTTATTGTAATATTTATACATACTCGTACATATAGTTATTTATTAATAAGAAAAACAAAATACAAATTCAAGATAAAATTCAAAAATACAATTACAGTATACAATTATAAAAAAAATTAAATCGAAAATTATTATAATATCAAGGATTTTATAAAATCTTAATAATCTTAGATTTTCAGTTACACATTGCGATAGGAACGAGAATTCAGGAACAGGAGTAGCTCCGCGCGGGTGAAGTTTTTTGGGTCCAGCTAACAGAGAAGTTTTTCTTAAAATTTTTGCTGTTTTATTGACTTAAATTGCCATATTAATTATTTTCTAGAAGTAGCTTTATATTCCTAGTTACGATACTTAGTTTATTTTGAACTTAGATAGAGATTTTATAGGTTATTACTTAGTATCGGTAAGGATATCCATGTATTGGACAAGATTTTGCAGATACGGCGAACACTAAGTTTTTAATTATATTTAGTCATTTTATTGAATTAATTGTTAAATTAAATTATTTTCTATAAGTAGCTTATAGTCTTCGTCAGGCTCCTTGGTTTATTTTGAATTTAGATAGCGATTTTGAAAGTTAATACTTAGTGTCCGTGGATATTACCATTTGTAGCTTGCTGCCATTGTTATACGATACAACATATAACCTGAACTAGATAGCATAAGGTTTAATGTAAAATTAGATAGCAAAACACGTAGCACTGTATTAGAAATCAGTTAGTTTAGTTTAGTTTAGTATAGTATTATCAATTAATCAGTAAAATTTATTCATCTTATTAAATTTCATTGTTCATTAAATTGTACTTAAATGGAATCATGACCCAGCCTACAGCAGCAAAGAAACATTCGCAGATTATTCAGAGTGTTGTGACTCAGGGGAGAACTGAAAGGGGCAATTCTCCAACACATCACAGAACTGTTTGCAGACCTATCTAGAACAGGACATGATCAAGACAAGGAGGATGTCTTTGTGTGAGGATGTTGTTGCAGAGACTGTGAGGAAATTAGATACCAACTCAGCATTTTGATGGGAGTCTATGAGAGTTTCAGGTGTAAGGTGAAGCCCTCGAAGAAATTAATAAAAGGGGTTCATCAAGCACTCAGCGGCCCAACTGAATGTCAGAGCTCACTCCTATACATCAGACAACACAGCAGCAATCTCCAATGTAAAATGCACTGGTCCCACAGGAACCAGTTATATTTGGTGACTCGATTGTCAGGGAGATGGGGAATATATCATGCAAAAAGGGTAGGTGGAACAGGACCAGGATATGTCTGCCAGGGGCACATGTTAATGACGTTGTAAAGCAGATATCATCTTTTAAGGGCAAAAAAGGGGATATTGTTGTAGATGTTGGCACTAATGACCTTAAGAGAAAGAGATTGCAGATTTAATTAAAAAGTACAGGTCAGTGTTGAAAAAAAGTTGCGAGCTAGGGTTGAATTTGAAAGTGTCTCAATTCTGCCCAGACACGATAAGAGGGAGTATATGATGAGAGCCTTGTCAATCAATTTGGCCCTGGAGAGATTGTGCAGACTCATGGGGTGGAATATTTTTCAGCATGGTCTGTGCTTGCTAACAGGAGAAACTGCTTCTACATGAATACAGTTAAATAGAAAGGATGCAAGAATATTTCCTGATGCTAAAGAGGCAGTGTTAGATAGGTTTAGCTTGGGGAAATTCATAGACTAAAAGATTAACAGTAGCCGCAGGCAGAGGCAAAAGAGATCCTTGTACTGCTTCTATTGTAATGAGCAGCAGCCGAGAGAGCAAGTTGCTGAGAATTTAAAGAGCAGATGGGAGTCATCATGGAACAAGTAAATACATGGGCTGTGTTAGTTTAACTAAGAGTAAGAACAGGTGCATGTATACGTGCATGTACACCAATGCTAGAAGTATAGTAAATAAAATTGATGAATTTGAAGTGCTGATCAAGGCATCAAAGGTAGATATTGTTGAGATAGCCAGATCAGAGACATGGTGTCACTCAGATATAAGCAGTGTAGAATTGGAATTTTGGGAATACAATGTGTACTGAAAGGATAGACAGGGTTAGAAGGAAGGAGGGGGTTACGCTGTTAGTTATGAAACATAAAATCTAAGGAAGTGCATCCAGTTGATGTGGGTGGACAGTGCAATGCTGAATCAGTTTGGTGTGACATAACCACCGAAAAAGGGAACATGAGAGTAGAAGTGTGTAATAGGCCTAATCACTCTGATGAATACAATGAACAATTGTGCAGAGAAATAGAGTGGGCCAGTGAATCAGAATGTCTTGTAATAAGGGATTTTAACTTTCCAGATATTAACTGGAACTTGAGAGTTGGTCACTTGCACGCTAGCAAGACTTTTGTACTGGAGGACTGTTTTCTACAGCAGCATGTTCGAGGGGCAACCAGAAGGGGGTAATAATCTTGATCTGATTATCAGCAGTGATGACTCATATAATAGGGATTTGCAGATAAATGAAGTACTAGGTGACAATGATCATAGTCTACCAATGTGGATTTACTTAAAGATGTAACTACTATCGATATTAAAGGGAAGGGTTTTTGCTTTCGTAAAAGTGACTACAGTGGTCTGAGACAGTATTTAAATTCTATAGGGTGGGACCAACTGATGATGTTACCAACAGCAAATTCAAAATGGGAAGCATTTAAAGAATTAATCTTGGAAGCTACTAAAAGTTTCATACCTATTAAGAAATATTGTTCAAGATTTAGGCCAAAATGGTTGTCAAATGAACTAATGAGACTCGTGGCAGAGAAGAAAAATGCATGGGATGCATTTAAATTAGCAGATGACACAGAAGCCTATGGCAGATATAAGCAGTCTGTAATCAAGTAACAAAGAAGGTTAGGCAAGCGAAGCCTGATTATGAGAAATCCTTGGCAAAGGATGCAAAAACTTTTTTTCCTTACATAAACTATAGAAGGAAGAGTATGAAAAGATTGGTCCACTTGATGATGGTGGATCGACTGTTGATGATCCTGCTCAGATAGCTGACAAACTGAATGAGTATTTTGCATCTACATTCACACATGAGGAATTCTGTAAGGAAGGGGAGGACAGAAGTTTACTAAACTCTAACAGGGAGCTAAACGGCCTCCGTAGCCAAGTGGTCAGGAGCGGGAGTGCAATAGCACACGCTCTTTGAGTAGACCAGGGTTCAAGCCCCTGACTGCTGAATACGGTCGATCTGCCAACCCGCACCGGACCAGCGTGGCAGACTATGGTCCATTTCCCTCAGCATGAATTGTTGAGTAGGCTTCCATCCTGCAGTGGGTTGATAATGGCTGCACTTAAATTTTTTTTTTTTAACAGGGAGCTAAACAATTTTGTAATAATGGAGAACAAAGTAGAGGACAAATTATTGAAGTTAAACATAAAAAAGGCACCTGGGGCAGATGGAATCTATCCAGTCATATTTAAGGAGGCAGTGAGGGAAGCAAGCAAACCCTTAGTCATAATTATGAGAGCATCTTTAGATTCAAGGAAGGTCCCCATGGACTGGAGATGTGAAAATGTATCCCCAATTCATAAAGGAAATTCAAAGGGTGACACAAATAATTAAAGACCTGTTAGTTTAACTTCTGTTCCATGGAAAATAATGGAGTCACTGGTTAAAGAAGTGATGCAGGATCACTGCAGTAATAGTTCAGACACAGAATGGGCTTGTTAAGGGGAAGCCTTGTCTGACCAATTTGATTGGATACTAGGATGTGGTTGTATATGGATAGCAGCAACCCAAAAGAAACGTATCAACTGTGTGGTACTACACTCGGGAGGTGGAGAATGAAAAAACCTGGGGGTAATCGTGTAGTCGGATATGAAGTTCTCTGAGCAGTGCAGATGGGCTGCCAGAGCAGGTCATGGAGTTTTGTCAATGATATATAAGAATTTTGCTAGCAGAGACAAGGAGGTGATTATAGCTTTGTATAAGGTAATGGTCAGGCCACACCTTAAGTGCTGTGTACAGGTCTGGAAGGCCTTATTTTAGTAAGAATGTAGAGTTGTTAAAATGACTACAGAGAAGGCAACAAGACTGGTAAGAGGAACAAAGGGGTTCTCTTACCAGGTGAGGCTTAAATTCTGTATGTTGCAGCATCTGGAGACTAGGCACCTGCGATCTGATTGAGATGTACAAGGCCTTGAATGGTTTGAGCAGGCTCAAGGCTGATGGGATACTTCTGCTTGCTCAGATTAAGAACCTGAGGGGGCATAAATTCAAATTGAGGAAAGACCGTTGTAGAACAGATGTACAGAAGTTTGCCCTTAGGCAGCAGGTAGGTGATTGCTGGAACAGACTTCCATCTCATTTTGTGGAAGTTGATAGCTTAAATAAATTTAAGGCTGAACTAGACAAACATTTGGAGTGGCTGAATGGATGAAATGGGAAGGTTTGGTTTTTTTTTTTTTTTTTATTTATTTATTTATCATTATTTTTTGGCTGATGCTCTATAAGCTTGCTTTCTTGCATCATATGCCTCAAATAATGCTAATGATATGTTTCAATAAATACCTTCATAAAAATTAAATGCTTAATCCTCTCTAAATTATTTACTTTAATCCTTCGATTATTCACTGACATTTGCTACTGAAATGCACGATACACTTGCACAGCAATCACATTCTGCAGAGCTGAGAGTCTGGGAACCACTATTGACTGGGTGCAATCTATGCCTGCTTACTCGAATCATGATATACAGCACAATTTCAAATGTTTCATTAGATGTTATGCAATCAAAATGTTAAAAACAATTTAATAACAGCAAATCTAATAAAAATTACAATAAACATGATTTTATGATATATATTCTTCGGTGGGCTGTTTATTATATATATTTTGAAAATAACCACAGGCCGGATTATGTTCACGGGCCTGAATTGGCCAGCAGACCAGAGGTTGCCCACCCTACACAAGTAAACTATTGCAACAGAATAAAGCTATTCAATGGTGACAATGTTCTTAGCGATTTAGCTGGAATCAATGATGAACAGTATAAAATATGCATAGCACTGAAGAAAAAGATGCTAATTTTGAGGATGTAAGAACTTGGACTAGATGAAACTGAGACTGGATATCATATGGTAACATAAAAAACAACAGTAGCATTTCCAAGGGAAAATGCTTGAAGTGGGTAGTCAAAAAAAAGTTAAATTAAACAAAAACAAAATCTGCCTCAAGATTCTTATAGAATTTGCTAATTCTGAAGAGGAATTCAAAAATATTTTTACTCTCTAAGAAGTATAAAATAACTTTATGAAATAACATTACAATACGACCTTCACTCAATAGAAAACTTACAATTTCTTCAAAAAAAGGGTATTATTATTAGGAAGTGACCACCTACACCTAATTACGAAGTGCTACCCAAATGTTCCCGAAATTTGAATGTTGGGCGGGAACTACGTCTAGTACGGAACTGACGCTAAGTAACACTGCATGCATCCTTTGTGAATCAGTATGCCATGTGGCATCTGGCAGTACAGGATCATTGAGTATTTATGCGCAGTTCTTTGGCGGTGTGTTTCGCATAGTTTGAAACTGTTGTGATGGTTAATGTGTGAGGGAGCAACGTGCTTGCATCAAGTTTTGTTTCCTTTTTAATGATACAGCAGCAGAAACCCATAAAAGTTGAAACAAGCTTTTTGGTGACAATGCTTTAAGCCAGATGCAGACCTACTACTGGTTTAACCATTTTAAAAATGGTCAAAAGTCAGTTGATGACGACGATCGCTCTAGGTGTCCGTCATCGAGCACCACCACGGAAAATGTCACAAAAGTTCGGGTGGTGATCCATGAAGACCGCAGGTGGACCATCCACGGCATTTGTGGCATTGTGAGACTATCTTACAGCACATGTCAGTGGATTTTGTCAGACAAGCTGAACATGAGAAAAATTGCAGCCAAGTTCGTGCCACGATTACTGAGTGAAGACCAAAAGCAGCATCACGTAGAAGTTAGCAGAGATCTTCAAGGATGGGCCAGGAACGATCAAAACTCCCTTTCTATAGTCGTCACTGGTGACGAGAGTTGGGTATTTGGGTAAGACCCAGAAACCAAGAAACAATCATCCCAATGGAAGAGCCCATCTTCACCCCGACCAAAGAAAGCCCGACAAGTGAGGAGCAATGTGAAGCCCATACTGATCTGTTTTTGACAGGATTATCCAGAAGGAATTCGTCCCTCCTAGCCAGATCATCAATGCAAAGTTCTACTGCGACATCCTGAGGCAGTTCAGGGAAGCTGTCAAGAGGAAACATCCAGAGAAGTGGAGCATGAAGAACTGGGTCCTTCATCGTGACAATGTGCGGGCTCACACATCTCTCGGTGTGGTGCCGTTTTTGGCATCCAACAACATGACAATCATTCCCCCCTTATTCACCAGACTTAGCCCCCTGCAACTTCTTCCTCGTCCCAAAAATGAAAATCAAGCTGAGCGGTCAAAGATTTGCCAGCGCAAAGGATATCCAAACCGAATCGAAGGTGGTGCCAAACACTATGACAAAGAAGGACTTGCAGGAGGCATTCAAATAAATAAAACCCAGGGTGAGTCTAATTTATTGTATACATACATCTCGGGAACTTTTGGGTAGCACCTTGTGTGTGTGTGTGTGTGTGTGTGTGTGTGTGTGTGTGTGTGTGTGTGTGTGTGTGTGTGTGTGTGTGTGTGTGTGTGTGCGTGCGTGTGTGTGCGTGTGTGTGTGTGTGTACAGGGTGTCTCAAAAATATTGGTACAAACATTTAGGGGAGGTAGGTAACATCTAAAGGAATGCGAATTGCATAGGAATCCATAACCGGAAACGTCACCGTAAGTCGGTACACGGCGCTGTTCATCAGTTCATGAGAGGGAAAATTTCTGGGTTACTCATTCAAGCGGAGTTGCCACACGAAGAGCATGCATCGATATACGAACTGTGAGCTGCAGACATGCACCTAATGTATGGATTAGCAGAGGGCCCACACGGTGTGCGCCCCCATACGGCACAACATCGCTTCGCAATAAATATGTGGGCAGGTATGGTTGGTGACTGCTTAGTCGGCCCATACCTGTTACCATCCCGCATGTACTCTGCTAAATCAGATCTTTCTTGAACAAGTTCTACCAGGGTTACTTGACGATGTTCCAGCAAATGTGAGACACAACATTTAGTTTCAACATGACGGGTCGCCTGCCCATTATGGAAGGTGTGTTCGTGACTATTTGAACAGGTGTTTTGGGTGTTGATGGATTGGCCGCGGTGGACCCGTTGCCTGGCCCCCACACTCACCTGATTTATCGAGCCTTGATTTCTTTCTGTGGGGGGGGCCCTCAAATCTATCGTGTATGAATCGCCTGTGGAGACAGAAATGGATCTCGTGGCGAGACTCGTCTGTGCTGCTGCTGCTGCTGTCAAAGAAACTCCAGGTGTGTTCGACCGTGTCCGCCAATCCATGCTGCGTCGGTGTCATGCATGCATCGCGTCTCATGGTGGAACCTTCGAGCATCTGTCGTAACATCATGAAATGCATCCATCTCATACTCCATTGTTAATATTATGTCAAATAAATGTTTGCCACTAATTACTGTCTTGTGTCATTTCTGCTTCTTGTGCCTCTGCTACTAGAGGCACAAGCTACTTTCCCGTGATGTTTCCCGTTATGGGTTCCTATGCGATTCACATTCCTTTAGATGTTACCTACCTCCCATAAACGTTTGTACCAATATTTTTGATACACCCTGTATATAATTGGTACCATATAGGTATTCAAAGTGTATTTAAACATTGGCATAAAAGTACTCAGCGGGCCATACGGCCAAAAGAACCTATAAAAGATTCAGATAGCCCATGTTGGTTTACATTGCTATACCCTAGAAATAAATATATAATTAGCAATAAAATAAAATAAAAATATAATGATTATGCAGCTAATTACTGATAATCAGATACATTGAATGGCACTTTTTCGAGGACTAACACCATTCAATATATCCCACCAATAATTAGCAAGGCTATCTGTTTCTGATTGTTATCTGCCTGTTTAACTAGGTCCAAATAATTAAAATTTAACAGCAAACAGGCAAGATAACAGCTAGCCTGACAGATTGTTTTGAAACAAATATACAGAATATTGTTGTTGTTGTTTTGGTTTTTAGGAGCATTAGCAACTAAGGCCATATTGCTCCGGAATATGCGGTGGTCATTCCCTGACCTTTCCGCATCCTCCGTATTTGGTGGTGACTGGCTCGAACCCCGGTCTAATCAAGAAGCGTGTGGTACGCACTGCTGCTCCTTCCCACCTGGCTACGGAGGCACCTATATAGAATATAATACAGAAAAAGAGTACCAACCATAATTTTCACATCAGATGTGGTGTTTTTTATTTATTTTATACATGTGCAAAAGAAAGCTTATGCTGACTTAAGGAGAAAGGAGGTAAGAATAAGTATAGTAATAGTACCTCAATTTCGCTTGAATTGCTCTAATAGACCTTGAAGTATGAAATTTTAGAGTTAGAAAGTAAAAAGTGAAAAGCAAAGAAAATAGCTTTTTATAATGGTACTTGGAATATACAGGAGCATAACTGTGCGAATCTTTAGTAAGGAATCCTGGTATAACTACAAAGGGTAAAAGGATTGTATTTAATGGACAAAAAAGGATTACAATAATGAAGAAATATAGAATAACAATTGTAGATAATAATAAGGAAATAAAAGAAATAACTATTACCAAATGTAGGGATATTTAAATAAAATTGACATTTGCAAGAACTTTATAATAATTAAAATAATTCATCCTATCTGATATAGTAATAAATTTCAGACCATGAATAAACAGAACAGAACATGGATAAACCATTGTATTATTCATGTTCTGTTTAATTTGTACTCTTTTTATATTGTATTATTCATGTTCTGTTTAATTTGTACTTTGAAGCATAATGTATTTTCACAAAATTTTCTTTTCATTTTGTCATATTTGTGTATTGCAAATAAATTTACTTGCTTTTATGTTTTACAACATAAAATTCACACTGCTCCTAAGTTTCCTGGAAGTAACAAGATAACAGAGATGAGTTTTTTCAAACTGTTACAAGGAAAATATTTACATATAATTATATTCTGTAATTTGGAATGTAACTAATTTAGATTCACCCAAATGCTGCATGACAACTTTACCTCATTCTCACAGACATAAAATTTCATTTCTAACACTGCTAAAAATAGCTTCTGTAATACCCTGAATGATTACTAGCAAACCCATCTCTCTCTCTCTCTCTCTCTCTCTCTCTCTCTCTCTCTCTCTCTCTCTCTCTCTCTCTCTCTCTCTCTCTCTCTCTCTCTCTCCAGTTTATTTTTTTATTATCAAGAATACATATATAGTTACAATTTTTTTAAATGTTATAAATAACTAAATCAAAGAAAAATCAGTAAAACAAACTGAAAGATCTGAATTTCAAACATAATCCCACCTGATGTAATCCATGTTCCAGCTGCCTTTTCTGAAAGCAATTCCGTATTCCTTATAGTTAATCGATCCACTGTTTCTTGCAATGCTTTGATTCGTGTTTTTAACGTGTTATTTTCAGCCTGAAGCATAGTGTTCTCGTGAAACATATCATTTATTTGCTCTGAGCCATCTGCACCTAAAAGTCTTTTGCCCTGAAAGCAATAAAAGTAAAATGACCTAAAAATAAATAAACAAATAAATTCAAACTACTTCTAAGTTTTCCGGAAGTTATTGTTATTTTTGTTATTTTTGATTTTTAGGAGCATTAGCAACTAAGGCCATACTGCTGAGGGATATGCGGTGTAGTCTGTATAGGGGACTAACAGGAGAGTGTTATAAAGAGTCACTAATTTGGCTGCAGTGTCTACTTTTCCAGGGACAGGACTGTATGAAGGTTAAACCTTGCTGATGACAAGGCCTGCAAGGGTGGTGAGCGGGTTTGTATACAATCCAAACTCAATTGCGTGCAGCTCTGGTATGAATATGCTACATTTGGGAGAAATCTGTATGAGCTGCATATCCCACAGACACTTCTGACTTCAAACAATCTGTGTAGACTGGCAAGAAGTCAGAATGTTCAGATCGATGTTCGGAAAAGAGCTGTAGGTAGACAGCAGATGGAGTGCTGTCTACAACTTTGTCTACTGTAATGTCCAAATCTCTGAGTAGCCACTGTACGAATACCGAATGACCAAATGTGAGTCTGGCATGTGTTATACAGATTTTCCTTGCATAGCTCAAAAAGAGTTGCTGTAGGGTGGCCTGGCAGGGAATTCAATTTGAAAGCATACCATAAAGGGGATAACTGGGAAAGAGACTATAAGTGTGAAGATAAAGATCTTTTGGGCTCCTGCAATGGATAAGTTTTTCAAAATTTTAACCATATTTTTGAAAATTTAATATTAAATTGTGCTTAACAAATAGATTAAATAGGTTCAGTATTGTTCATTAGTTTATTTTTTAAATTTAATCAGTGATTTTTTAAGTTACATCTC
Source organism: Mastigoproctus giganteus (assembly GCF_048544385.1). Taxonomy (NCBI): domain Eukaryota; kingdom Metazoa; phylum Arthropoda; class Arachnida; order Uropygi; family Thelyphonidae; genus Mastigoproctus; species Mastigoproctus giganteus. The sequence continues at coordinate 40,611,340 of NC_143584.1, read as the reverse complement.
GCTACTCATACCATTATTATATCAGTGTTTTGGCACGGCTATCATAGCAAGTAACCAGTAGTGCAGAAAAAGAAGGATTTTAATTGTAATAAATAAGTAGACTGAAGGTTTAAATCACTTTTTGGGAATATATCTTTTGTATTTATCTATGGATTTAACTAATTTCACATTGTGATCGCTACGATATAGCATAACTTGACAGCACATATCTCAAAACCTGAGAGTGTAAGGTATAATATAAAACTAGATAGCAAAATATGTAACGCTGCATTAGCTAAGTGCAGTATTGCCAATTAGTTAAATTTATTAACCTCATTAATTTTCATTGTTAATTAATTAAGTTGTATTTAAATGGAAATCATGCTCCACACTAAAGCAGCAAAGCACAGAGTAGTGGCAGTGCTATGGCTCGGGGGAGAACCAAAGGGGGTAATTCTCCAATGCATCACAGTCTAAAAAAATGTGCAAATTGTGAAATGTTTGCAAAACTTTCGGGAACATAACATGATTTAGCCAGGGAGGATGTCTTTGTGTGTGGTAGGTGCAAAGAGTGTCAAGAAATTAGGCACCAACTTGGTGTTCTGATGGGCAACTTTGAGGGTTTCAAGAGTCTGGTAGATGCCTTTGAAAATATTCAAATGGGTAGCCCATCAAGTTGTTAGCTGCCCAACACAATGCCATACCTCACTCTTTAGCATCAGGCAACACAATGGCAATCAGAAAGGCAGGATGTGCTGGTCGCACAGGAGCTAGTTATTATGGGTGACTATTGTCAGGGAGACAGGAAATATATTGTGCAAAAAGGATAGGTAAAATAGAACCAGGGTATGTCTGCCAGGGACAAAAGTTGATGACATTACAGAGCAGATATTATTTTTAAGGGCACAAACAGTGATATTGTTGTACATGTTGGCACTAATGATATTAAGAGTAGGAGATCTACAGATTTACTTAACAAGTAATCAATGGTGAAAAAAAAAAAACAGTCACGAGTTAGGGTTAAATTTGAAAGTGTGTGCAATTCTACACAGACACAATAGGAGGGAGTATATGATGAGAGCCGTGTCAATCAATTTGGCCCTGGAGAGACTGTGCAAGGCTCATGGGGTAGAATTTTTCACAGCATGATCTGTGCTTGTTAACAAAGAGACTGTTTCTACACAGATTGGATACACTTAAATAGAAAGGGTGCAAGAACAATTGCTGATGCTATCAAAGACAGTGTTAGGCGAGTCGGAAAAATGCTAGCTTGAAGGGGGGGATTCACAGACTAGATTAACAGTTTCTGCAGGCAGAGGTGAAAGTGAATCTTGCACCGCTTCTATTGGAATTAACAGCAGCCTGGAAAGTGAGGTGCTCGGGATTTCAAGGACTGCGGGGAGTCGTCATGGAACAAGTAAATACTGTTTGTTATTTATGTTTGTTATTTGGTTTTTAGGAGCATTAGCAACTAAGGCCATATTGCTCCGGGATATGCGGTGGTCATTCCCTGACCTTTCCGCATCCTCCGTATTTGGTGGTGACGGGCTCGAGCCCCGGTCTAATCAAGAAGCGTGTGCTATGCACTGCTGCTCCTTCCCACCTGGTAACGGAGGCACCCTCACACAAGTAAATATATGGGCTGTGTTAGGGTAAAAGTAAGAACAGGTGCATGGATAATTGAATGTACAACAATGCTAGCAGTTTAGTAAATAAATTTGATGAATTTGAGGTGCTGGTCAAGACATCAAAAGCAGATATTGTTGGGATATCAGAGACGTGGTGTCACATAGATATAAGGAATGCAGAATTGGAATTTGGAGAGTACAATGTGTACAGAAAGGATACACAGGAAAGAAAGGGGTTATGGTTTTGTAGTTAAGAACTACAAAATCTAAGGAAGTGCATCCAGTTGACATGGGTGGACAGGGCAATGTCGAGTCAGTTTGGTGTGACATAAGCACTGGGATAGCAAAATTGAGAGTAGGAGTGTGTTATGTTGTTGTTGTTGTTGTTTGGTTTTTAGGAGCATTAGCAACTAAGGCCATATTGCTCCAGGATATGGGGTGGTCATTCCTTAACCTTTCCACATCCTCCGTATTTGGTGGTGACGGGCTCGAACCCCGGTCTAATCAAGAAGCGTGTGATACGCACTGCTGCTCCTTCCCACCTGGCTACGGAGGCGCCTGGAGTGTGTTATAGGCCAAATGACTCTGATGAATAGAACGAACAAGTGTATAGAGAAATAGAGTGGACAGTGGAGTGGGCTAGTATTGCAAGGCTCTTGTGAATTTACTAGATGATTGTTTTCTACAGTAGCATGTTTGAGTGGCAACCAGAGGGAGCAATACTCTTGATCTGATTATCAGCAGTGACTATTCACGTATTAAGAATCTGCAGATAAAGTAACCACTAGCTCTCAGTGATCACATTGTACCAATGTGGGATTTACTCAAATATCTAACTACCATCAAGGGTAAGGGGTAGTGGTTTTGCTTTCATAAAGTTGACTACAGTGGTCTCAGACAGCTTTTAAATTCTATACAATGGGACCAACTAATGATGTTACCAAAAGCAAATTCTAATGTGAAAAGCAATCAAGGAACTAATCTTGAAAGCTACTAGACTTTTTATCCCAACTAAGAAATACAGTTCAAGGTTTAGGCTTCAATGGATGGCAGATGTATTAATGAGACTCGTGGCAGAGAAGAGAAATACATGGGATACATATAAATTATCAGGTGACACAGAAGCCTATGGTAGATATAAGTTAGTCTGTAATCAAGTCACAAAGGAGGTTACACAAGCAAAGACAAATTATTAGAAATCTTTGGCAAAGGATGCAAAGAAGAAAAATGCATGGGATACATATAAATTATCAGGTTACACAGAAGACTGTAGTAGACATAAGCCAGTCTGTAATCAAGTCACAAAAAAGGTTAAGTAGGCAAAGGCAGATTACAAAAAATCTTTGGAAAAGGATGGAAAAAAAAAAAACAGCAAAGACTTCTTTACTTATGTAAATTCTAGAAAGAAGGGGATGAATCAGATTGGTCCACTTGATATCGATGGTTCGTTTTTTGATGATTCTGCTCAGGTAGCCGAAAAACTGAATGAGTATTTTGCATCTACATTCACATATGTGGAATTATGTTGGAAAGTGAAGGTCAGAAGGTTATCAAACTCTAGGAGCTAAACGATTTTGTAATAACTGAGAGCAAAGTGGAGGATAACTTGTTGAAGTTAAACATAAGAAATGCATTTATGGTGGATGAAATCTATCCAGTTATATTAAAGGAGGCAGCAAAGAAAGTAAGCAAACCCAGAGCTTTGATTTTGAGAGCATCTTTGCACTTAGGGAAGATTCCAATGGACTGGAGATGTGTAAATGTATCCCCAATTCACAAAGGAGGAAAAAAGGTGACACAAGTAATCACAGACCTGTATATTTAAGTTCTCTTCCAGAGAAGAAGAAGCACTGCAGGATTTTCTAGACATGATGCAGTTATAGTTCAGACACAGTATTAGCATTAGGAGAGGTATATGATGCAAGAAAGCAAGCGGATCAACCAAAAAAAAAAAAACTTCCCAGTCATGTCCAACCAATTTTATTGGATATTACGATGTGGTCACAAAGGAACTGGATACAAAAAATAATTTTGGTATCATATACTTAGATTTTAGGATAGATTTTGATACTGTTGCACATGGAAGACTACTGTACAAACTGGAGCAGTATGGCATTAAGGACAAGTTTCTGCTATGGATAAAGGGCTGGTTGAGTGGGAGAAGACAGAGAGTGGTAATCAATGGACTCTGCTCTTCATGGACTAATGTTATTAGTGGACTCCCCCACGGTTCGTTGTTGCGCCCACTGTTGTTTTCTCTAGCATTAGCATTAGTAGAGGCATTTGATGCAAGAAAGCAAGCTTATGCACCATCAGCCAAAAAAAAAAAAAAAACCCACTTCCACTTCACCCCTCTGTTCGTTCAAAATACCTGTCCAGCTGAGCCTTAAACTTATTTAGGCTATCAACCTCCACCACAAGGGATGGAAGTCTGTTCCACCAACCAACCACCCGCTGGCTAAAGGCAAATTTCCGCACGTCTATCCTACATCTGTCTTTCCTCAATTTGAATTTGTGCCCTCTCAGGTGATTTTTCTGAGCTAGAGGAAGAATCCCATCGGCATTGAGCATGCTTAAACCATTCAAGGCTTTATACACCTCTATCAGATCACCTCGCTGGTGCCTAGTCTCCAGACACTGTAATTTGCAAAACTTAAGCCTTTCTTCGTAAGAGAACCCTTTTGTTCCATTCACTAATCTTGTTGCCCTTCTCTGTACTCGTTCCAGCAGCTCTACATCCTTCTTGAAATGAGGCCTCCAGACCTGTATACAGTACTCTAGGTGTGGCCTGACCATCGCCTTATACAATGGAATAATCACCTCCTTATCCCTGCTAGAAAAATTCCTGTATATCATTGACAATACTCCATGAGCTACTCTTGCAGCCCGTCTGCACTGCTCAAAGAACTTCATATCTGCCTGCACAACCACCCCCCAAGTCCCTTTCATTCTCTACCACTGTCAGTGTAGTACCACAGAGTTGATACGTTGCTCTGGGGTTGCTGTTTCCCATGCGTAGTACTTTACATTTGTCAATGTTAAACTTCATTTGCCACCTCTCAGCCCATCTGCTCAACCTTTCCAGATCCTGTTGCAGCAGCATAGTGTCAGTAGTGTCCTTGACAACCCTGCCAACCTTTGTATCGTCTGCAAACTTGGACATTAAGCCCGATATACCATCATCAATATCATTTATAAATACAGAAAACAATAATGGACCCAACACTGAGCCCTGAGGGACTCCACTAATAACATCAGTCCACGATGAGCAGTGTCCATTGATTACCACTCTCTGTCTTCTCCACCTCAACCACCCCTTTATCCATAGCAGCAATTTGCCTCCACTGTCACACTGCTCCAATTTGTGTAGCAGTCTTCCATGTGCAACAGTATCAAAAGCCTTTCTAAGATCCAAGTATATAATATCAAAGTTATTCCCTGCATCCAGTTCTTTTGTGACTGCATCATAGTATCCAATCAAGTTGGTCAGGCAAGACTTCCCCTTAACAAAACCATGCTGTGTCTGAGCTATAACTGAAGTCTTGTCTAAATGATCCTGCAGTGCTTCTTTAACCAGTGCCTCCATTAATTTTCCTGGAACAGAAGTTAAGCTCACAGGTCTATAATTACTTGTGTCAGCCTTTGATCCTCCTTTGTGAATTGGGGTCACATTTGCACATTTCCAGTCTATGGGTACCTCCCGTGAGTCCAAGGAAGCTCTCATAATTATGGCTAAGGGTTTTCTTACTTCCTTTGCTGCCTCCTTTAATATAACTGGATAGATCCCATCCACCCCAGGTGCCTTTCTTGTGTTTATCTTCAACAGTTTCTCCTCCACTTTACTCCCAGTTATTTCAAGATTCTGTAGCTTACTGCTAGAGTTGAATACACCTCTGGCATTCCCCTCGCTGAATAACTCCTCCTGTGTGAATGTCGATGCAAAATATTCATTTAGTTTGTTAGCTACCTGAGCAGGATCATCAACACTTGACCCATCAATATCAAGTGGACCAATCTGATTCATCCCCTTCCTTCTAGAGTTTACATAAGTAAAGAACTCTTTGCTGTTTTTCTTTGCATCCCTTGCCAAGGATTTCTCGTAATCTGCCTTCGCCTGCCTAACCTCCTTTGTAACTTGGTTGCATATCAACTTGTATCTATCATAGGCTTCTGTGTCATGTGTTAATTTGTATGTATCCCATGCATTTTTCTTCTCTGCCATATACCTCATTAGTTCATCTGACATCCATTTTGGCCTAAACCTTGAACAATATTTCTTAGTTGGTATGTAAAGCCTAGTAGCTTCCAAGATAAGTTCTTTGAATGCTTCCCATTTTGAATTTGCTGTTGGTAACATCATCAGTTGGTCCCACTGTATAGAATTTAAATACTGTCTCAGTCCATCGTAGTCGCCTTTACGGAAGCAATAACCCTTCCCTTTACCCCGATGGTTGTTAACTCCTTGAGTAAATCCCACTTCAGCACACTGTGATCACTGCCACCTAGTGGTTCATTTATCTGCAGATTCTTAATGCATGAAGAATCACTGCTGATAATCAAATCAAGAGTATTACTCCCTCTAGTTGCCTCCTGAACATGCTGATGTAGAAAACAATCATCCAAGAAATCCACAAAAGCCCTGCTAGTGTGTGAGTAACCAGCCCCCAAATTCCAGTCAATATCTGGGAAATTAAAATCTCCCATTATAAGACACTCTGATTTACTGGCCCACTCTATTTCCCTGTACAGTTCCTTATTATACTCATCAGAGTCATTAGGCCTATAGCACACTCCTACTCTCAATTTTGATCTCCCAATGTTTATGTCACACCAAACTGACTCCACACTGCACTGTCCAACGATGTTGACTGGCTTCACTTCCTTGGTTTTTATGTGTTTCTTAACTAATAGCATAACCCCTCCCCCCTTCCTATCCTGTCTATCCTTTCTGTAGACGTTGTACTCCCCAAATTGCAGTTCTGCATCCCTTATATCTGTGTGACACCACGTCTCTGATATCCCAACAATATCTGCCTTCGATGTTTTGAGCAATACCTCAAATTCATCAAATTTATTTACTAAACTCCTAGCATTGGTGTACACACAAGTATACATGCACCTGTTTCTATTCTTAGCTACCCTAACACAACCCATGTGTTTACTTGTACCGCAATGGCTCCCAGCAGTCTCTGAAATACCATGCATCTTGTTTTCCAGGCTGCTGCTCCTTCCAATAGAAGCAGTGCAAGAATCTCTTTCACCTCTGCCAGTGGCTACTGTTAATCTATTAGTCCTTGTGTCCCCCCCCCAAGCTAGCAGTTTTCCGACCCACCTAACACTGCCTCGATAGCATCAGCAAATATTCTTGCACCCTTTCTATTTAAGTGTATCCCATCCCTGTAGAAGCAATCTCTCCTGTTAACAAGTACAGTCCAGGCTGAAAAAAATTCTACCCCTTGAGCCTTGCACAATCTTTCCAGGGCCGAATTGATCGACAAGGCTCTCATCATATACTCCCTCCTATCGTGTCTGGCAGAATTGCAGACACTTTCAAATTCAACCCTAATTCTCGGCTTTTGTTCAACAGTGACCTGTACTTGTTAAGTAATTCTGCCGGTCTCCTACTCTTAATATTATTAGTGCCAACGTGTACAACTATATCACCTTTTGTGCCCTTAAAAGATGATATTCGCTCTACAACGTCACCAACCTTTGCCCCTGGCAGACATACCTTGGTCTTGTTCCACCTATCTTTTTTACAAAGCATGTTCCCCGTTTCCCTGACAATAGAGTCACCAACAACTACTAGTTCCTTCGGGACCAGCGCATTCTGCCTTAGGGGTTGTCTCTGTGTCACGCGATGCCCAAGTGCAAGCTCTGGCGTTGATGTGGGCAGCTGAGAGCTTGATGGGCCCCTTAATTTAGTTTCTTCGAGGGCATCCACCCTGTCCTTCAAGCTCTCATATAGGCCCACAAGAACGCCGAGTTGTTGCCTGATATCGATACACTCCTTGCATCGCGCACACACAAAGACATCCCCCTTGGCAGTATCATGTCCCGTACCCGATTGCTCTGCAAACATCAAGCAAACAGTGCATTTTATAAGGCTGTGAGTCAGAGGACAACTGCCCCCCTCAGTTCTGCTCTGAGCCACAGCACTTCCATTAGCTTGAGCCTTTTGCTTTGCTGCTCTGGTCTGAGTCATGATTCTATTAATTTATTAATTAATTATGTTATGTTATTAATTATATTACGTGTGTAATCTAAGTCGTTATATGTATTTATTTAAACGTACAATTTAACTGCTAACAAAGTTCAACTAACGCTATCTAGTACGGTATATAACCTACGGTATTTCTAGTACGGTATCACAATGGCGGGAAAGTTACTAACGGTAGCGGTAGTTACGAACATGTGGAAACCCTTACCGATACTTTTACAAGGCCGAGTAAAGAATAAATACACCAAATTAATCAAAAAATCACAAAATAATGTTATACTACTAAATTTAAATCAAAAGTTTTAGAAAAACAATAATTTCAAATCAATAAATAAGAAAAATCCACTTAGCGGCTTTGAACACGACCGTCACTAGTAGCCTTGTCAGCAGACTCCCAAATAGGCCCACATATAGGCCTCTATTTATCAATGATATCGATGAAGGTATATCAGGGTTAATTTTCAAGTTTGCAGATCATGTGAAGGTTGCTAGGGTTGTTAATTATACTATGTTACTGCAACAGGATCTATAAAAGTTAAGAAGATAGGCTGGGAGGTGGCGACTGAAGTTTAATGTTGAGAAATGCAAAGTACTGCATATGTGTAGTAGTAACCCCAGAGTAACATACCAACTGTGTGGTACTACACTCAGGGTAGTGGAGAATAAAAAAGACCTGGAGGTAAAATTCAGTCAGATATGAAGCTTTCTGAGCAGTGCAGACTGGCTGCAAGAGTAGTTCATGGGTCTTGTCAATGATATACAGGAATATTGCTAAGGAGATGATTATTCCCTTGTATAAAGCAATGGTCAGGCCACACCTTGAGTACTGCATACATATCTAGAGGTCTCATTTTAGGAAAGATGCAGAGCTGCTCAAATAAGTAAACAGGAAACATGCTTTGTAAAAAGGATAGGTGGAACAGGACCAGGGTATGTCTGCCAGTGGCAAAGGTTGATGACGTTGTAGAGTGGATATCATCTTTTAAGGGCACAAAAGGTGATATAGTTGTACATGTTGGCACTAATGATATTAAGAGTAGGAGACCGGCAGAATTACTTAACAAGTACAGGTCACTGTTGAAAAAAAGCCATGAATTAGGGTTGAATTTGAAAGTGTCTGCAATTCTGCCCAGACACGATAGGAGGGAGTATATGATGAGAGCCCTGTCAATCAATTCGACCCTGGAGAGATTGTGCAAGGCTCAAGGGATAGAATTTTTTTCAGCCTGGTCTGTACTTGTTAACAGGAGAGACTGCTTCTACAGGGATGGGATACACTTAAATAGAAAGGGTGAAGAATGTTTGCTGATGCTATCGAGGCAGTGTTAGGTGGATCGGAAAACTGCTAGATTGGGGGGAATCCAAGGACTAATAGATTAACAGTAGCCACTGGCAGAGGTGAAAGTGATTCTTGCACTGCTTCTATTGGAATCAGCAGCAGCTTGGAAAATAAGATGCAGGATATTTCAGAGACTGCTGGGAGTCACTGGGGTACAAGTAAACACATGGGTTTTCTTAGGATAACTAAGAAAAAGAACAGGTGCATGTATACTTGCATCTACATTCACATATGCTAGGAGTTTGGTAAATAAATTTGATGAATTTGAGATATTGCTCAAAGCATCAAAGGTGGATATTGTTGGGATATCAGAGACGTGGTGTCACACAGATATAAGTAATGCAGAACTGGAATTTGGGGAGTACAATGTCTACAGAAAGGATAGACACGATAGGAAGGGAAGAGGGGTTATGCTATTAGTTCAGAAACACATAAAATCCAAGGAAGTGAAACCAGTCGACATCGCTGGACAGTGCAGTGTCGAGTCAGTTTGGTGTGACATAAGTATTGGGACATCAAAATTGAGAGTAGGAGTGTGCTATAGGCCTAATAACTCTCATGAGTATAATAAGAAACTGTACAGGGAAATAGAGTGGGCCAGTAAATCAGAGAGTCTTATAATGGTGGATTTTAATTTCCCAGATATTGACTTGAATTTGGGGCTGGTCACTCGCACACTAGCAAGGCTTTTGGGGATTTATTGGATAATTGTTTTCTACATCAGCATGTTCAGGAGGCAACTAGAGGGAGTAATACACTTGATTTGATTATCAGTAATGATTCTTCGTGCATTAAGAATCTGGAGGTAAATGAACCACTAAGTAGCAGTGATCACAGTGTGCTGAAGTGGGATTTACTCAAGGAGTTAACAACCATCGGGGTAAAGGGAAGGGTTATTGCTTTCGTAAAGGCGACTACAATGTTCTGAGACAGTATTTAAATTCTATACAGTGGGACCAACTGATGATATTACCAACAGCACACTCAAAATGGGAAGCATTCAAAGAACTTATCTTGGAAGCTACTAGGCCATACCAACTAAGAAATATTGTTCAAGGTTTAGGCCTAAATGGATGTCAGATGAACTAATGAGACATATGGCAGAGAAGAAAAATTCATGGGATATATATAAATTAACATGTGACACAGAAGCCTATCATAGATATAAGTTGGTCTGTAACCAAGTTACAAAGGAGGTTAGGCAGGCGAAGGCAGATTACGAGAAATCTTTGGCAAGGGCTGCAAAGAAAAACAGCAAGGATTTCTTTACTTATGTAAACTCTAGAAGGAAGGGGATGAATCAGATTGGTCCACTTGATATCGATGGTTCAACTGTTGATGATCCTGCTCAGGTAGTTAAAAAACTAAATCAATATTTTGCATCTACATTCACACATGAGGAGTTATTCAGGAAGGTGAATGCCATAGATGAAGTAAACACTGGCAGTGAGCTAGATGATCTTGTAATAATTACGAGTAAAGTGGAGGAGAAATTGTTAAAGATAAATATAAGAAAGGCACATGGGGTGGATGGGATCTATCCAGTTATATTAAAGGAGGCAGCAAAGGAAGTAAGCAATCCGTTAGCCATAATTATGAGAGCTTCCTTGGACTCAGGGGAGGTACCCACAGACCGGAGATGTGCAAATGTAACCCCAATTCACAAAGGAGGATCAAAGGCTGACACAAGTAATTATAGACCTGTGAGTTCTGTTCCACGAAAATTAAGGGAAGCACTGGTTAAAGAAGCACTGCAGGATCATCTTGACAAGAATTCATAGATCAGACACAGCATGGTTTTGTTAAGGGAAGGTCTTGCCTGACCAATTTGATTAGATACTATGATGTAGTTACAAAAGAATTGGATGAAGGGAATAACTTTGATATTATATATTTGGATCTTAGAAAGGCTTTTGATACCGTTGCACATGAAAGACTGCTGCACAAATTGGAGCAGTGTGGCATTGGTGGCAAATTGTTGCTATGGATAAAGGGATGATTGAGTGGCAGAAGACAGAGCGTGGTAATTAATGGACCCTGCTCATCGTGGACTAATGTTATTAGTGGAGTCCCTCGGGGTTCAGTGTTGGGTCCATTGTTGTTTTCTGTACTTATAAATAATATTGATGATGGTATATCAAGCTTAATGTCCAAGTTTGCAGACAATACAAAGGTTGGCAGGGTTGTTAAGGACGCTACTGATGCTATGCTACTGCAACAGGATCTGGAAAGGTTGAGAAGATGGGCTGAGAGGTAGCAAATGAAGTTTAACATTGACAAATGTAAAGTACTACATATGGGAAACAGCAACCCCAGAGCAACGTATCAACTCTGTGGTACTACACTGACAGTGGTAGAGAATGAAAAGGACCTGGGGGTAATTGTGCAGGCAGATATGACGTTCTCTGAACAGTGCAGACAGGCTGCAAGAGTAGCTCATGGTGTCTTATCAATGATATACAAGAATTTTTCTAGCAGGGATAGGGATGCGATTATTCCCTTGTATAAGGCAATGGTCAGGCCACACCTTGAGTACTGTATACAGGTCTGGAGGCCTCATTTCAAGAAGGATGCTGAGCTGCTGGAACGAGTACAGAGAAAGGCAACAAGGTTAGTGAATGGAACGAAGGATTGCTCTTACGAAGAAAGGCTTAAGTTTTGAAAATTACAGTGTCTGGAGACTAGGCACCGGCGAGGTGATCTGATAGAGGTGTACAAAGCCTTGAATGGTTTGAGCATGCTCAATGCTGATGGGATACTGCCTCTTGCTCAGAATAATCACCTGAGAGGGAATAAATTCAAATTGAGGAAAGACAGATGTAGGATAGATGTGCGGAAATTTGCCTTTAGCCAGCGGGTAGTTGGTTGGTGGAACAGACTTCCATCCCTTGTTGTGGAAGTTGATAGCCTAAATAAATTTAAGGCTCAGCTGGACAGGTATTTCGAACGAATGGAGGGGTGAAATGGAAGTGTTTTTTTTTTTTGGCTGATGCTGCATAAGCTTGCTTTCTTGCATCATATGCCTCTACTAATACTAATGCTAAGTACAGAGAAGGGTGAGATTGGTGAATGAAACAAAGGGTTGATCTTATTAAGAAAGGCTTACGTTCTGCAAATTGCAGCATTTAGTAACTAGGCACCTGCAAGGTGATCTTACTGAGGTGTATAAGGCCTTGAATGGTTTGAGCAAGCTCAATGCTGATAGGATATATCCTACTGCTCAAGTTACACACCTGAGGGTGCATAGATATAAATTAAAGAAAGACAGTTGTAGAATAGATATGCAGAAATTTGCATTCAGTCAGTGAGTGGTTAATTGATGGAACAAATTTCCATCTGTCATTGTGAAAGTTAATAAATAAATAAATTAAAGACAGAACTACACAAACTTTTGGAGTGAATGGCTGGGTTGAAATGGGAAGGGTTTTTTTTTTTTTTTTGTTTTTTTTTTGGCTGATGCTGTATAAGTTTGCTTTCTTGCATCATATGCCTCTATTAATGCTAATGCTAAGACAACCATTTCTGAGAAAGCGATAATGATAATTCCCTGGCTTCGACATAGAGGTTCTAAATAGGAGAGGTTTGAAATGTTTCAGCTGCGATATAAATCGACTGCTCATGGATGGAATCTTCGGCAGCAGTAATCTTGTTCAGATGTGCATACTTGGGAGTATGCACTCAGATCACACAAATGCACTACACAGGAAAAATAAAGTGCATCGGTCAGCATCCCAAGAGTTAAGAGGAGATCCCACATAAGTGTGCCCTTCAGACATAGTTGACAGATATATTCTAGAAAGGATCAACTTTCTATCAAATACAAGCCCAAAAAAATCTAGTCTCTTACACCATTAGAATAGCATTTTGTCAAAGTCTCAGTTAAGATTCAAAATGAAGGTTATGCTTGTGACAAAAATGTATGCAAATGATCTTTTCGGGAAGAACCTGAAGCCATTTTTCATTGCCCATGCATTCAGGTGATCAATGGCACATTTCCATTGCTCGTGATTATCGTTGTGTTGCAGAATTAGAAGAATATGCTAAAATCATCAATGTAGATAGCAGTTTACAGTTGTTGTTGTGTAGGAAGTTGTTGTGTAATGGAAATCATTTTGATGGCAAAAAACATAACACAATTCTGATCCCTGAGGTGGTACTACTCTTCCTCTCGTCAGAAGAGCTGAGAGAGAAGATCCTACATGAACTTGGAAGGAGCGACAGGATAAAATTTTTTTAAGAAAAGCTGAGATGACCTCACAGGCCGATGCTATAAACATCTTTTAAAATTCAAAATACAGTCAGTCCTTGTATAGCATGATAGTTGTGTTCCTAGAAATCCTCATGCAATGCAAAATTGTAATAAAATACGTAAGTATTTTATTACAATTATTTATTGTAATAGTCGTAATAAAATATGTAAGTATTTTATTACGACTATTACGTAATAAAATATTGCTAATGCTTTTGCTTCTATCATAAGCAAACTTGTTTTTTTGTTTGATTTTCTATCCAAACAGATGACTGCCGTTCCATCTCTTCCAATTCTTTGTGTCTTGATCTAATGGATTTTAATTACACTTTGAGTTGTTCCTGCTGTGAAAGTTGTTTTTATTTTCTCTGCATTCTTTCTAATTCTCGGCGTTGCCTCATTTAGGCCAGTAGCACGTGCAATATCACATGGTCTTAATTTCGCTCAAAGTGTTTCAAAATTTCATATTTTTTCTGTATCAACAGAGGTGGACTGGCCATAAGCCTTACTGGGGAAACCCCGGTGGCCAGAGGCCAGTGTGATTTTGGCCATAAATGCTAGTATGAGGCCACTACAAATTTTCCAGGGTAAGAATTTTTGACCCAGTCCGCCTCTGTTTATCGATATTGCTTTTCTTTTTCTCTCTGTAGTGTCTTCACCAGGATGCTTCCTTTTCACACCTTTTAAGTATTGTACTCATTTTTAGGGAATAAAGCACAATTACAAAATGAGGATACACACAAACAAAGCTGCACACGTGTAGCAACTGAATAAATAACACCATAAAGGCAGAGACACACTAACACCTCACTAACTCACATTTTACCAAAGCACATTTCTGGGGGTTACTAACATAAAATAATAAAAACTATTTCCAGCTGCGTTTCTGTTAGTGGAATCTGTTATAAACTGGTAGTAAACTCGATCTAACTGCATTTGCGATAATACCGATAGCTGGAATTGTGTGGGTTTTTACGTTATTATGGCGAAAAGCGTTTCCCCTTCACTGATATAAAAAAACAAATACATTTTCAGAATCTTCTCTTCACTGCTATCGTGTTGCGTTCAGGTGGGGTGATTCCGCATTCGACTGCCATTCCTTGTAAACACAAAGGCGAATCGTGCATAAGCGAATACGGTTCGTGTTATATACGATATCGTTCCCCTATTTATAAATCGTGTATGATCGAATTCATGTAGTATAAACATGTGTTATACGAGGACTGACTGTACCCAATTTGTGTCATATGCTTTTTCCATGGTGCCTCCATAGCCAGGTGGGAAGGAGCAGCAGTGCATAGCACACGCTTCTTGATTAGACCGGGGTTTGAGCCCATCACCACCAAATACGGAGGATGCGGAAAAGTCAGGGAATGACTACCACATATCCCGGAGCAATATGGCCTTAGTTGCTAATGCTCCTAAAAACCAAATAACAACAAAAACAACTTTTTCCATATCAAAGAACTAGGAGAACTTGTTTTAAAAAAACATCTTGAATGGAAGGTTCTCAATCTAGTTAAATGGTCTGGAGTGGATCTGTTCCTTTGAAAGCTGCACTGCACTCTGAAGAAGAGGCCATTTGTCTCCAAAGGTGGGCATTGACCATTCTCTCCAGGGTTTTTGTACACTCAGCTAGTCAAAGCAATAGGATGGTAGTTTGTTGGGAGTTTTGGATCTTTTCCTGGCTTACGAAAGGCAAATGAAAGGATTACAAAAGGATTCCTAGTATAAGGCACAGTTGCCTTATACTAGGAATCCAGAAATTGCTCCTCTAGAAAGATTCTAGTATACAGAAAGAGCAATTTGTCTGTGGATTTTGCTTACAGATGGTTGATCATTTCATAATGGATGATATCTCTTAAGGGGCCTTGGTAAGAGTTAGGGCTGTTTTTAATGCTTCTATGGCAAAAGGCCCATTATAAGGATGAGAATCATTGAAGTTGATAGGCTGCTTTTTGTTTTTGTCTTTAAGGACCAGGAACTGTAGGGAGTAAGATTTTGAAGAGAGGATAGAAAAGGTCTCCTGAGTGCATTGCAGTTGGGTCTGCAATAAGACCCATTATGTCACAGGACCGATGAAGGGTGAGATGTATATTTTCCTTTCATTTTCCAGATTTTGTCCCAGACAGCTTTAGTGCTTGTTGACTGGTAATAGTGGATGTAAAGTGGATCAATGATTCATTTTGGCTCGTGCAATGAATGTGTGTGCTTTGGCATGTGCATGTTTGAAAGCTAAGAGATTGGCCATGACAGAATATCTCCCAAGATTTAGAATACAAATCACTAAGCTTTGTTATGAGCCTTTTTTCTGTTGTGCAATCTGCATTCCACCAAGGTTTTGAAATGGTGGAAACCAGGTAGATGTTTTCGTAATTGTGATTGCAGCTGCATGGGCAATGTTTTCTGTGATGTATGCTACTACATCATTGATAGCTTCCTGATTGTACTGCTAAACACTTCCAGATGTTGAAAGGTTTGGTTTGGTTTTGATTTTATTGGCTCACTAGCTACTAAGGCTATAATGCGCCAAGATCAGGTAATATATAAAAATTTAACATCTCAGTGACCTAATTAATTAGGCCACCATGTCCAGATCTAATAATAAATAATTAAAAAGATAAATCAATAAAAGATATAACAATAACATATAAATTTTAAATACTATTAAAAACGTTTATTGCTTTCAAAAAGCTAAAAATAGCGGACACATTGTCATTGTCGGATAAAATCTGACTGAGTGTATACGGCTCAGTCAGATGATTAAAAGTGATGATTAAAAGTGGATATTGCTAAAATCTGGACATTCAACTAAAATGTGTCTAATAGATAAAATTGTGACACAGGACTCACACATAGGAGGGTCATCAGCCCCCAGCAAAAACGAATGAGTTAAATGACAATGTCCTATGTGGGTCCGGGCAAGAACCTCCTTACGATTCCTTACGATTCCTGCGCAGACTAGACTGCCACGGTTCAATAACAGGCTTTATACGATATAATTTATTCGCAGTCTGTCTATTCCACGAATCCTGCCATTGGGAATATATCTGTTGATTTATTATTTGCCTGTAGTCTGTATAGGGGACTGACAGGCAGCGGTTGTTATTGGGAATTGCTGATTTGGCTGCGGCGTCAGCCAAATCATTTCCCCTAATCCCAATGTGGCTGGGAATCCAGCAGAAGCGGATATCATATTCACGTCCGAGGAGGAAGTGAATCTTCTGCTGAATACTAGACAGAACTGGATGAGGATTATATCTCACAGATATTAAAGCCTGTAACACGCTGAGAGAATCAGAATATAAAATGAACCGTTGGTATTGGCATTCACTAATGTGATCCAAGGCTAACTCTATAGCATGCAGCTCTGCAGTAAATATACTGCATTCAGAGGGAATCTGCTCCGATGTAGTGCTGTCTGTAAAGACAGCAGCAGATCCCACATATGATTTCGACTTCGAACCGTCTGTGTAAACTGGCGCGAAGTCAGAATGTTCAGCTCGGTGTGCTGAATAAAGCTGCAGGTAGACAGACGATGGAGTGTCCGACTTTCCCCAATTTCTAAGGGACAAGTCACATGTTAGGACATGAGCATGCCAGGGTGGAAGGGGTTGCTTTGGTGTTTGGGCAACCTTGTCTACCTTAATATTAAGTTCTTTGAGTAGCTCTTGGAGACGAATACCAAAAGGACGATTGGCAGTCTTACGGGTGTTGTATACAAATTTTCCCATCGTGGCTCAAAAACGAATGGCCACGTAGGATGGTCTGGCAGGGATTTCAGTTTTAAGGCGTACTTTAGAGACAACTGCTTACGTCGAAGTGATAACGGTGGTTCATTTGCTTCAACGTATAAGCTCTGGACGGGAGATGTTCGAAATGCTCCAATAGCGATACGGAGAGCCTGATGATGGACAGGATCCAGCCATCGAAGTACACTGTCTCTGGCCGAATTGTATACCAGGGACCCGTAATCTATTCTGGATCGTACAAGTGCACGATAGATGCGTAGTAGGGTGCATCGATCCGCACCCCAAGATGTTGAGGAAAGAGAGCGCAGAATATTCAGCCCTCTTGTGCACTTTGTGCGGAGTTGACGGATGTGATCCAGAAAGGTCAGCTTTTTATCGAATACGAGTCCCAAGAATTTTGTGTCCACTGCTACTGGAATTGCATTTTGTCCGAGCTTTAATTCAGGTTCAGGATGAAGATTACGCTTACGACAAAAGTGTACGCAAACAGTCTTCTCCGGCGAGAACCTGAAGCCATTAGCAAGTACCCAGGAGTTGAGGCGATCAATAGCTTTCTGCAGTTGTCTTTCAATAACCCTCATGTTGCATGACTGACAAAATATGCTGAAGTCATCAACATAGAGGGCACTGTTTACAGTTGGAGGAAGTTGTTCTGTGATAGAATTTACTTTGATAGCAAAAAGCGTGACACTTAATACTGATCCCTGTGGTACTCCCTCCTCTTGAGTGAAGGAACGAGAGAGAGTGAGGATCCCACACGAACTTGGAAAGATCGATTGGCTAGAAAGTTTTTAATAAAAATGGGGAGTTGCCCCCTAAGGCCAAGGCTATGCAGATCTTTTAAGATGCCAAATCTCTAAATTGTGTCATACGCTTTTTCCATGTCAAAGAACACTGACACTAAGTGTTCGCGTTTTAGGAAAGCATCCCGGATGGATGCTTCCAATCTAATAAGATGGTCCAAAGTGGACCGGTTCCTTCGGAAGCCGCACTGGATGTTGGAGAGAAGGTCATTTGTTTCGAGATACCATGTTAAACGAGAATTAACCATTCTCTCCAGGATTTTGCACAGACAGCTAGTCAGAGCAATAGGACGATAATTGGTGGTGACTTTTGGATCCTTTCCTGGCTTAGGGAAGGCAAGAACGATTGCCTTTCGCCAGGAGTCCGGAAACTGCCCTTCAGTAAAGATTCTGTTATACAGAAGGAGCAGACAATCCATAGATTTGGGTGATAGATGTTTAATCATTTCATAATGGATGCCATCTGGTCCAACGGCACTTGCTTTGGAAAGAGCGAGGGCTCTTTCCAGTTCTTGAATAGTGAAATCCCCGTTGTAGGGATAAATGCTCTTAGATTTAAAGTTAAGTGCCTGTTTTTCGATTTTATATTTCAGGACCAGGAACTCTGGGGAGTACGAGGATGTTGCGGAGATGTTAGAGAATGTTTCCCCAAGAGCATTGGCTATTGCAGTTGAATCTGCAATAGCGCATCCATTATAATCTAGGATTGAAGAAGGGTGGGATGTATATTTTCCCTTCATTTTCCGGATTTTATCCCAGACTACCTTAGAGTTGGTAGACTGGTTAATAGATGATGTAAAACGGATCCACGATTCCTTTTGACTCTGACGGCGGATATATCGTGCTTTGGCTCGTGCACGTTTAAAGGCTATAAGGTTGGTCGTGGTAGGATATCGGTGGAATATCCCCCATGCTTTGTTTTGAGCCTTTTTTGCTGCTGTGCATTGTGAATTCCACCAAGGTTTAGGAAATGGTGGAAACCGGGCAGATGTTTTTGGAACAGCATTCGCAGCTGCTTGGACAATATTTTCTGTGATGTACTTAACTGCATCATTGATAGACTCTTGACTGACTGTGCTAAGATCAAAATTTGCCTGATGTTGGAAGGCAGTCCAGTCAGCCTGATCAATCTTCCACCGTGGTAACCTAAAAGGAAGACATGGTCTCCCACTGTGTAACAAGGTTATCACGGGGAAGTGATCGCTTCCGTATGGATTCTCCTCCACCTCCCAAGTGAGTGAAGGGAGTAGAGAAGGGGAGCAGATAGAGAGATCAATGGCAGAAAAAGTACGGGTAGGCATGTGGAAGAAGGTGTTTGTTCCAGTATTTAGAAGGGAAAGGTCATTGTCATTGAGCATACGCTCTATGACTCGTCCCCTTCCGTTGATGTTAGCACTACCCCACAGGGTGTTATGTCCATTCATATCCTCGAGAAGTAAGAAAGGGGGAGACAACTGCATTAGAAGATCATCAAGGTCTTCCCGGGAGATGTCAGTCCCAGGTGGCAAATAGATAGAGCAGACGGTTAATAAAAATCCCACCGTAAGGCAAATTGCAACAGCCTCTATGCTAGTTGTAATTAGTAAGGGCTGCACTGGGGTCTGGTTACCCACAAGGATAGCCACTCCCCCATGTACAGAGCCATCCGCAATTCTATCCTTACGAAAAATTGTGGTGTTATACATCGTGGGATCGTTATTTGCCTTTAGATATGTCTCCTGCAAGCAAAAGCAAACTGGCTCGTGCTTTTGCAGGAGGGCCTTGATGTCATCTATATTTCGCCGGAATCCACGACAATTCCATTGTAGGAATTTAGCCATTACACCTAATTCTGTTTTTGCACGAACTTTTTTTACACGCATTTGGTTTAACACGAATTCAAAATAAATATTTCATTCTCTTTTTACGCGAGTCATTTTGATTTAACACGATTTCTATGAATTTTTTTTTGCCTAAATTCTAAGAAATTTTTTTTTTATTTGTGGCATATTAGTATCATTTCTATATTACACGCATCAATAGATTGGATAACAGCTAGTGTTTGCGTTTTGAAACGCGTGCTTTTGCTTACCAATGTTTACGTCTAGGTATCTATGAATCATCAACGTTTTTATTAATTTTGTGCACATCTACGGTATTCGTGCATTGTATCTTCAGCAGACATGTAGTAGTAAGCTCTATTTCAAAGTGAAAGAATCTTTAGTGAAATTTGTGCACATATAAATTTATTAATTTTGCCGATAGTCAATAAATTGTAAGTTTACAAAATTTTCATACCTTTTTTACCCCCAGGGGCTCACATCTGGTGAGTATGGGCTTGGCACACCCAGGGTCCTGAGCTGGATATCATCATTCTTCTCTTTCTTGGTGATTCCTTTCTACTCTCTCTCTCTCTCTCTCTCTCTCTCTCTCTCTCTCTCTCTCTCTCAGGGTAACTCGGGAATTTTTTTTTTTTTTTTTTTTTGGCTGGTGCAGCATAAGCCTCAGGCTTCCTTGCACCCTATGGCTAATAATAATAATAATAATAATAATAATAATAATAATATAATGTCGAATAATTCGCCTATTACCAAAATGAAAAGGAAAGCGATTTCTTTGGAACTTAAAATTCAAATTTTAGATCGTCTTGCAACTGGACAAGGGGCTACGTCTGTAGGAAGGCATTTTGGTGTACATGAAGCTACCGTAAGAACTATTAAGAAAAATGAAGCTGCAATTAGGAAGTCGGTATGTTCTGGAACAAAAGTAAGTGTTAATTCATCATCATATACAAGAGATATTGTCAAGGAAAAAATGGAAAAGGCCCTGGTAATGTGGATAGAAGATCAGTCACAAAAAAGAGTACCAGTAGATGGAAATGCCATCAAGCAAACAGCACTAAGAATTTACAGACAGATTAAAGAAAAGGAGCCAAGCACTTCATCTCAGTTAAACAGAAAGTATGAATTTTCTGCGAGTACAGGTTGGATGACAGGGTTTCTTAAAAGGAATGCTCTTCATAATATAAAAATTAAAGGTGAAACTGCATCTGCAGATGAATCGGCTGCTAAAGTATTCCCGCAGGAACTTGCAAAAATTATTGAAGATGGAGGATACACTCCTGATCAAGTGTGGAATGCAGATGAAACTGGTTTCTTCTGGAAACGAATGCCAAACAGAACGTATGTAGCCAAATCGCAGAAAACTGCTGGTGGTTTTAAGGTAGCTAAGGATCGTGTGACCTTATTATTTTCCTCCAACGCTTCAGGAGATCGTATGTTGAAACCACTGCTGGTAAATCGAGCCCTAAACCCACGTTCAATGAAAGGTGTAGATATCAATAAATTGCCTGTTCACTGGATGGCAAACAAGAAGGCCTGGGTGACCACTACTATTTTTACAGAATGGTTCAACAAATGTTTCGTCCCAGAAGTCAGACGTTATTTGAATTTGAAAGGTCTCGAATTTAAAGTTCTTCTGATTCTTGACAATGCACCCGGCCATCCTGTCTTGGAACACCCAAATGTACAAATTTTATTTCTGCCACCTAATACTACATCTTTGATACAACCGCTAGACCAAGGTATAATTGCGACAATTAAAACATACTACGTAAAACGAACATTCCAACACGTTTTGGACAAACTGAATGATGAAACACTAACAGTCATTGATGTGTGGAAGAAATTCTCAATTATGGATTGTATCAATCAAGTTGGATTAGCGTTAACTGAATTAAAACCAGCAACTTTAAATGCGTGTTGGAAAGCGGTTTGGCCACAATGTGTAAAAAGCAAAGATCCCATCATCCCTAATACGACCGAATTTCCCAACATCATTACAATGGCACACAAAATTGGTGGAGAAGGATTCGATGATCTATCGTTTGAAGATATTGATGAATTGTTAACCGACAAAGCCCTAAGCGAAGATGAAATATTAGAGGTTGTCCTTGGGACTCCTTATCCCACAGAACGTAGTGATAATGAAGAAAATGATCCTGTTCTAAATGCAGATTTAATAAAAGAAGGTCTGGAACTGGCTAGAAAATTAGGTAATCATTTTGTCAAACATGACCCTAATGAGGAACGCGCTGGGAAGTTTCAACGCGAACTGAAGTTGTTGACAGCCTCTTACAGAGAATTATATAACGGACTAACCAAAACACGAACACAACGATTAATAACTGAATTCGTTCGTAAAACCGGTGAAACATCAGCACCAGAGGAGATTCGTGCTGATTTTGCTGAAGAGATCACAGAAAGAATTTCATTAATAGAGGAAGAAGACGATGTCCACAACATTTCTAGTGATGGCAGTGATACAGTCGTACGCAAACGTATGCGCCGTTTATTATCAGAAAGTGGAAAATGAATAAAATCTTGTTATATGTAAAACAGATTTTTTTTGTTCATGAAGAATTTTTTTTCATTTCATATGCATACAAATTTATTTTCGTACATTTTAATTACATATTATTACATGTGTATTTTGTTGAAATAAAATAATAAGCTTAAAACGAATATTTTATGTGTTTTTTTTTTAATTATTTTTACTGATTTTTTTAGATCCGGAACCAATCTTCTTTTCTTCCATAAATACAATGTCTTTTTTTACACGAATTTTTTTTACACGTATTTTTCAGGAACGTATCTATCGTGTAAAAACAGAATTAGGTGTATTTTGGCTTGGTGGGTCCATCAGGCGGCTTTCGAGGTGCTGAGGGCTTACTTTTATCAGTCTTGGGTCTATCTTTTTTGGGGAAGAATGGACGCTGTCCTGTATCCATTTCTTCCTCCACAAAGAGTTCCAAGACTGAATCTTCGGGTACCTCCTTCTGCTCGACATCCATCTTTTCTTGGGTACTAGGGGGGGACTTCCCCTTTTTTATTCTTATCTTTCATAATTATCTTTGTTGCTTGTGGAGCATTAGGAGGTACCGATATAGGAGTGGCAGCTGATTGGTCCTTCTGTGCAGGTTTTTGTGAACTTAAGAGATAACGCACGATGGGAGTGAAAGACTCCTTTGGAGGAATGGTCATGTCCGTCTGAGTTCCGACGGAACATCTCCCTGCTACCTTCTGGGCGTAGGTAGGTTTGTTGATATTCAGGGGTTTGACTGATTTCCTTGCCTCCTGGTATGATATATTTAGCTCTGCCTTCAGCCGTTGAATTTCTTTTTCTTCTTTCCACCTCTGGCATGCTCGTGAATAGGCCGGGTGTTCGCCTTCACAGTTAATACAGGTGGGTTTTACGGCTGAACATGCTGTTGTTTCGTGGTCCTTTGCACCGCATCGAGCGCATGCAAGGACTCCACGGCAGGCCATTTGAGAATGTCCACACTTCTGGCATTTAAAACACCGTAAAGGGTTCGGAACGTATGGACGCACTGAACAGTTGATGTATCCAGCTTTAATCTCATCAGGAGGTTTAGGAGAGTTAAAAGTCAGGATAACACTCCTGGTTTTAACAATTTTTCCATCCCTTCGCACAGTAATTCTCTTGACGGCAATGACTCCCTGTGGTTTTAATTCGGAGCAGATTTCCTCCTCGATTATGTCGAGAAGGTCCCACTCCGAAATGACACCTCTCGATGAATTGAGTGTTCTGTGTGGTGTCACTGTTATAGGAATTCCTCCGACTGATGTTGTTCGGAGTAGATGTTCAGATTGCCGGTCATTTTTAGTTTCAATTAAAAGGTCTCCAGAACGAAGCCTCTTAATTGATTTGGGTGAACCTGATAACCCGTCTAACCCTTTTTGTATAAAAAAGGGCGACATTTTACCAATTGGTGTCTCATTGGTAGAATGCATAATTAAGACCCTTGGGACTGGCCCTGATGGTACTTCAGTTCTCTGCCTTTTTTTAGCAATAATGCTATCTGGATCTTTGTCTATGTTTTCAGATAGGGACCGGGTTGGGGCCCCTGAAGAAGTAAGTTTATCAGGATTCATATAGTTTTTTAAATTATTCAGTGCCCGGGCTCCCCACCCACCACGGAGCCCAAAGGGACGTCCACTACCCGGCATGCAATAAATGCGCTCGGGAGTGGGACGCCAGGGCTACCCAGACACTATACCCGCACCGCCGCCAGCCTGAATCCTGTCCCTCGGACCATGAGGGTAGGGGCGTGGCATTGACACGGTTGACCCTTGCAGGTGAGCCTACTAGCCGATTGATCCTAGCCGGGCCTTCCGGGACCACCCGTCTTGTCGAAGCAGGGGCCAAAGTGGTGTATTGAAGCTGGGTCCCTCAACCACCAGGATCCCCCTTTCCGAATTTCCACGGGTCGCAGCGCACGGCAAACACGCCGGATTCCATTGATGTAAGCCTGGAACCTGGGCTGTGGGCGTTGGATCCCAGTGATGCTAGTCTGGAGGTCCAGCAGCGTCACTGGGAGGTCCCCTCGCCACGTACAGGTGCCCACGTCGAGGGGGATGTTGAAAGGCATTCCAGTCAGCCTGATTAATCTTCCATCATGGTAACCTAAAAGAATGACATCTCCCATTAATCAGACTGGTTATCACAGGGAAGTGATCACTTCCATAGAGGTTCTCCTCCACCTCCCAAGTTGGTGAAGGAAGGAGAGAAGGGAAGCATACAGAAAGATCAGAGAATGTACAGGAAGGTATATGGAAAAAGGTGTTAGTTCCTACAATTAGAAGGGAGAGGTTGCTCTATTCCTTCCATCAATGTTGGCACTACCCCCCACAGGGTAGTATGTCCATTGAAATCGCTGAAGAGTGAGTCATGGGTAGGCAGCTGCATAATGAGATCATCAAGGTCTGTCCTAGACAGACCTTGAAGATCTCATTTGCTGCCCAGGTAGCAAATAAAACAACCAGACTGTTAAAATAAACCCTACTATAAGGCAAATTGCTACTGCTTCTATGCTGGATGAAAGAGGCACAAGGCTGAAATGGGTTCTGGCTGCCCACAAAGATTGTGACTCCTCCACGGGTAGGTCCATCTCCAAAATCTCCAATTCTGTCCTTATGTACAATAGTAGCATTATGAAAGGAAGGGGTTTTCATCTGCCTCCAAATATGTCTCCTGCATGCAAAAGCAAAGTGGCTTATGCTTCTTCAGCAGGGCTTTGACGTCATCAGTGTCACACAAATCCATGACAATTCCACTGTAGGAATTTAGCCATTATTTTGGCTTAGTGCATCCATCATTCTTCTTCCAAAGTGCTCAGGGCTTACTCTTCTCAGTCTTTATTTATCTCTTTTTTTGGGGGGGGGGAGTATGGATGCTGTCCTATGTCCATTCCTTCGTCCGGAAAGAGTTCCATGACTGTATTGTCTGGTAGTACATCCTTCAACCTCAACATCCATTTTATCTTGAGAACTAGAGGGTTTCTGGTTAATGGTTAGAGAATTAGTAAAGTTAGTTGTAAATACACATATATAAAAAGACAGGTATCTTTCCTTCATTTTGTAGATTATTTCTTTACTTAGATGCGCAAAAATTAAATAATTTTTGAAGTTAATTAACTTGGATACTCTCTATAAATGGCTAATTTATAAGAGGTGTTTGTAAATCACTTTGGATTTTCTATCATCACTCACTTGGCACTCAGGGCCATCCACAGTGAGTTTGACCTCACTGGCAGGAAAGTTTGTTTGTTTGTTATTTGGTTTTTTTAAGAGCATTAACAACTAAGGCTATATTGCTCCGGGGATACGCGGTGGTCATTCCCTGACCTTTCCGCATCCTCCGTATTTGGTGGTCATGGGCTCAAACCCCAGTCTAATCAAGAAGCGTGTGCTACGCACTGCTGCTCCTGCCCACCTGGCTACAGAGGCACCCTGGAAGGAAAGATCAGAGTCTATAGATCATAGATCATAGTCTATACAACACAAGACCATTCAGATAAGAAGAGTGTCCTTAATGAATCGCATCATGGGGTCATTCTTTCCTGACAAATCCAGTTAATTACTATGACAAAGTTATAAAATTATTTTTATTATTATTATTAGCCATACAGTGCAAGGAAGCCTGAGGCTCATGCTGCACCAGCCAAAAAAAATTTGAGTACCCTGAGTAAGACAGAGAGAGAGAGAGAGAGAGAGAGAGAGAGAGAGAGAGAGAGAGAAGAATGATGATATCCAGCTCAGGACCCTGGGTGAGCCAAGCCCATACTCACCAGATGGAGGCAAGAAACAACTCATTATTTATGATAACAATAACATTATTTATCTTGACTTCGGCAAAGCTTCTGATAATGTTCCCCAAGAAGAAAGTAAGTATACTTCATAGATTATGGGAAGCTAAACATGGAAGTAGTGCTTAAAATGGCAGATTGGCTGTTGTTTTAAAAAAAAAATAGTTTTCGTTTTCGCAACATTTTACGTGTTGACCAGTGTGATATCACTCATTTTACGTGTTGACCAGTGTTATCAAAGTTTGCAGCTGAAAATTTAAAGGTAGGAAGGGTGGTTAATGACCAGAACCAGGCGATTTTGCTTCAACCTGTTGAAAAATTGTCTAAAAAAAAAAAGGTAACTACAATTTAATGCTTCTAAACAGTTTTGCACCTGGGAAAACAGAAATCCAAGAGTTAGCATTAGCATTAGTAGAGGCATATGATGCAAGAAAGCAAGCTTATGCAGCATCAGCCAAAAAAAAAAAAAAACACTTCCATTTCACCCCTCCATTCGTTCGAAATACCTGTCCAGCTGAGCCTTAAATTTATTTAGGCTATCAACTTCCACAACAAGGGATGGAAGTCTGTTCCACCAACCAACTACCCGCTGGCTAAAGGCAAATTTCCGCACATCTATCCTACATCTGTCTTTCCTCAATTTGAATTTATTCCCTCTCAGGTGATTATTCTGAGCAAGAGGCAGTATCCCATCAGCATTGAGCATGCTCAAACCATTCAAGGGTTTGTACACCTCTATCAGATCCCCTCGCTGGTGCCTAGTCTCCAGACACTGTAATTTGCAAAACTTAAGCCTTTCTTCATAAGAGCAACCCTTTGTTCCATTCACTAATCTTGTTGCCCTTCTCTGTACTCGTTCCAGCAGCTCTACATCCTTCTTGAAATGAGGCCTCCAGATTACGGAATTGATTACGGAATGATAAGATGCACACTTGATATAGATGTAAGAAAAGAAATGAAAAAAACTGACTGATGTAAATAATATGAAGGCCTTTGAGATAACAGAAGAGGAGAAAGAGCGGTATGTACTGGAACTAGGAACAAGTCTGAGCTTCTGCAGACCTTTCAGGACCAAGACATCAATGAGGAATACAACTTTCTGAAAGTGATAAAGCCCAAGAAACCAACAGGCAAAAATAAATCAAAAGAAAAAATTAGTCAAGAAACACTTATGATGAAATGAAGACGACAAATGACGAGCAAGATAAACACTGACAAGGACAAAATTAAGTATACTGAGTTATGCAAAGCCATCAGAAAGAGACTCAGAGAGGACATAAGAAGATTTAACACAAGAAAGTAGAACAAGCATTAAGAAAAAACAAAGGACTTAAATTAGCAGTCATGAGTAGTAATACAGAAAGACAAAGGATACTGACACATTAGGCGCCTCCGTAGCCAGCTGGCTACGCCTCCGTAGCCAGGTGGCTACAGACTGTGGTGGCTAGGTGCGTAGCACACGCTTCTTGATTAGACCGGGAGTTTGAGCCCATGACCACCAAATATGGAGGATGTGGAAAGGTCAGGGAATGACCACCACATATCCCTGGAGCAACATGGTCTTAGTTGCTAATGCTCCTAAAAACCAAATAACAAACAAACAAATGATACTGAATCTGATGAATAGTGGTGTACTCGTAAACAGCAGTAAATGCATAATTGAAATAGCAGAAGACTACTATAAAATATTATATAAGGAGCAAGGGAATAATGTCAGCAGTGAGAAAGATGGATCATAAATTACCAACACATAAGACATACTCAATGTCCTTTCTGATGAGATAGAATATGAGAATATGCACTGAAGAAAATGAAGAATCAAAGCCCCAGGTGAAGATGAAGTTACTGTATAGTTATTAAAATCAGGAGGAAGGGACATGACAACATAACACAGAAACTGGCAAGTCTCTTCACAAAATACATAAGGAAAGGCATGACAACTAAGGAGTGGAATAATGCAATCATAATTTTGCTGCATAAGAAAGGAGATAAATCAGAAATTGGAAATTATAGACTAATTAGCTTGTTGTCCCACAACTATTAGTTGTTCACAAGGGTCATTACTACTTGATGAGACTCAAGTAGTAATGATCGAAAGAGCAAGCTGGCTTTAGGACAAGGTTTTCAACTATGGATCACCTTCATGTAATATCACAGTTAATGGAGAAAACAAATGAATATAAAACACCGTTATGCCTGGCATTTGTGGATTATGAAAGGACATTTGACTCCATACAGCATAAGGCAATGTTTCGGGCACTGGAAAGACAGGGCATAGACATTATGATTTTGAAGAAAATATACGAGAATGCTACCTCCTTTATTAGACTAGACAAAGACAGTTGCAAATTGAAAATTGAGAAAGGAGTTCGGCAAGGAGACACAATATCTCTGAAGTTGTGTACCACTCCCCTTGAAGAAGCTTTCAGAGGATTGGACTGGTCACAGAAAGGTGTCAATGTGAATGGAGAGTACCTAAACCATTTATGATTTGCAGATGACAATGTGATCATAAGCCATGATCACGAAGAATTAGAGGAAAATCTTAATCAGTTATGCACAGTTATTAAGGATTTCGGACTAAAGACGAATATGATTAAAACAAAAGTAATGATGAACAAGTATGCCACAGAAAGGGATATAATTATTGAAGGAGCAAAAATTGAAAATCATTAGCTGTAATACTGATAAATGGCTGAATATCAACAGAAGAATAAATTTAGGATGGACAGAATTCAGAAAATATAGTCACATATTGATGAGTAATATCCCAATTTGTCTGAAATGTAAAATAATGAACCAATGTGTATTCCCCACAATGACTTATGGAAGTGAAACTTGGGCACTCACCAAAAAAATTGAAGAGAAGCTGAAAACTACACGATGAAGAATGGAACGAATTATATTAGGAATTAGACTATTGGATAAGAAGAGAAACCATGGATTAGGCAGCAAACTCAAGTAAAGGACCATTCTTATCAAAACTAAAGAACTAAAATGGTCTTGGGCAGGACATATAGCTCGA
Organism: Mastigoproctus giganteus; assembly: GCF_048544385.1. Taxonomy (NCBI): domain Eukaryota; kingdom Metazoa; phylum Arthropoda; class Arachnida; order Uropygi; family Thelyphonidae; genus Mastigoproctus; species Mastigoproctus giganteus. The sequence continues at coordinate 40,582,199 of NC_143584.1, read as the reverse complement.
AGACTTGACAGATGGACTAAGAAATTAACAGAATAGTACCCAAGAAGAGCTATAAGAAAACCTGAAAGAAAATAACAGAAATGGACAGATGAAATTCAAGAGTTCAGGGGCAGTAAATGGATAGCCATTGCACAAAACAGAAGGAACTGGAAAGTTGCTAGAGAGACCTTCATCCTACATTGGATTGAAAATTGTTGATGATGATGATGATAATGGACTCGATCAACATTTAATTTGCTTAATCCTTTAAAGCTATAAACATTTCAATCAGGTCTCCTTGCAGGTGTCTAATTTTGCTTTCATGGTAAGGGTATCTTGATGTTCTTCTCCATACCTATTTAAAAAGTCCACATCCTAGTTAATGAGGCTTTCAGACCTGCATGACAATGCAAGTCTGTATTTAAGATGTGACTTAACCACTACCTTATACAAGAGGATAATAACTTCCTTGTGGCAGAATTCCTGTATATCATTAATATCTATGTGAGGTGTTGTACTAGCATGTCTGCACTGTTCAGAGAAAGTTAAATAATACTTTTATTTTTAGTGCAAGTTAAATGGATCTCTTAGATTACAAAAACTATTATTTGATCATTTTTTCTTAAATTTGATATTTATAGTCTTAAATTATAGGTGAAAAGCTCATACCTTTTTTAGTAGGAGTGTTAATCTCTCAACACTCAATCGCGAATGATTATAATATGAACCTGCCCCCTGTGCATAGTCATATATAAATTGTTAAAATAGCTATTAATTAAAATAATCATGCCTTCAACTCTCATATCACGTCAAGGGAATCGGAAAGAATTACGGAAAGATGGCAGCGACCAACCTCGAAAAAACCAACCAACATCACAAGCCATCATGAGAACTGAAAAGCAATTGTCGCAAAATTCTAAACACAACAAAACAAATAAATTAATTCACACATAAATTAAACTTCAAAACCGTTTTTTATATATTTATATATTTATTTTATCAATTAATCACTAAACATTTAAAAATTTAATATATGTTTCAAATATTAAGCAATGTTAATGAGAGGCATGTTACTGATGGTTATGACAATCGTTCAACCTGGCAAGCTGGATTTATCCGGGCAGTGATACAGTTGCTGCGGTACCCTTTGGAGGAGCACTGGAGCAATTGGGTGCCAAAGCCCTACACTACTCAAATCCAGCAGTGAATACTGAGCCTGACTGTGGACAGGTCAACATAAAAATGTCCTTTTGTATCTTACAATTTTCCATGTTTTTTGGCTTGATTTATTTCAGGCTGAAAATGCAATATGACATTGGTAGGAAATTAGCATCAGCATTATTTGATGCATATAGTGCAAGAAAGCAAACTTATACAGTATCAGACAAAAAAAAAAAAAAAAAAAACCTTCTTGTTTTGCCCATTCGGTCACTCCAAATATTTGTCTAGTTCAGCCTTAAATTTATTTAAGCTATCAACTTCCAGAACAACATATGGAAGTCTGTTCCAGCAATCAACTACCCGCTGGCTAAAGGCAAACTTCTGCACATCTATTCTACTGCAACTTTCAGCTGCTGGTCAGGTGCAACTTGTAGAACTTAAGCCTTTCTTCGTAAGCACACCCCCTTAGAGAAAGGTAACAAAAATATCTAAAACTCTTCCAGATGTTGTAGGACATCCTTCTTCCAAAGATGGCCAAAAAGTAGACCAAAAAAGATTACAAAATTTCATTTTAAATGTTGGGCCAGAAAATAACTTAATAACTTCTTCAATTTTCACAGAACAAGATTTGATGCATTGTTGAAGCTATCTGTAGAAAGTAATAGAAATAAAAATAGATGGAAAGTTACTCCATTAAAGACATTTCGGCACTGGACTTCTATCAACACTCTTTACCACAAAGGCTTATCACAAATGAAATTAGAACACAAAATGAAGAAGAATAATGTTTCTATGCTACTGTTGGTGCACTCACAATTCTTCTACCGCAAGTGTAGGAGGATCACCAATGATCGAAAGTTTATGTTTTTCTCTTTGCAACAGCAAGAGCCATCTATGATCTCCAAAATTAACCAATACAAATTATATTCAATGCTGCTGCACTGCGCTGAGTTATGCTAATGTAGGCTAAGAGTGCAAGAGCCATACATCAGCAAAACAAAATGGTGGAGCTCAATGTGATAAAATTTTTGTAGCACACCCTTGTTCCATGACTCATCAGCTGGAAATGTCTGATCTAAAAAACATTTGCTGCTGCAGTCTTGGCTTCACTATCATAAAGGGACTATCGTAAAGGGATTAAAGTTTTATTCGTAACCATCTACCAAAGTAATTAAATTGGCATCGTTTTAATTATATCTCATATTGTGAATACTTCGTGAGTTGCCATGATATTGCACTACCTCAAATAAATAACACTTCACCAATGGAGAAGACTATACTTATCCTCGGCAGATACCACCACCCATATGACACCATTTCAAGGCTGATTGGCCTCTCTTTGGTGGGTGGGTGGGTGGGAGGTACCCTGATGTTGCAATAGTTACAACCCAGTTATGGAGTATAACTCCACAATAGGGAGGTGCCTGATGGTGTAAAATAGTATAGACTAAAAAGCATTTAAGGGCAAGAGCCTCATGCTATGTGGTAATATGACTAACAGATAGGTTAGTGCAAATGCATCAGTTTTATTTGTATCTGTAGCTATGGATATCTATTATTGCATGAGTGTTGATGATGAGTGTTGAGATGAAGCAGTATTCACAACTAGGAGCCACGGTAATCCTATATTTTGATTTTTTAAGAGATTTATTCATGTGATACTCTGAAGAATTGGAATTTTGCTTGTATCTGCATAAGACTTTGACATAATATCAAAAAAAAAAAAACATTATATTATGCTATTTTTTGGCTATGTTGTTAAGTAGGATTACAGTATTCTTTGTAACTGTATTTTCAATTTTAAAAAAAGACTGTATTATTATATGCTATACCACAGCTTACATTTAATATATGCAGGGCAAATATACAAAGTTTTAGCACAAATAAAATATAGATAATGCCTGTTTTCTAGACTTTTAGTAAGACTTTATAACTTTCATACTTAAATTAACTTTAGACTAAGAAAATTAAACCATTTATTGTTTTATGCATATTTATAACGTTAAATAAAAAAACTAAACTGATATTGGCTAAGCAAGTTTGAATATTACTTATTACAACAGTATCATACCTGAATTATCACAGTTTACTTGACTGTAAAAAAAATAAATGCATAATAGAAAAGTACACTTGAAAAATCATTTACAACAAAATGTCTAGACCACATCAATGTACCTGTTTATATTCCATCAATTCAAGTTGCAACTGTTGTATTTCTTGACGAAGAGCTGAAATAGTCTGACTAGATTTATCTTGATTTATCATCACTTTATTCTTTATATTTTTGGCTCTGTTGGCATATTTCAAGGTATTCAATGTTTCCATAAAATCTCGGTCAGATGGTGAAACACAAGCAATCATTAGGGTCCGACTAAAGGAAGAAACATTATTGTTAATATTATCAGCATCACTTAAAATTAGTTATACAAAGTACATAAAATGTATATAAAATTGGCTAATTCAATTATTAAAAATACAATTCTGAAATAGCAAAAAGCTTTAATAAAATTAAAAATTATTAATTATAATCTTGTCATAGTCCTTACCATGGTCCTTGAGGTTGTCACAGACATTCTCTCGGATATACCAGACAAGCTGTACTTGCTACCTGGGAGTCTAAAATGCTGATGGAACTGATATTCGGGTGACACTCAAGTCAAGTGGACCCAATTTCGGCGAATTTGGGGATTAGACTGTTGGCATTCGAGGTGAGCGGACGTGCTTAGACAGGACTCCTCAGTTAAGTGGTTTACTTTTGGATAGTGCTTTTAAATATTTGATTTATTTAGATATTGTTGAATTATTTTGTTATAGGTTTTCCTGTAACTGTTTGATTTTAATAATATTAAAGATATAATTTTTTAAAGTTACTTTCATTGATATTCATTTAATTTTATAATGGTAGTTACGAGATCTGCCTTAAACACGTCACAGGGTATTGTGACTCACACGGAAATAGCCGATGGTGATTTACGGGTGATGATTTAATCCGTTGTGGAACCTGTGGAATGTTCTCCAAGGTCGACCTGGTGACTAATCCTACCTCACCTGGGGATTCTTTTCTTTGGGATCGATGTAATGTTCTGGGGGCAGAAATGTTTCACGGGAGCAGGTAGCTAATATCAGGGAAGAGAGCCTAAAAAACTTCAAGGGTTGTGTTAGGGTTGTTAAATATACAAGAAAAGTAAATCTTAATTTTTTATACAGTAACGTTAGAAGTGTCGTTGATAAAATGAGCGAATTCTAACTGCTGGTTAAAACAAGTAACGCGGACATAATAGGGCTTACAGAGACGTGGTGCCACCCGGAAATTGGGGATGATGAGTTCCAGTACGGCTTGTATAATGTATTTAGGAAGGATAGAGTAGATAGAAGGGGTGGTGGGGTAATGCTTCTTATCAGAAGCAGCCTGAGTGCGACGATAGCTTTTCCGGATTCAGACATTTCACATGCTAGTATAGAGTCTGTATGGTGTGAGATAGTTGGAAACAAAGGTATAATAAGAGTAGGAGTAATCTACAGACCAGGTGATTGTGACAATTATGACAAAAGCCTCTACATGCAAATGGAATGGGCAAGTAAGCATCAATGCCTTATTATGGGTGATTTCAATTTGCCTCTAATTGATTGGAGTAAATGGGAAGGAAACTCGACATGGGGAACAAAATTTTTAAATCAACTAGATGACTGTTATTTGTATCAACATGTCAGGGAAAATACTAGAGAAAAGAATATCCTAGACCTCATCATCACACATGAATCAGATGACATAACAGGGCTGACAGTAGAGGAACCAGTAGCAGGAAGTGATCACGGAGTTCTACGGTGGATGATGACGAAAGAGGTAGCAGAAGTAAAAGGCAAAGGAATGGGTTTTAATTTCAGAAAAGGAAATTATGATGCCTTAAGGTACTACATGGCCTCTATTAACTGGGTAGATATCACGCAGAGAATGAATACAACTGAACTGTGGTACACTTTTAAAACATTAATCAGAGATGCCTTGAATGCGTATATACCATTAAAAAAATACTCCACGAGAGAGTTCCAAGTTGGATGAATAGTGAAGTTGCCACATTACTTGAGCAGAAAAAGGTGGCATGGAAAGGTTACAGAGCAATAAAAAGCACTGAAGCCTATAACAGCTACAAGGTGATGTGTAATAGAGCCACAGAAAAGGTTCGACAGGCAAAGGCAGTTTATGAGAAATCACTAGCAAACAGAGCAAAGAGGGGGGGGGGGGATAAAGAATTCTTCACATATATAAATGCCAAGAAGAACAGGACAAAACCAGATCAGACCTTTACGTAAGGGAAAGGGGATAGTAATAAATACACCAGCTGCCGTTGCAGATGAACTCAACAGTTATTTTGCATCGATATTTACAAATGAAAAGCCTTTTGTGGCAATGGGAAATTGTGGGAGCGAAGTTAAAAAATATGTAATTAATGATATTGAAATTTCACAAGATTATTTAATGAAAAAACTTTCGAGCCTACAGACCAGTAAGGCTCCTGGAGTTGATGGAATATACCCTATAATCTTAAGAGAGGCGGCAAGCGAGTGCATTGAACCATTGAGGCTAATTATGCGAGCATCACTAGACTCTGGGGAGAGTCCCTTGGATTGGAAAAGTGCAAATGTATCTCCCATACATAAGGGTGGCTCTAAAAGTGAAGTTGGAAATTATCGACCTGTCAGTCTCACTTCAGTAGTAGGGAAAATCATGGAGGCAATGATCAAGGGTGGAATTCAGGATCATTTGGATCGAATTGAAATTCTCAAGGATACTCAGCATGGTTTTGTAAAGGGAAAATCATGTTTAACAAATCTGGTTCGCTATTTCGAAACGGTCACTCACGACCTGGATTTAGGGAATAATTTCGACATTGTTTATTTAGATTTCAGCAAAGCTTTTGGCTCAGTCCCACATGAGCGGTTGCTTTATATGCTGGAACAGGTTGAAATCACTGGGAAAATCCTTAGATGGATAGAAGGATGGCTTCAGGGCAGGAGGCAGAGGGTTGTGATAAATGTCTATTCCTCAGATTGGGTTGATGTAAGAAGTGGGGTTCCCCAAGGATCAGTATTAGGACCACTGTTGTTTTTAATTTTCATAAACGACATTGATGAAGGGATAGAGGGCGTGATGTCTAAATTTGCAGATGATGTTAAAATTGGTAGAGTAGTTAATGATCACTGTCAAGCTTCTGAGCTTCTTCAGAGCTTCTTCAGAGAGACCTAGATAGACTTCAGGAATGGTCAGAAAAATGGCAGCTGTGCTTTAATCCAACAAAGTGTAAGGTATTACACCTGAGAAACAGTAATCCCAAAAAAACTTATTCACTTGGTGGAGTTCACTAAACCCAGTACTGGAGGAAAGGGACTTGGGTGTTACGATACGTCAGACATGAAATTCTCTGAGCATTGTAAACAGGTTGCAAGGAAGGCCCATGGTGTCCTATCGATGATCTATCGAACTTTTGCAAGTAGAGATAGGGACGTGATAATCCCATTATATAAGGCTTATGTTAGACCACACTTAGAATACTGTGTTCAAGTATGGAGACCGCACCTAAAGAAAGACATCGAGCTTCTTGAAAGGGTGCAAAGAAGGGTAACTTGCCTGGTGAGATCGGCTAAAGGGCGTGCTTATGAAGAAAGACTTCGAATATGTGGGTTGCAGAGTTTGGAAACTAGACACCTTAGAGGAGATTTGATTGAGGTGTTTAAGGCTCTGAGAGGCATCAGTAAAATGAATGAGGACAAAATTTTCAAGATTATAAATGATGCTAGAACTAGGGCATATAAATTCAAGTTACGGGGGGAAATGTTTAGATTGGACTGCAGGAAGTTTTATTTTAGCCAGCGAGTTATAAATTACTGGAATAAGTTGCCTTCATGAGTGGTAGAGGCCGAAAATTCAAACCGTTTGGGGAAATTCAAAGGTCATCTGGATAGTACTTTTGGGTAAGGGAAGCGCATAGGATGATAGGTTTAATTTCCTTTTTTCTTTTTTTTATTATTAATTATTATATTTAGTTTTTTTTTGTTTTCCTTATCATTGTGGTTTTTTTTTTTTTTTTTTGGCTGGTGCAGCATAAGCCATAGGCTTTCTTGCACCATGCGGCCGTTACTAATACTAATACTAAGTCCGGACGGTCTGTGACAGCCAAATCCTCTGCTTGCACCTTCATAATGGTGGGACTATTAGTAATCCTGGGTATAACCTCAATGCAAAAGTACATGGTGGGTAACCACCCAGGTGTGAACCAACGTAAGCAGGGGTCGAGGTGTGACGCCCACACCACATGGAGGAATGCCGCCCCTCTATGTTACCAGGCAGTATTAGGTGGTAGATGATTCTCATCAACTGGTGAAATACCACCACTTTGCTTATTGAAGGCTTGAAGTGGTGGAACCTATGTTTAGTCTTTAGAGCTAAGTTCCGGTCAACCCTTTCCTATCTCTTCCATCATGCAGTATGATTGATGACTTTTGAGGTTATGATGAACGTTGTGGCGAGATCCAATATTCCTTACATTTTGAGGGTACAGCTCTAAAACGGTGTTCGCAGGCCGGCCACTAGTTAGTACACCGGACCGAACCTATTGGTAACTCTCCACGAGGCTTCCGGATCAGCTAGAGTATAATCTTGCTACCTCTACTCTGCCAGATAGTGACTGGAGGGAGTCCGAGTAGTGTGTATGCGGGGAGCATTGTCGAGGCCACGTTATGTCAAGGATCTGGGTATATTCTTACCACGTGTAAGCCATATCCAAAAATTTCATTACTTCATACAGCATGTCCCACCCACTTTTTCTTACTATTGAATACACCGTGAATTGTCAAACTAATAGAGCAAGCTTATCTGTGAAAAGACCTAAACCTCCCAAGCACTTCCTAATTCATTTCCCAAATATACGTGGTCTCAATTCTAATCTCAACGATATCCATTTCCACTTGCAGTCTGCCAAACCCCATGTACTTTTTCTGACAGAATCCCAGTTATTGGTTGATTCAACTACTGCTCATCACAGATGCCCAAATTATTCGCTGTATGATTCCTTTCGCCTCAAAGGTGGTACTTGTGCATATGTCCGTTCTGATATTCCCTGTCAGAGACTTGGCAATTTGGAATCTCCTCTCTTTGATCTTCTCTGGCTTAAAATCTCTCTACCTCATTGTGTCAAATTCATCTGTTGTCTCTACCGTTCCCCCAACTCCACTAATCATTGGAGCTTTTTGACTTCCTCTCTTTACAACTTGACTTCCTCCAGTTCAACTTTCCTAACAGTGAGGTAATTTTCCTTGGTGATTTTAATATTCACAACTCCAGCTGGCTTCCGTTTTCTAGTCACACCGACTCAGCTGTTTGAGATGCTCAGGCTTTTGCAATTACTAATGACATAGAACAGATTGTTCATTTATCTACAAGAATACCGGATAATCCTAATGATACAGCCAACACGCTTGATCTTTTTTTCTCACAACCAACCCTTCTAAGTACATGGTCGAAGTGAACGGTCCTTTAGGCACTTCAGATCACAACTTGGTGATTGTCTCTTCTCCAATGGAACCTTTATCTCATGGCTATTCCCAACCTCGTGTTGTTTGGCATTACATGAATGCAAAATGGGATGATCTGCGAGATTTCTTTTCTTCTTTTCCTTGGTCAGATTACTTTTCTTCTTTTCCTTGGTCAACATTTGCTCCGATCGTGTCAGTGAAATTATTCTTGCAGGAATGGAATCCTTTATCCCACACTCCACTTTAAAATCTCGTCCTTTATCTAAACCTTGGTTTTCCAATAAATGTGCTAAGGCTGTCCAAGAGAAGAATGTTGCATATCGTAATTGGCTTCTTGCTAATTCTTCAGTTTCATTTTCTGCCTACACTAAAGCTCACAACAATTGTAAAGCAGTTATTAATCAGTCCAAACTAGAGTTTGAACAGGCTAAGTGTAGAAAACTTGCTTCTTGCCCTAATGGTAGCCGAGCATTCTGGTCTCTTGCCAAAGCTATTGGCCGCAACTTTTGCCCATCTCTGCTCCCACCTCTGTCCAAACCAGATGGTTCTGTTGTCACTTCAGCCAAGGACAAAGCTGACCTGCTAGCATCCCATTTTTCTTCCAACTCATGTATTAATGATCTTGGTAAAACACCTCCCACCATTCCCAACACACTCCATTTAATGCCTCCTGTGGTCTCCCGTCAAAAGGATGTCAGAAGGATTTTGCCGAATCTTGATGTTAAGAAAGCTCCAGGTCCCAATGGTATTTCTCCACATGTTCTCAAAACTTGTGAGAACTCTCAAAACTCCTGAACTTACTCCTATTCTTTGCAGCCTTCTTTTCACTTTCTTATTCTAAAGGTGTTTTTCCTTCTGCTTGGAAATTTGCTCATATCCAGACAGTTCCTAAAAAGGGTGACAAATCCCTCCCATCTAATTATCGTCCCATTGCAATGACTTCTACTCTTTCTAAAGTAATGGAGAAATCAATTAACCACCAACTCTTAAACTACCTAGAAACCTTCCGTCTGATCAACGATCGCCAGTATGGATTCCCTCAGTGTCGACCCACTTGTGATATTCTGGCTTATGTTACCCATTTATGGACTAATTCAACAGAAAGGTTCGGTGAAACACAAGTAGTTGCTCTTGACATCTCAATGGCTTTTGATCTTGTTTGGCATAAAGGTCTTCTAAACAAGCTTCCATCTTATGGTTTGCAAACTGTTTTTAGTAATTGTTATACAGTTTTCTCTCTGATCGCTCACTGAGGGTGATGTTAGATGGCTCTCTGTCTTCTAACTTCTCCACTAATGCCGGTGTCCCCCCAAGGTTCAGTTCTTTCCCCCACTCTTTTCCTCTTGTATATTAATGACCTTCTTCCATTGACTGGAAATCCTATCCATAGTTTTGCCGATGATAGCATATTGAATTCTACTTTCCATTTTGAGAAACCTTGCCCTGCTCAATCAGCTTCAACTTCTTGAAAATCTGCTACCAATTCCTGAAACGATCTTCAGGTAATTCTCCAGTGGGGCAAAGACAACTTAGTTGATTTCAATCCTTCTTAAACTCAGTCTTGTCTTATATCTCGCAAAAAGGATTCTTCTGCTCCTATGCTTATCTTTAGTGACACTCCGATTTCTAGGCAAAATGATATATCTCTTTTGGGGATTACCCTGACTTCTAATCTCTCTTGGCACAAGCACATTACAAATACTGCTTCCTCTGCATCTAAAAATCTTGGTTTTCTCTTTCGCTCTCAGCATTACTTTTCTTCCAAACAGCTGTTCACTCTGTACACATCGCAAATCCGCCCTACCATGGAATATCGTTCCCACTCCTGGGGGCAGTTAGGTTAATTAATGACTCCTCTTTAACACAGTCTCTCTACTCTCTGTCTCACAGACATACTGTTTCTGCTGCATGCCTTTTCTACAGACGAATGGGCACTGTTCTTCTGAATTAGCTTCTATAATTCCCACTCTCTCTTTAAAAACAGTCCCAACACGTGTCGCCACCAGCCAACATCCATTTACTGTCCAACTTCAAACTCACAGAACCAACTTTTCATCTTCCTCGTTTATTCATTCAACTAACGTTTTCTGGAACAACCTTCCTTCATACGTATTTCCTGAAAATTACAGTTTACAGAAGTTCAAGTCCAATGTCAATAAATATCTTCTTTCGTTTTCTCGACCTCCAACCCAAGCATGGTACTAAGTACTATAGGTTCTAATACCTCTGGTTTTTGGGGTTTATATAAAAAAAATAAATAATAAATAAGAATCCCAAGATCAAAAAAAGCAAGTGGAGAGCCATATCTACATATTATGTTGTCTAACAATATAGTGGTCATTGTTTAAACCCTTTGATCAGGTGATGGAAATGCTTCAGTCCACTTAAGAACATATCTATTACTACAGTCAATTTTTAGAGTGAGGTAGAAGCCCAATAACATCTATCGCCAGATGTTGGAACATTTGGACTGGAGACAGAACTGCCTGTAAAGGGGCACCTTTCCTCTGGCTCAGATGAAATGAAGCCACAGGATTCTTTGTCCCTTTTTACACCTTCTCAGTAGAACCTTTCACTCATATGCTAAATTGTTTTCTCTTTTCCCAAATATATGGAGCTCTATTTTTGGCAGGATACATATGTAAAGAAATCCAGGAAATTTTTCATGACTGTTGGGGAAACAATAAAGTCTCTCTTGATCTACAACAATTCACCCCCTTTTCTCTCACTAATCTATTTTTTAGATCTACATACTGATGTCAACTGAGAATCTGATTACTGATGTCTTATTTAGTATTAGTACAAGGTGCAAGGTCCTGGGCTCTTGCTGCATAGGCCAAAAAAAACAAAAATAAATAAATAAATAATAATCAATAAACCATCCATTTCGCTCCCTCCTCATATAGGTATCTATCCAGCTGAACTTTGAATTTCTTCAAGCAGTCAGCCTCAAATGGAATGTAGCTCCATGGAGGCAACTTATTCCAATAATTAACAACTTGCTGGCTAAAAGAAAGCTTCTGCAATCCAATTTTAACCTCCCCTCCCTGTAATTTAAATTTAATGTGCCTAGTTCTGGACTAATTTATAACAGAGTAAATGTTCACCATCATTCATTTTACTTTCACCTCTCAGAGCCTTACAGAAGACCTGAATAAAATCTTCTCTAAGGTGTCTTGTTTCTAAGCTCTGCAGCTCACATATCCAGTCTCTTCTCAAATGGATGTCCTTTTGCCAATGCCTGACCCATTCATAAAACGTTTTTTTTTTTTGTTTTTTTTTTTAGTTGCAGTTTCCATACCAGTGCACAGTATTCCAAGTATGATCTTACTATTGCCTTATACAGTTGCATTATGACCTCCCTATCTCTACACGCAAGTTCCTATGTGCACTGCTCAGAGAAAACTTCATGTCCAACAGTATCATAACTGCCAAATTTTTCTTCCTCTACTCCACCAATTGTGCATTATTTTGGAGTTGCTATTCCCCAAATTTTCTATATTAAAGATAGCTGCCACTTCTGTGACCACCTCCATAAGTCAGCTTGAAACGGCTGTGCTTGGTGCTGATCATTAACTACTTTACTCTACTGATCTCGAATATCATCTTCAAATTTTACATCACTCCCTATAATGTCATTTAAGAAAATCAAAACGAGGGCAGTTCCAATACTGAAATCATAACCTCAGTAAAGGGACCATGGTAGTAGTCACAACCCAGTTTCCTGCCCTGCAGCCATCATGCAATCAAAATATTTGACCTGCAATTCCTCTAATGCCAGAGACTGAGTTTAATGCTTTGCTTAACAATGCCGTAATTATTTCCTACATCCAGCTCATGAGTGACTGTCAAAATAGCTAACCAAGTTGATTAAAAAAGGTTATCTTTTTATAAAACAATGCTCTATTTCTTTCAGAATTCAATTTCTATCTAAATTATCCTGTTGCACTCTTTGTCACTGACTCCCTAATTTTCCTTACCACTAAAGTCAGATCAATCAGTAGTTAACTACATCATTCTTTAGAGCTAACTTCGTGTATTGGTGGCTCTAATATTGCACTTCTCCTAATACTGCACTTCTCCAGTCCAAAGGAATAACTTCTGAATCTAGTGACGACCTCAAAATTATTCTCAATGGTTCAAACCACTCTCTTGCCATCTTCCTCAAAATTACTGGGTATATATCAACTCTAGGAGACTTAGGCTTGAAAGTTTTTCTAATAAATAATCTTCTGAAATTTCAATAACCCTAATTTCATACTTTCAGCTTCATTTGTACAGTTTCTTCTCATCATAAAGGGGCTTTCTTCTGTAAATATCAATGTAAAGTACCTGTTCAATCTGCTTTTGCTAGCCTAACCTTTTTTGTGGTATTCATCAGATCAATTTTAGGTGTCACAGGCATCATTAATTTTTATCACTCTGTAAATTTCCCATGATATCTTTTTCTGCTCTATCAAACTAGTTAGTTCATTATTCAACCATTTTGGAATCTTCCTTTGCTACATTTTCTTAATAGCATGCAGCTTCTCTGACTATACTTTAAACTTGCACCACAATTCTACGTAAATGGCTGTTGCTCTCTTCTCCTAGTTACTAATAACTTGCCTTTCAGTAAAAGAGCACAAGAGCAAAATAAAGAAATATTTTTTATGTTGTTATAAGTAGAAGTGAAGTAGGTTAGCAAGTTCTCCACCTTCTCTCCCTTATACAGGAACTCCCCGACTTACGCAAATTCGACTTTACATAAGTTTTTGCCAGCTGGTGCAAACTTAAAAAAATCATGGAAACATACTTTGCATCCCATAGGAATAAATGGAGGTATCATGAAAATATCATAATGTGAACTCAATAACACATTATTTTTTTTTGGTAATTCGTTCCAAGACCATGGAAGTTCAAATTTTCACAATAAAACTAAGCTATTTATCTCTCTAAAATTTTGGTCATTTTTATAATTAAAATTGCGCCACACTTTCATTGTTATCATATGTTCGTTATAAGATTCAATTTTGAACGCCTTTTGTGATATTTTCCAAAAACATTTCTGGAGGTCACTACCAAAAAACAAACAATAAAAACAATTTGCACTTTCCGGTTTATTGGTCTTTTCTGTTAGTGTAATCAATTATAAATGGATAGTAAACTCAATCTTATTGCATTTGCAATAATCCCAATAACCGGAATTCTGTGGGTTTTTATGTCATTATGGTGAAATGTGTTCCCCCTTCACTGAAATCTTCAATCATATAAAAAACATAAATAAATTTTCAGAATCTTCTCTTCATTCCTATTTACTTATTACAATGATGAAGGGAAAGTGCAAGTGCTGGCAGTGCTATAAAACAAAACAAAATAAAACAAAATTGATTTAGAAATGAAGATGATTAATTAAGAAGTACGAAGCAGAACTTCAACAGTGAATACTATTTTAAGGCACAATGCACATATAAAAGGACATGTTAAAGGATCAACGTTTTTCACACTGGGGCCAGTCTGCCCCAACAGTGATCACAAAACAGCATTCAGGTGCTATATTGAACATGGAAAAAGCCCTTGAGTCCAATGGCCATTCAAGCAAAAGCAAAAAGTATTTATGAGGATATTAAGGATAAGTATGGCGAACCCCAAGCCACGTTCGTGGCAAGCAATGGGGTGGTTTAATACGTTCAAACATCACACTGGTTTCCAAGACATTAAAGTTGCCAATGCCAAATTCTGCAGCTGCAGAGAAATTTTGTGATGTGTTGGAAAAAACCCCTTCTAAATCTCCACAGCCCTCAACTTCCGCAGTGGCGTGCTTATCAGCTGGAGAGTTAATTCTGGCAACAACGCTCGAAAGGTAAAACTTGTTGACATTATGCTTGTCTCCTCTCTCTTTTTGTAATTTTATAATTTTGAAAATTTTTGTAATTTTGTACACTTTTGTAATTTTTCCTGCGCATGAGATAAAATCAATTGAATAATTCTATTTACATGTTTGTCAAACATTTCTTTTTTGCTTCTATCAAATTCAGTGCGCATAGTTGCGAGTGCGGAGTTTCCCTAAATGCTTATTTAGGGAAATTCCAACTTAAGTAGCATTCCACAGAACGCAATCCTTACGTAAGTCGGGGAGTTCCTGTAATATGTTTGCTATGTATTTAACACTTAGCTCTACTCTTTTATCCATCCTGTTGTACAAACGAATCCAATAGTCATTCAAATAGCATTATAAAGATAACTTTTTTTTAAAAAAATGTTGACAGAATGATGCAGATGTTTAGGAATTTCAATATAATTTTTATGTTAAAGATGCCATCTGATGTAGCACAAAAGCATAGATGCTAACTACTGACTTTCAAAAACTGGAGATCAGTTAATTTTAAGCAGGAGCTTTTTGGGCCAAAGCAGGCAAACAAAACAGATTTTTTGCAAACAGCAGTAGTTCTTTACAAAAAACAGGAGACTTAGCATTAGTAAAGGCACATGATGCAAGAAAGCAATATAGCATCAGCCAAAAAACCTCATTTCACCCATCCACTCGGTCCAAATGTTTGTCTAGTTCTGCCTTAAATCTATTTAAGCTATAAACTTCTACAACAACAGACGGAAGTTTGCTCCAGCAATCAACCACCCGCTGGCTAAAGGCAAACTTCCACACATCTATCCTACAACTGTCTTTCCTCAATTTGAATTTATGCCCTCTCAGACATAAATTCAAATTGAGTATATTGAGTTTCTAATATAGTGTGGACATTTACAAAGTCCACACTATACTAGAAACTAAAAATCAACAGCATAAATATTTTATCATAAAATAATGCAGAACTTTTTATAGGAAAAAATATGCTTTCAAACATTAGCTTACCTGGATTATTTTTCTACCTGTGGATTTCTGTTATGCAACTGATTCTGTTTACTTCAAGAAAGACACTGTTGCTGCCTTAGTCTTCAGAAATGTTTAAACAAAGTTCTGTTCATAACAACGATCCTGCTGTCTAACAATGGTTGTGAACAGCACTTCCAAAGTTTTGCCAAAAAGAGACCTGAACTCAGTTATTGTTTTTCTCTCTCCTGGCTAAATATTATCTCACATTCAGCATTGCTATAGAAATTGTTAAAAGACAAAATATGATTTTAGATAATTTGTTATATATCAAACTTCCCTGTACTTGTCAGATCTCCAATACATCAATACCTTCTCCTTTAATAATAGCAACTCAGCACTTCCAAAGTTTTGCCAGAAAGAGATCTTAACTTAGTTATTGCTTTTCTCTCTCTCTCTCTCTCTCTCTCTCTCTCTCTCTCTCTCTCTCTCTCTCTCTCTCTCTCTCTCTCTCCTGGCTAAATATTATCTCACATTCAGCATTGCTATGAGAAATTGTTAAAATACAAATGTGATTTTAGATAATCAAATCAAATATATCAAAGTTCCCTTTACTTGTCAGATCCCCAATACATCAATACCAATATACATCAATCCTTTCTCCTTTAATAATAGCAACTGGTAAGTTGCTCACAGTGAAACTGACAAAACTGATGCTGCAAAACATCTACTGCTTTACCTATTTCTTTATCTTTAACACCACCAAGTAATGGAAACTAATTCATAAAAAATGTGTAATTTGAAAATGATGCACTGCCAACTAATGAAATTGTTTAGCTTCAACAATTTTTTTCACTTCCACTTTCCTTTCAGTTATCACAAAACCATTTAGCTCAAATATTAGAGCTTGATAAACTTATGGAATTGCCTTCCCTAAAGAATTCTTCATGTGTGAATGTAGATGCAAAATATCTATTCAGTTTGTCAGCAACCTGTGCAGGGTCATCAACAGTTAAACACTGATATCAAGTTGCCCAATGTTATTCAACCCCTGCCTTCTACTGTTAATATAAACAGTCTTTGTTGTTGTTCTCTGCATTCTTTGCCAGAGACTTCTCATAATCTGCCTTAGCTTGCCCAACCTGCTTTGTAACTTGATTACAGACTAGATTATAACTAACATGTGATTCTGTATCACCTGATAATTTATATGCATCCCACACATTTTTCTTCTCTGTCACAAGTCTCATCAGTTCAGCTGGCATCCATTTAAGTCTAAGCCTTGAACAGTATTTCTTAGTTGGTATGAAAGTCCTAATAGCTTCTATGACTATTTCCCTGAATGCTTTCCATTTAGAATTTGCTGATGGTAATGTTGTCAGTTGGTCTCACTGCATAGAATTTAAAAACTGTCTGAGACCATTGTAGTTACCCTTACAAAGCAAGAGCCTTTCCCTTTATTCTTGACAGTAGTTATGCCTTTAATTAAATTCCACATTAGTACACTGTGATCGCTGCGACCCAGTGGGTCTTTTACCTGCAGATCATTAATGCATGAAGAATTGCTATTGATTAAGAGATCGAGGGTACTGCTTCCTCTTTAAAACTATCTAACATGCAGCTGTAGAAAAGAGTCATCCAATAAATCCACAAAACTCTTGCTAGTGTGCGAGTGACCAAGTAACAAATTCCAGTCAACATCTGGAAAGTTAAAATCCCCGTTATAAGACATTCTGATTTCAAGTTATCAGCTTGCTTTGCTAGTGTGTGAGTGACCAAGTAACAAATTCCAGTCAGCATCTGGAAAGTTAAAATCCCCATTATAAGACATTCTGATTTCAAGTTATCAGCTTGCTTTGCTGTTTATGATTCCTTTCAAGAAGCCTGAATCTATGAAGTGCTTTTCCTTCATTTCATCATTTTCTCTTCAGTCAAAACTTTGGGTCAAGATTGGATTTGAACACGAGTGCCACCCACTAGTGAAAGCTTATTGTACCTTTCAATGTAGTAAGTCTGGAAAATGCTCACATCATTTTCTCACCACGTCACTTCTTTATATAGTCAAATGTTCCACTATTCTACCAGTCTGGTTCTTCTTTAATGAATAGTCAAGTGTGTTGCGGACTACCACAACACACCTGACGGCCACTCGTTAAAGAAAATTGGCAGAAATTCACTAAATTTTTAAAAATATTAAAAATAAAATAAAATAAAATAATAAAAATTAAAATTTTATGAAATATAAAAATAGAAAAATAGAAAATAGAAAATTAAAAAATACAAAAATAAAAATTTTATAAAATATAAAAATATAAATTTGCAAAATAAAAAATCTGTCGTACATCGAGAGTTGGCAGCTATGGAAACAGATAATGTACATTTACAAAAACACAAAACATTTTTAGAGAATTAGATCATTTCACAGATAAGTTTAAGTTTGTTCTATTAGTTTGACTGTTTTCAATATCTTCGTAACATAATGTGGAGCCAACACATACACACTATTTGGACTCCCCAAATCTTAAGCTAGCAGAACAGAAGCAGTGAGATTACACACTTGCTGATTCATACACCTCTTATGGTTATCAACAGGTTTGGTCTGGTGGTCTATCTAGCAGCTGTCTGCAAAAGTTAAGTTATTTTAAAGACATTCACATACTGTAGTGAGTAATGCATCTTACCATGCTGCATGATAGAAGACATGGGAACACTTGCATTTTTTAAAATACTGTAATGAGGTTTGATATTGAAAATAATTAATGAACTACAGTTAACTGAAGATAAGAAATATTACCTGTTCCCTCCTAATGAGTCCTGAAGCAACCTAGTAAGTTTTGAATCTCGATAAGGAACATGACTGACTTTCCGCGACTTGTCTCCTAAAGCCGAGATAACATTACCAAGGGCAAGCTGAAATTAAAATACAGCATGAAAGAAAATATAAAATAAATTAAGTTGGAAAATTGTTGTTCTATTTATACTGTAATTACATTACAATGGTAATGGGAGAACCTTTGTTTCAAAAGTTAAGCCACAAATTAAATTCACTGATCACTCCAAAACAAGTTAAAATAAATAAATAAATAAATAAAAGATCGCTGCATCTATAGGAAAAGTTTTCATAAAATATTCAGAAAACAGGAGATTGTAAATTTTGTTCATTGATGAGCACCTCTTACTGAATTACAAAGTTAGATTACTGAATAATGGGCATTAAAAATGTTATTTGAACTTAACTGTTATTCTCTTGAATATAGCGAATACAGCAAACTTCCCAATGGATTAAAAATATAATACGATTGCAAAGAGTACCTTATATCTTAAACAACAATTTAATTAAGAAAATGATCATTACAAGAAAGATTTAAACCCAGTGAACTTTTTTTAAATAACATACACACTCTACAATGATCACATTTTCATACTTTTCAAAGATTCTCCCTGTACAGTTTTTTTTTTTTTTTTAATGAAAACCCCAAACAGAAAGTATTAGATCCTGTAATACTTAATAACAAGCATAGGTTGAAGGTTGACAGAAGATACTTGCTGATATTAGACAAATTTCTTTACAGTCAAGGATTTCCTATCTATGAAACTCACTTTACACTGAGTTTCAAAGATAGGAAATCAAAGAGTTCTGAGTGGTTAGTGGAATGTGGAGAACGGTAGGGGCAACAGATGAATTTGACAGATTGGAGTACAGAGATCAAAAAGAGGAAATTTCAAATTACAAACTCTCTAACAAGGAATATCAGAAAAGGAAAATTGAAAAAAAGGAATCATAACACAAATAATTAGGGAAACTGGCATGAATAGTGGGTGAAACAATTGATAATTGGGATACCGTCAGAAAAAAAATAAGTGGAATTTAGCAAACTGGACATCACTGAGATTAAATTAAGAGCACAGATATATTTGTGAAATGAATGAGGAAGTTTTAATCTTTTCATAAATTTTTTTTTTTACTATTCATAATGCATTTATGATAAAGTAGAAGTTGAGGGTGGGGGGGAGGGATTATTGGATGAAATAATGAAATTTTTGGATATACATGGCAATAATATCTAACCAGTTCATGAGATAACATAATCGACACAACCCAGACTCCCTCCAGTCACCAGCTGACAGAGTAGAGGCAACAAGATTATACACTAGCTGATTTTGATGCCTCCCAAAAAGTTACTAACAGACTTGGTGAACTATTCTAGAAGCTGGTGTGCAAAAACCATTTTAGAGCTGTACCCTCCAAATGTCAGGACTTGGACCTTGGCATGATGCCCTTCATAACCTCAAAGGACATCATTCATACTGAATGGAAAAGAACATGACAGATTAACAAGATAAGAAAGAAAGTTTAGTCAATCAATTTGTTAGAATGTGGCTTTACATAACTCTTTGCAGTCCACTGTCTCCTCTCTCACACACACCACCATAAAATTTCTCTTCTGGTCCCATGTCCTGTCAGGTGCACCTTTCTGTTTTGCCAATTTTATAGCTTGTTTTCCAACTCTACAGTGTAATTATCGAACTGCCTTCTACTTATACTTCATATAAATGACAAACTAATTGAATATTTACGTTCACTTGTTAACAGCTGGTGGCTGTAGTTTTTCTTTTTCATTTTTAATGTTCACTGTGTATTTACAATCTGCCAGAAACAAAGTGTTTAATCATAGCATCAACGTTTCAAAAAAGACCTTTCTGATGAAGAAACTGAGAAATTTTTAGAACTTTCCAATTCAGAATTTGGTTTACTTTAGGCTGATCAGTAGTGTAGGAATGCCTTAGCACTTAGTGCGCCGGTATCAGAAGAGCACCACTGACAGGCACTGACTGTGCTAAACTATTTCAACACCAGAGGCTAGCTGACACATAATGGCACCACTAGATGATGTCGCATCAGGATGAGAGCAGAGGGCAGGGTGAAAATTAATTTTCTCCAAATGCCATGTTTTCAGAGAGCAATTCAAGCTTGCATACATCCTTAAATTTGAGTACATACTGCATAGCAGCATAGATTTATTTGCCATCCAGAATGTAACTCTGAAGGGACCAATCAGGCAACCACTTCACCAGTGCATGCTAAAATGCATAGCAGTTTGCAACTCACACACTGTGTACATTCTATGATACTGAATAAGTCAGAAGTTATAAATAATTTTATGTGTGGTGTTTTTGTGCTTGCTATATACACAGGTAATCGTAAATATTGTGATTTATAATTTAAATAAAACAACAAAAGTCCAATTAATTTTAGACATGCCACCCAAGAAAAAAGTGGACATTAGTACCACATAGAAAGACTACATAAAGAGGAAATCAATAAGAAAACATTCTGCTAGCTTACAAAACTGGCTTACAATAAGCCACTCCAAACCTGAAAGTGACCACGAAAATGAACATAATTTGAATGAGGATGAAACATATGATGATGCTACTAAAATGTTGGCAGAAGAAAATGATTACAGCAATATTATTAATATAGAACATGTAAGTCTGATTATGCCTTGATCTGCCCACTGGCTATGGATACATAGAAAATAGTTGAACAGCTCGACTTCTCAGTATGATGGTGTTATGAGTGATGATGGTGTTATTTTTCATCCTCACAATATCTTGTAGCCCTGTCAGGCAATGCTGATTAAGGCTCAGCTGGACAGGTATTTTGAACGAACAGAGGGGTGAAGTGGAAGTGGTTTTTTTTTTTTTTTTTTTGGCTGATGCTGCATAAGCTTGCTTTCTTGCATCAAATGCCTCTACTAATGCTAATGCTATGTGGGACAGGTAATTGATAGATTTTACAAATACCACTAAGTTACAGATGGTAATCTCTTTAGCTCTTAATTTGTGCTTGGCAACAGCACTATTGCATAAATTGCTTGAAGGCCAGAGGTGCAAACAATGGGTACCCAGTTAAGTCTCTCATAATCCATTCATTATATGGACAATTTTCTTTGTTCTACAGAAACTATTTTAAATGTAATTACTAAGAGGAATTCACACAATTTCACTGAATAGAAAAATTTGCTATAAAGAAGTTCGTTAAACAGACTGTACTTATTATTATTAACATGATTTTACCAATGATCGAAAAAAGGCATGTAGCCACGAATTTGCCAATGGCGCCAAATCCTAGCTATGCCTCTGAAGTGGTGTGATGATGAGTGATGATGGTGTTATTTTTCATCCTCACAATATCTTGTAGCCCTGTCAGGCAATGCTGATATGGAAAATTGGAGACCAAGCAAGGTAAATGATGTTTCATTCAAACATTTTTCCTTTACTGCGCTTGAAATGTGGATTTTGTTTGAGTAATTCATGTATCCCAAAAAAACTAAACTTGAATATTTTCATCTTTTTTTTTTTTTTTACTGATTCTTTGTTGGAAGAAATTTTGAATAAAACAAATAATTATGCCAACAAACTCTTTCAAATAAGCTACTTCTTGGCTATTCTATGGTGTGACTGGGTTTCATTTTCAATGAATGAACTAAAGGCTTTTTTTGTGTGATTATTAACATGGGACTAAATGAAAAAACTTCTGCAAAAGAAGTTTTTTCATTTAGTCCCATGTTAATACCTTGCCCAGTGGGGCTTCAATCAGTATGGGATTCACTGTAGTGCGGTTTATAATCTATGACTGATGATTCAGTTTATAATCTGCAACTGTGATTGATAATGCGGTCATATATGGCTGACATTTTTCTAAAATTTTCTAGAATGATCTCCACAAATTTGCATCACTCACTTACTCTAGATCTTTCTGCAAGCTTATACAATGTGCATGTGTACTACTGTATACATAAGTATTGGCATCACTTACTTCCAAAGGTAGTCTCTAAGTCCAGCTTCTTCTTCTTAAGCATGGTTGTATCATTTTTGTAATTTTTTTTCTCAGTGATCCCTTTATTATGAGTGAAAGAAGAAAGTGGGATGACACCAAGCCAAAGCATAAATGGTTGAAATTAGAAGAGAAATTTGAAATCATTAAATGTCATAAAGAAGGCGCTTTGTTTACCAAACTCACATGAGACAAAGGAATAAATGAACCATCTATAAGAATTGTAAAAGAAAAGAATTAGTGCAAAGAGTATGGAATAACTAACAACTCTTTTGCCTCGAAACAAATCATAAATAAAAGGGGCTCTCTAATGGTAAATATGGAATGTCTGCTATTGATATGGATAGAAGATTGCAATCAGAAGCGAATTCCATTAAGTCAAATGGAAATTCAAACAAAAGCTATGAGTCTTTTCAATGCACTTAAAGAAAACATAACAGAAGAAAATTACAGAGAAAGGGCAACTGATGAAACATTTTTGGCAAGTTATAGTTGGTTCTTTCATTTTAAAAAACACCAAGGGATTCATGATATCTGCACTGTAGGCAAAAGTGCAAGTGCAGACAAAGATGCTGCCAAAAAATTTCCTAAAGAATTTATAGAAATTATTGAAAAAGGTGGGTACAAAGATAACCAAATTTTTAATGTTGATGAAATGGATTTGTTTTGAAAAAAAAATTCCTTCTAGAACTTTTCTATCAGAAAATAAAAAAACTCAACCAGGTTACAAGGCATCAAAAGATCATCTGACACTTTTTCTGTGTGGAAATGCATCTGGAGATTTTAAATTAAAACCCATGCTTGTGTATCATGTGGAAAATCCCCGAGCACTTAGCGGTTATGCAAAGAAGGCTCTCCCAGTTGTTGGGCATTCTAATAAAAAAAGCTTCGGTAATGAAAACTTTGTTTGAAGAGTAGTTTAAAACTTATTTGTCTCCCACAGTTGAACATTATTGCAAAGAAAAAAAACATGGATTTTAAAGCTTTGTTGTTATTGGATAATGCACCAGAACATCCAACTGGACTTTGTGACTTTAATGAAAATGTCAAAATTCGTTTTCTTCCAACCACCACACAACATCTCTACTGCAATCAATGGAAGGTGTCATTGCAACGTTTAAAGCATATTATTTGATATGAACTTTTTCTAAAGCAATAAAGGCTGCATCCGGAGAAGCCGCACCATCTTTGGCTGAATTCTGGAAAAATTACATCAGAAATGCTATCGAAAACATAAACGAAGTGTGGCTCGAAGTTAAAGAGAGTAACATGAGAGCAGTGTGGAAGCAAGTTTTGCCTCATTGCACAAGCGATTCCTGCAGCTCTGAGTCTGAAATTCAGGATGTTTCCAAAGAAGTCAAAATTGTACACAATCTTGGATTAGAATCTTTGGAAATGGCAAATGTTAGAGAGTGCATTAACGCATATTCTCAAGCTCTCGATAATGATACTCTCCTTAACTTAGACCAAGAATGGACATATGAGGAAGCAGCAGAAAGTCCAGCATAACAAAGGAGCTAGTAAAGTGTGAGATGTTTGTTTGTTATTTGGTTTTTAGGAGCATTAGCAACTAAGGCCATATTGCTCCGGGAATATGCGGTGGTCATTCCCTGACCTTTCCGCATCCTCCGTATTTGGTGGTGATGGGCTCGAACCCCGGTCTAATCAAGAAGCGTGTGCTACGCACTGCTGCTCCTTCCCACCTGGCTACGGAGGCGCCTAGTAAAGTTTGAGAAAAAGAATTTCCCTTACAAGAACTTGAAAAAATGTTTGGGGGGGGGGGGAAACTGCTTCAGACTTAATTATGAATCATGAGACAGACGTGGAGCACAGCATTAATGCTCAATGAGTGTTAGAAAATGTCATTCAATGTTACTGAGAACTCCACGAAGAAAGAAGAAAAACAAAAAGGTGTAACTGAGATTAGACAGATTTTTCTTTAATCAGTAAAATTTTCTAGCTTTCATTTTTTCAAAATAAAATTGTCATTGTTTTCCTTTTTCAAAACAAAGTTTATCAATTAATTTCGTTCTTCATCTAAAGAAAGAAATTACTCTTGAAAAATGGAGATAACAAAATTCTATTGATAACACTGAACAACAAATTTTGGGTCATATCTTGTTACGGGCATGAAAGTAAGTTTACTTTATAGATTTTGGGTGCTAAACATGGTAATAGTGCTTAAAATGGCAGATTGACTCTTATTTTCGAAAAAAGTAGTTTTTATATTTATACAAGGTATTTTTTATTTATACGACAATAAGATGTAGCTATGAACATATCTGTATCAAACACAAGACCTTTTCACCTTTCGCTCGTATTCAGCTTTGGGAGCATCCCTTTTCACCATCCCACAATAATCAGCTAACAAGGTGACACTCCATTTGCTTTTGTATCATTGTTCCAGAAGATATAAAATGGAAGAGCTCACCATGTTCATCGCTGATGGCACCACAGTTTGGCAGAAAAAAATCTAGATGTGAGTGCAAAAAATGCATCTTCAATGACATGTTGCGACCCAGTTTTTCACAAGAAGTAATGAGATCTTCCACAAGTTGCCTGTAGTTGCCGGCTTTAACATTTCTTAGAAAACTAGTCGAAACATTTCAAAATGCTTTCCACAATGATTTCCCTCTATCACTAAGGGCACATTCAAACCGTTCGTCCTTGAAAAGTTGCCTTAGTTGTGGACCAATGAAAACACCTGCCTTAAACTTCTCTGCACTAAGCCTTGGAATTTCTCTTGCAAGTATGTGAATGCAGGACCGTTCACTTCCAAAGCGTCATGAAATTTTTCATGGGCCCCAGTTTGATGTGGAGTGGTGGAAGCAAAACTTTATTTGGATCTACCAGAGGTTCAAATGCTACATTCTACATTCCAGGTGTTAATGATTTTCGTTGAGGTCAACTCCTCGTCTTGTATTGCATATCAAATAAATAAATAAATAAATAAATTTTCTGTTTATACTCCGGCACGACAACCAAGTCAGTAGAGTTTACAATAAATCGTCAATATACAAATATTTATCGTATTTAGTAGTCACGGGCTTGAACCCCGGTCCACTAAGGGAACGTGTGCTATGCACTCTCGCTCCTGACCACTCGGCTAACGTATAACCCTTTTGTAGTCCTAATAAAATGGCGATTACTTTAAATCACCACATATCTGCCACTCATACTTCTAATAGTGTAAACCTAAGAAGATGTTCTCCGTGTTTGATACCAATATTTATTTTTAAATATTGGCTTTGGCACATCATGGCCTAAGTCACCTTTGCACCATAAAAACTTTTGCACCATAAAAATCAAATCAAAATCTCCATGTTTGCATATGTTTCTTTTTTTGTGGATGGCATAAGCAAGAAGTACTGAAGGAAGCATATTTCCAGTGTAATAACACAGCCTTAAGACTAACCTTAGAAGCATCTATAAATAGTTTCCATTCTTCAGGGATGTGCCTCATGTTCATTGCTGCCATTGGATGATCAACATCCTTACAAACAGTGAGTACACCTTCTGTTTGATAGAATTTATCATAGTCTTTATTTCAAGTACGAAATAAAGACCAATAAATTACTATATCCTTATCTGATACACTGATTACTTCCTTTTTGTTGTGTGATTGTTTCTTTTCCCTTTTAGATATGAAAAAGCACCACAATTAACTCTTCATTCCTATATCTACTCTATTCACTCGTGTCTCTCTCTCTCTCTCTCTCTCTCTCTTTGTGATCATGCATATCACAGTCTTATACATGCAAAAGTGTGAAACCAACTGTTTGCGACAGCAACAATACTTAAGCATAATTGAACAAACACATTTACTCTTAAAGCAAGTGAATGAGTTTAAATAAACAAAAACAATATTGTAAAAGGATAATAACATACAGCAGGCCGTCATTATAACGCGGTTCATTTTACGCTGATTTGCTGTTAGTAGTAGTAGTAGTAGTAGTGGCATGTGATACAAGAAAGCAAGTGTATGAGCTTATGCAGCATCAGCCAAAAAAAAAAAAAAAAGAAAAAAAATCACACCATTCCAAATGCCTGTACAGTTCCTCCTTAAATTTATTTAACCTATCAACTTCCACAACGACAGATGGAAGTTTGTTCAGCAATTAACCACCCGCTGGCTAAAGGCAAATTTCTGCACATCTATTTTACATCTGTCTTTTCTTAATTTGAATTTATGTCGTAGTCTGAACAAGTGGAAGGATCCCATCAGAATTCAGCGTGCTCAACCTATTCAAGGCCTTGTACACCTCAATCAGATCACCATGCAGGTGCCTAGTCTCCAGCCACTGCAATTTGCAGAACTTAAGCCTCTCTTGGTAAGAGGATCCTTTCATTCCCCTCACCAATCTAGTTGCCCTTCTCTGTACACGCTCAAGGAAATCTACATCCTTCCTAAAAATGAGGCCTCCAGACCTGTATGTAGTACTCAAGGCGGGGCCTGACCACTGCCTTATACAGAGGGACAATCACCACCTTTTCCCTGCTAGCAAAATTCCTATATATCATTGACAAAACCCCATGACCTGCCCTGGCAGCCTGTCTGCATTGCTCAGAAAACTTCATATCTGACTGCACAATTACTCCCAGGTCTTTTTCCTTTTCTACCACCTAAGTGTAGTACCACACAGTTGGTACGTTTCTCTGGAGTTACTTCTACCCATATGCAGTACTTTGCATTTGTAAAGGTTAAACTTCAGTTGCCACTTCTTAGCCCATCTGCCCAAATTATCTAGATCCTGTTGCAGAAGCACATGCCATTACTGTCATTAACAACCCTGCAACCTTTGTATCATCTGCAAACTTCAACACTAAGCCTGATATATATACCTTCATCGATATCATTGATAAATATACACAACAACAGTGGACCCAACACCGAACCCGTGGGACTCCAGTAATAACATTAGTCCACGAAGAGCAGCGCCCGTTGATTACCACTCTCTGTCTTCTCCCACTCAACCATCCTTTTATCCACTGTAGCAACTTGCTCTTAATACCATACTGCTCCAATTTGTATACAGAATTCTTCCATGCGCAACAATGTCAAAAGCTTTCCTGAAATCCAAGTATATGATATTAAAATTATTTTTTACATCCAGTTCTTTTGTAACCACATCATAATATCCAATCAAATTTTTCAGACAAGACTTTCCCTTAACAAACCCATACTGTGTCTGAATTATTGCTGCAGTCTTGTCTAGATGAAGTTAAACTAACTGGTCTGTAATTACTCGTGTCACCCTTCGATCCACCTTTGTGAATTGGGGATACATTTGCACATCTCCAGTCAGTGGGAACCTCCCCTGAGTCCAACGATGCTCTCATAATTATGGCTAAGGGTTTGCTTAGTTGCTTTGCCTGGATAGATCCCATCCACCATAGGTGCTTTTCTTATGTTTAACTTCAACAATTTCTCCTCCACTTTGCTCTCAGTTATTACAAAATCATTAAGTATCCTGGTACAATTTGATAACCTTCTGCCATTTTCAAACCTTAATAATTCCTCATGTGTGAATGTAGATGCAAAATACTCATTCAGTTTGTTTGCTATCTGAGCAGGATCATCAATAGTCGAACCATCGATGTCAAGGGGACCAATCAGATTCATTGCCTTCCTTTTAGAGTTTATATAAGTAAAGAAATCCTTGCTGTTTTTCTTAGTATCCTTTGCCAAAGATTTCTCATAATCTGCCTTCACCTGCCTAACCTCCTTTGTGACCTGATTACAGACTAGCTTATATATGCCATAGGCTTCTGAGTCGCTTGATAATTTATATGCATCCCATGCATTTTTCTTCTCTGTTACGAGTCTCATTAGTTCATTAGATAACCATTTAGACCTAAACCTTGAACAATATTTCTTAATAGGTATGAAACTTTTAGTAGCATCCACGATTAATTCCTTGAATGCTTCCCACTTAGAATTTACTGTTGGTAACATCATCAGTTGATCCCACTGTGCAGAATTTAAAAACTTTCTGAGACCACTGTACTCACCTTTACGGAAGCAAAAACCCTTTACTTTACCCCTGATGGTAATTAAATCTTTAAGTAAATCCCACATCAGTACACTGTGATCACTGCCACCTAGTGGTTCCTTTATCTGCAAATTCTTAATACACGAATGATCACTGCTGATAACCAGATCAAGAGTATTGCTCTCTCTGGTGCCTCTCGAACACATGCTGCTGCAGAAAACAATCATCCAATAAATCCACAAAAGTCTGACTAATGTGTGAGTGACCAACCCACAAGTTCCAGTCAATATCTGGGAAGTTAAAGTCCCCCATTATAAGACATTCCGATTTACTAGCCCACTCTATTTCTCTGTACTTGTTCATTGTACTCATTCGAGTCATTAGGCCTATAACACACTCCTACTCTTATTCTTGCTTTCACAGTGCTTATGTCACACAAACTGACTCAACAGTGCACTGTTCATCTATATCAACTGGGTGCACTTCTTTTGATTTTATGTTTTTCTAAATTAACAGCATAACACCTCCTCCCTTTCTATCCTGTCTATCCTTTCTGTACACAATGTACTCCCCAAATTCCAGTTCTCCATTCCTTATATCTGTGTGGTACCACATCTGTGCTATCCCAACAATATCCACCTTTGATGTCTTGACCAACACTTCAAATTCATCAAATTTATTTACTATACTTCTAGTACTGGTATACATGCTCCTATTCCTATTCCTAGCTACCCTAACACATCCTATATACCAACCTATTTCAGGATGACTGCCATCCGTCCCTGAAACCCCCAACATAGGATCAAAGGCTGACACAAGTAATTATAGACCTGTTAGTTTAACTTCTGTTCCAGGTAAATTAATGGAGGCACTGGTTAAAGAAGCACTGCAGGATCATCTAGACAAGAATTCAGTTATAGCTCAGACGCAGCATGGGTTTTTTAACGGCAGGTCTTGCCTGACCAATTTGATTGGATACTATGATGTAGTCACAAAAGAACTGGATGCAGGGAATAACTTTGATATTATATATTTGGATCTTAGAAAGGCTTTTGATACTGTTGCACATGGAAGACCGCTGCACAAATTGGAGCAGTGTGGCATTGGAGGCAAATTGCTGCTATGGATAAGGGGATGGTTGAGTGGCAGAAGACAGAGAGTGGTAATCAATGGACACTGCTCAACGTGAACTAATGTTATTAGTGGAGTTCCTCAGGGTTCAGTGTTGGGTCCGTTGTTGTTTTCAGTGTTTATGAATGATATTGATGATGGGATATCAAGTTTAATGTCCAAGTTTGCAGATGATACAAAGGTTGGCAGGGTTGTTAAGGACACTACTGACGCTATGCTGCTGCAACAGGATCTGGAAAGGTTGAACAGATGGGCTGAGAGATGGCAAATGAAGTTTAACATTGACAAATGTAAAGTACTACATACGGGAAACAGTAACCCCAGAGCAACATATCAACTCTGCGGTACTACACTGACAGTGGCGGAGAATGAAAAGGACCTGGGGGTAATTGTGCAGGCAGATATGAAGTTCTCTGAGCAGTGCAGACGAGCTGCAAGAGTAGCTCATGGTGTCTTGTCAATGATATACAGGAATTTTTTCTAGCAGGGATAAGGAGGTGATTATTCCCTTGTATAAGGCAATGGTTAGGCCACATCTTGAGTACTGTATACAGGTCTGGAGGCCTCATTTCAAGAAGGATGTAGAGCTGCTGGAACGGGTACAGAGAAGGGCAACAAGATTAGTGAATGGAACAAAGGATTGCTCTTACGAAGAAAGGCTTAAGTTTTGCAAATTACAGAGTCTGGAGACTAGGCACCGGCGAGGTGATCTGATAGAGGTGTATAAGGCTTTGAATGGTTTGAGCATGCTCAATGCCAATGGGATTCTTCATCTTGCTCAGAATAATCACCTCAGAGGGCATAAATTCAAATTGAGGATGGGCGGATGTCGGATAGATGTGCGGAAATTTGCCTTTGGCCAGCGGGTGGTTGGTTGGTGGAACCGACTTCCATCACTTGTTGTTGAAGTTGATAGCCTAAACAAATTTAAAGCTCAACTGGACAGGTATTTCGAACGAACGGAGGGGTGAAATGGGAGTGGTGTGTGTTTTTTTTTTTTTTTTGGCTGATGCTGAATAAGCTTGCTTTCTTGCATCACATGCCTCTACTAATGCTAATGCTAACATCCCTCGCTGCAGGTCGCTACTTATTCTAATAGAAGTTGTGCAAGACTCACCTTCGCCTCTACCTATGGCAACTGTTAAACTATTAGTGATTGTATCCCCCCAAGCTATCAGTTTTCCGACCCACCTAACACTGCCTCGATAGCAACAGCAAATATTCTTGCACCCTTTCTATTTAAGTGTATCCCGTCCCTGTAGAAGCAGTCTCTCCTGTTAACAAGTACAGACCAGCTGAAAAAAATTCTACCCCTTGAGCCTTGCACAATCTTTCCAGGGCCGAATTGTTCGACAAGGCTCTCATCATATACTCCCTCCTATCGTGTCTGGGCAGAATTGCAGACACTTTCAAATTCAACCCTAATTCTCAGCTTTTGTTCAACGGTGACCTGTACTTGTTAAGTAATTCTGCCGGTCTCCTACTCTTTATATCATTAGTGCCAATGTGTACAACTATATCACCTTTTGTGCCCTTAAAAGATGATATCCGCTCTACAACGTCATCAACCTTTGGCCCTGGCAGACATACCTTGTCCTGCTTCCTACTTCTTAATTAATCATCTTTATTTCTAAATCAATATTGTTTTGTTTTGTTTTCTAGCACTGCCAGCACTTTCACTTTCCATTGGTCGTTTTCTCTTCATCATTGTAATAAGAAAATAGGAATGAAGGGAAGATTCTGAAAATTTATTTATGTTTTTTATATGATTGAAGATTTCAGATTGAAGATCCTGTAAAAAATATTTTTACAGGTGCATCAATTTGCAGTGTAAAGTGTTAACATAATAGAACTAGAATATTCAGATAAAAATAGAAACTAATAGTGATAGATTTGAAGTTTGACTCCGTTAATCAAATTTTTTGGATAAAACTATATAATTTCTTAAACCTCATCTTTAATCAGAGTAATCATCACATGATTACTCTGACATGTACATTTAGTTTTGAGTTTTTATTATTTTATGGTAGAGGGAACACATTTCACCATAATAACATAAAAATCCACACAATTCCAGTTATCAGGATTATTGCAAATGAAATAAGATTGCCTTTACTACCCGTTTATAATAGACTGCGCTAACAGAAAAGCCCAATAAACCGGAAAGTGCAAATTATTTTTAATGCTTTATAGTAGTGACCTCCAGAAATTTGTTTTAGAAAAATATCACAAAGGTGTTCAAAATTGATTCTTATAATGGAACGTGTAGTGCAATTTCCATTATAAAAATGACCTTTTAGAGCAATAAATAGCTTAGTTATATAGCGAAAATTTCAACTTCCGAGGTCTTGGAACAAATCACCAGAAAAAAACAAAACAATGTGTTATTGGGTTCACATTATGATATTTTCACGATACCTCCATTTGTTCCTACAGGATGCAAAATACATTTCCACAATTTTTTTTTTACGTTTGCATCGGCTGGAAAAAACCTACATAAAGTCGAATTTCCGTAAGTCAAGTACTACGTAAGTCGGAGAGTGGTTGTATATATGCTTCACCCATAAACAAATCAACAAGTTCTTGTGTCCAAAGTGATCTTTTGTGATAGTGATATTGCAAAGACAGCTGGTAAGTGTGAACGTATTATTGTTATTTATTATATAAAAATTAACCTTAAAACAAAATTCTTCTACTCAGATTTAGTTTGATTTACTAAAACGTTTAATTCTACTGAAAAAAATTTAAGAATTTCATAATAATAACCTGTCTTTGCAGTCACTGAAGAAGTGGTAAGAAAATACCATGAACCGTTTGACACCATTATGCACATATTTCCAATTCAGAAATAAACATAATAATACCAATGTAGGTTTTGAGTGCTTTATTAACTTCGAGCAAATGAAAAATATTTTTACAGGAGCATCAGTTTGCAATGTAAAGTGTTAGCATAACAGAACTAGAATATTCAGATAAAGATGAAAATTAATAGTGACAGATTTGAAGTTTGACTCCATTAATCAAATTTTTTGGATAAAACTATATAATTCCTTAAACCTCATCTTTAATCAGAGTAATCATCACATGATTACTCTGACATGTACATTTAGTTTTGGAAACTAATCATAATACTGTATATAGTTACTGGAGAGTACAATCAGTAAATGTGTCAAGTTTGATACAATATCAAAACTTACTAGACCACAGTTTATTGAAATGCCTTCTTTTGCTCTTTCTCCAGTTGCACCTGTTCTTTTTAGTCTTTCTGAGCCAGCCAAATCCACAAAATGAAATTTTGCAGTTAAAGTTTCAAATTCATGTAAAGGTTCTCCATCTGCTTGTCCTTGGTTTGTGTCACCACAGGTTTCCTCTTCAACAGGCTAATTAACAATATCAGGAAAAAATTATGCAGTACTGTAATAAACTTGAAACATTATAATTATCTGTGTATAATAGCATAATATAATGTGAAACTAATTAACTAACTAATTAAGCTAAAATAATATCTAGAAAAAATTTTCATTATAGTAAATAAATAATAATATTTACTATAAATCTACTATTTATTACAGCAGAACGCCGTTAATCCATACCCCAATGATGCGGACATTCTGTTAATCCAGACTGGATTTTCAGTCGGGGGTAAAATTCTAACTATCAAAAAAATATATATTTCTGTTCACTGACATTTTGGAAGGGGTTTAAAATTTAAAACAGTAAAAAAGATAAGCAATCAATAAGAAAGCACACTGCATGCATAAATTGCAACTAACACGATACGCGCAAATGAGAAAGTAGTAACAAGTTACAAAACTTAAAAAATTGAAATGAAGAGAACATTCTGAAAATTTATTTATGTTTTGATATGATTGAAGATTTCATGGAAGGGGAAACACATTTCACCATAATAATGTAAAAAATCCACAGAATTACGGCTGTCGGCATTATTGCAAATTCAATAAGATCGTGTTCACTCTCTGTTTATAATAGATTACACTAACAGAAAAGCCTAATAAACAGGGGACTGCTAATTGTTTTTATTGTTTTATGGTTGTGACCTTCAGAAATCCGACTGGACCATGTGGTATGGTTGGAGATCCGACCAGACCATATGGTTGGAGACAATTGTATGGTAATTTCAAGTGCTGGCCTATTCAGTTGACAGCTGCAGCAAGCATTGTCCATGCATGTGTTTTTTTATATTTTTTTTGTGTTTTTATTTATTTTATTTTTTTGTGGTTTTGGGTTAACAGAATATGGCAACAAAAAGAAAGAGTGTTACCATGTCGATTGAACAAAAACTGAACATGCTTTTTCGCATTGATAAGAGAGAAAGTTTAAAAAAAGATTGTTCTCAATATAGGGGTGGCAAAAAAAAAACTGTTTCCAATTGGAAAAAACATAGGAAAGCAATCGAAAACTTTTGTGTAAAAAACTTTTGTGTAAAAACTTTTGTGTCTTTGGCCACTTTTGGTGGCCAAAGACAGCTTAGGAAATAGAGCTACCATTAAGCAGGCAAAAAATGAAAATTTTGATGAGGACTTATACATTTGGTTTTGTCAAGAACGAGAGCAAGGGTTTCCTCTTTCAGGGCCAATCCTTCAATCAAGGGCTCTTAGCCTTAACAAAAAGTTAGGAGGTGGTCACATCTTTTACTGCGAGTTTGGGGTAGTTATCAAGGTGGAAGGAGCGTCATGGAAACCGACAGTTCAGAATTACAGGTGAAAGTCTTTCTGGTGATTGTCTTGCAAGCAAAGAATTTAACGTACAGTTTCTCAAGTTTATTAGTGAAGAAAATTTAGTTCCATCCCAAATTTTTAATGCTGATGAGACTGGTTTATTTTTCAAAATGTTACCCAAAAAAAAACACTTGCCTCAAAACTTGGCTCTTTAGCTAAAGGACAAAAATTGAGTAAGGAAAGAGTGACATTGCTTTTGTGCAATAACGCATCTGGGAATTTAAAGTTACCACTGTTAGTCATAGGAAAATCTGCTAAACCCCACACTCTTAAAAATGTGAACTTAAATGCCCACCCAGCTAAGTACACATCACAAAAATCAGCTTGGATGAGCCTAGCTCTTTTTAAAGATTGGTTTTTCATCTCATTTGTTCCCTTAATTAAAAAATATTTAAGGGTTCAAGGACTGAAAGAAAAAGTAGTTTTATTCATTGATAATGCTGAGAACAGGCAACATCTTTGTAAAAATTTTGCCACCTAACGTTACTGCACTATTACAGCCTATGGATCAAGGAGTTATAGAGGCTGTGAAGTGACAGTACAGCAAGAAGTTGATAATCTCACTGTTAGAACAACAAGAGGCGCTTGAAGAAAAATCAAACTTTATGGACCGTCTTAAAGATGTCAACATAAAGACAGTCATTTATTTTTCTGCTGCAGCTTGGAATGAAACTGACAAGACTACCCTTATCAAACGCTGGAAAAATCTTTGGCCTGATGTTCCAATAGAAAGATCTGAGGAGGAAATAGATATTTATTTGAATCCTGATGATGACAAGGATGGTAATGATTTTGTTCAGTTATTTCAATGTCTAGGCGGTTGTTCAGAAATAACAAATGAAGACATTGCCCCATGGATACTGTGTGATAATGATCTAGAACATCAGATCCTCACTGAGGAAGACATTGTGCAAGAATGCTCATCATCATCGTTGCAAGCTAATGAAGACAACTCCGATGATGAAGCGTGTGAGGAAACAACTGGTGCGAGTCACACTGAAGCAACTGGAATGCTGGAGAATCTACTGATTTATTTCGAGAGACAGGATGACCCATCAGCTGGTGAGCTTCTGACCTTGAAGTGGTTGCAAGATCATGCAGCCCGAAAGAGAGTTTCAAAATTAAAGCAAAAAAACGTTGAGGACAATTTCAAGTAAACTTCTCAAAAATAGTTATTTGTTTTGTGTTGTAATATTTGTGTGTTTAATTTTGTAATATAATGTTCTACGTTAAAACTTTATTGCATTGTACAGTATTCTGTTTACTTACCATATTCTTTTATTTTTTATAATTTTTACTTTAAAATATTGTTTTATTAATTTAATATTTTGGTCCTTGAGGTTGTCACAGACATTCTCTTACATATGCCAGACAAGCTGTACTTGCTACCTGATAGTCTAAAATGCTGATGGAACTGATATTCAGGTGACATTCAAGTCAAGTGGACCCAATTTTGGCAAAGTTCGGACGGACTGTGACAGCCAAATCATCTGCTTGCACCTTCACAATGGTGGGACTGTTAGCAATCCTAGGTATAACCTCCATGCCCAAGCACACTGTGGGTGACCACCCAGGTGTGAACTAATGTAAACGGGGGTGTCAAGCTGTAGTATCATCACACGGAGGAATGCCGCCTCTGTGTTACCAGACAATACTAGGTAGTAGATAACTCTTGTTAACCGGTGCAATAACACCACACTTTGCTTATTGGAGGCTTGAAGTGGTGAACCCATGTTTAGTCCCCAGAGCTAAGTTTCGGTCAACCCTTCCCCATCTCTTCCATCACGATGATCACCACAACGAAATCCAAATTTCCTTATATTTCGAGGGTACAGCTCTAAAACGGTGTTTGCAGGCTGGCCGCCAGTTAGTACACCGGACCGAACCTTTTGGTCTCTTCAGGAGCCTTCCAGATCAGCTAGTGTATAATCTTGCTACCTCTTACTTTTACCTCTACTCTGCCAGATAGTGACTGGAGGGAGTCTAAGTAGTGTGCATGCGGGAGGCATTATTGAAGCCACGTTATGTCAAGGATCTGGGTATATTCTTACCATGTGTAAGCCATATCCAAAAATTTCATTACTTCATACAGCAAGGCCCCCACTTTTTCTTACTACCGAATACACCATTAATAGTCAAACTAATAGAGCAAACTTATCTGCGAAAAGATGTAAACCTCCCAAACACTTCCTAGTTCATTTCACAAATATACATGGTCTAAGTTCTAATCTCAATGATGTCCATTTCCACTTAAAGTCTGCCAAAACCCCATGAACTTTTCTGACAGAATCTCAGTTATTGGTTGATTCAACCACTGCTCATCTCAATTACCCAAATTATTCTCTGTATGATTCCTTTCGCCTCAAAGGTGGTACTTGTGCAAATTACTAAGTTTCTGATATTCCCTGTCAGAAACTTAGTAATTTGGAATCTTATCTTTTCGATCTTCTCTGGTTTAAAATCTCTCTACCTCATTGTGTCAAATTCATCTGTTGTCTCTACCATTCTCCCAACTCCACTAATCACTTGGAGCTCTTTGACTTCCTCTCTTTGCAACTTGACTTTCTCCATTCCACTTTCCTAACAATGAGGTAATTTTCCTTGGTGATTTTAATATTCACAACTACAGCTGGCTTACGTTTTCTAGTCACACCCACCCAGCTGGTCGAGATACTGAGGCTTTTGCAATTAATAATGACCTTGCACAGATTGATCATTTACCTACAAGAACACCAGACAATCCTAACCATACAGCCAACACGCTTTTTTTTTTTTTTTTTTTTTTTTTGAAGAGACAATCACAACTTGGTGATTGTCTCTTCTCCAGTGGAACCTTGATCTCATGGCTGTTCCCAACCTCATATTGTTTGGCATTACAAGATGCAAAATGGAATGACCTGCAAGATTCCTTTTCTTCTTTTCCTTGGTTGGATTACTGTTTCAAAATTTCCAATGCCAACATTTGCTCAGATCGTGTCAGTGAAATTATTCCTGTAGGGATGGAATCCTTTATCCTACACTCCACTTTAAAATCTCGTACTTTATCTAAACCTTGGTTTTCCAATAAATTCGCTAAGGCTGTTCAAGAGAAGAACGTTGCATATCGTAATTGGCTTGTTTCCAATTCTTCAGTTTCTATTTCCGCCTACAGCAAAGCTCACAACAATTGTAAAACAGTTATTAATCAGTCCAAACTAGATTTTGAACAGGCTAAGAGTAGAAAACTTGCTTCTTGCCCTAATGGTAGCCGAATATTCTGGTCTCTTGCCAAATCTATTGGCCACAACTTTTGCCCATCTCTGCTCCCACCCCTCTCAAAACCAATGGTTCTGTTGTCACTTCAGCCAAGGATAAACTGACCTGCTAGCATCCCATTTTTCTTCCAGCTCATGTATTAATGATCTTGGTAAAACACCTCCCAACATTCCCAACTTGCTCCATTCAATGCCTCCTGTGGTCTTCCATCAAAAGGATGTCAGAAGGATTTTGCCGAATCTTGATGCTAAGAAAGCTCCAGGTCCTGATGGTATTTCTCCACTTCTTCTCAAAACCTGTGCTCCTGAACTTACTCCTATTCTTTGCCGGATTTTTTCACTTTCTGATTCCAAAGGTGTTTTTCCTTCTTGTTCATATAAACTTGCTCATATCCAGCCAGTTCCTAAAAAGGGTGACAAATCCCTCCCATCCAATTATCGTCCCATTGCAATTAATTCTACTCTGTCTAAAGTAATGGAGAAATCAATTAACCACCAAATCTTAAACTACCTAGAAACCTTCCTGATCAATGATCGCCAGTATGGATTCCATCAGTGTCGATCCACTGGTGATATTCTAACTTATGTTACCCATTTATGGACAAATTCAATGGAAAAGTTCGGGGAAACACAAGCAGTTGATTTTGACATCTCAAAGGCTTTCGATCATGTTTGGCATAAAGGTCTTCTAAACAAGCTTCTATCTTATGGTTTGCCAATTGTTTTTTGTAACTGGTTTTCCAGTATTCTCTCTGATCGCTCACTGAGGGTGATGGTAGATGGATCTCTGTCTTCTAACTTCTCCACTAATGCTGGTATCCCGCAAAGTTCAGTTCTTTCCCCCACTCATTTCCTCTTGTATATTAATAACCTTCTTCCATTGACTGGAAATCCTATCCATAGTTTTCCCGATGATAGCACATTACATTCCGCTTTCCATTTTGAGAAACCTTGCCCTGCTC
Organism: Mastigoproctus giganteus; assembly: GCF_048544385.1. NCBI lineage: Eukaryota > Metazoa > Arthropoda > Arachnida > Uropygi > Thelyphonidae > Mastigoproctus > Mastigoproctus giganteus. The sequence goes on along the minus strand of NC_143584.1, from coordinate 40,543,801 downwards.
AATCAGCTTCAACTTCCCGAATATCCACTATCAATTCCTTAAATGCCGATCTCCCGGTAATTCTCCAGTGGGGCAAAGACAACTTAGTTGATTTCTATCCTTCTAAAACTGAGTCTCGTCTTATATCTTGCAAAAAGGATTCTTCTGCTCCTATGCTTATCTTTGGTGACATTCTGATTTCTAGGCAAAATGATATATCTCTTTTGAGGATTACTCTGACTTCCAATCTCTCTTGGCACAAACACATTACAAATATTGCTTCCTCTGCATCTAAAAAACTTGGTTTTCTCTTTCACTCTCGACGTTACTTTTCTTCCAAACAGCTGTTCACTCTGTACACATCACAAATCTGCCCTACCATGGAATATCGTTCCCACACCTGGGGGGCAGTTAGGTTAATTAATGACTCCTCTTTAACACAGTCTCTCCACTCTCTGTCTCACAGACGTACTGTTTCTGTTGCATGCCTTTTCTACAGATACTTCCATGGTCAATGTTCTTCTGAATTAGCTTCTATAATTCCTACTCTCTCTTTCAAAACAGTCTCACTATGTGCTGCCATCAGCCAACATCCATATACTGTCCAACTTCAAACTCACAGAACCAATTTTTCATCTTCCTCATTTATTCATTCAACTGCCGTTTTCTGGAACCAACCTTGCTTCATACATATTTCCTGAAAATTACAGTCTACAGAAGTTCAAGTCTAATGTCAACAAATATATTTTTCATCTTCTCAACCTCCAACCTAAGCACAGTACTGAGTACAATAGGTTCTAATACCGTGAAGGTAATAAAAAAAAAATATATATATATATATATATAAACCAATTTAGTTAAAATATTGTTATTTGTTAACTTTAAATAAAAACTGATAAATGAAAAGATAGCTTCTGGTTAATCCGGACCGAGTGTGGTCCCATCAACTCCAGATTAACGCAGTTCTACTGTATAATGTAATATAAAATTATATAATTTAAAAACTCATTTACAGTGGAAACTACACATGTGCACAAAAAAAAAAAAAAAAAATCAAACCTCAGAATCTTGGAACTTCCACCTGCCTGAATTACATTATGAATTTTATGTGGTAGGGATTCAATTAGTGGCCTTTAATGATGGCTCCTCTAGTTTCTTTACTGGGGTTTTTAACAGGATCCAGATCAAGAAATTGAGGGGGTGGGAGCATTCAATGCATTTACTATCGCATTCTTCAAACCAAGCAGAAAGAAACCATTCACTTCATGAAAGTGGCATTTCCTTTGGGATAAAAGTGATTTGATGAGATCATTTCACACAATTATATCACAACCACAGCCTGGAGGGGAAGTAACACATGAAGGATCCATCATATCTTAGTTCCCTCCATTTGCCAGTTAGCACTAGCATTAGGAGAGGCATATGAGGCAAGAAAGCAAGCTTATATAGCATCAGCCAAAAAAAAAAAAAAAAAAAAAAAACACTTCCCATTTCACCTTTCACCCATCCATTCACTCCAAAAGTTTGTCTAGTTCAGCCTTGAATTTATTTAAGTTGTCAACTCCCACAAAGACAGATGGAAGTCTGCTACAGCAATCAAGCACCCGCTGGCTAAAAGTAAATTTCTGCACATCTATTCTACAACTGTCTTTCCTAAATTTGAATTTATGCCCCCTTAGGAATCTGAGCAAGAGGAAGAATCCCATCAGCATTGAGCTTGCTCAAATTCACCATTCAAGGCCTTATACATCTCAATCAGATCACCTTGCAGGTGCTAGTCTCCAGATGCTGCAATTTGCAGAACTTAAGCCTTTCTTGTTCCACTCACTAATCTCGTTGCCCCTCTCTGTACTCATTCTAACATTCATGATAAGAATCTTATCAATCAATTCAGCCCAGTAAGATTCTGCAAGGCACATGTAGGGTAGAAAATTACTCAGCAAGACCAGTGCATATTAACAGAAGGGACTGTAAACTGCTAGTCTGGAGGGGAAAAAGTTTAGTTCAAGAGGCATTTGTGCAAAAAAAATACCTGTTTGGGTATTTTTTGGCACAAGGGCCTCCTGAACTAAACTATGCCTATTCATAATTTTTTGACAAAAATTTGTTTAAATTCTATGATGATGTTGTTATTTGGTTTTTAGGAGCATTAGCAACTAAGGTCATATTGCTCCGGGGATATGTGGTGGTCGTTCTCTGATCTTTCCGCATCCTCCATATTTGGTGGGCACGGGCTCGAACCCCAGTCTAATCAAGAAGCGTGTGCTACGCACTGCTGCTCCTGCCCACCTAGTTACGGAGACGCCTAAATTCTATGATACCTACAGCCAATTATATAGCTGGAGGCATTTCAAGTAGAATGAACAGGTTTATCAAGAATTCCATCATTACAATTATGTGTGATAGATTCTATGGTTCCTAAAAATTCGAACCAAGACCTAACAATAACCTTTTGGATATCAAAATCCTAGTAACAGTCAATAAGGATTGTGCAACTGTCAATAATTGTTCATTGAGTCTGACAAAAGGGCCCAGAAGTGAATTTTCTCCCCTAAGTAAAAAAGTTGTGTTAAATAAGTGTCGTCAACATGAATCGTAGCTAGCATCACTTCTCCTTCTTCTTGCCTGTTTTGTCTGAAGCTAGATGCCCATAACTGCAATTCATGATTTATTCTGAAGAAGTTTTGAGTTTTCTATAGCTGACACTAGTAGCTAGCTCTGAACACTGCTTTTATAAGAATTTTGTAATCAATATAAAGAATCAGAAAACACCATACCTTCCTGGCATTTCTACTTTATTTCTTGACTGCTTTACCCTCCTCCACCGTGTTAGAGAGGTAAAGAGAAAGCAATATACATGATCTGGTTATCAGCAATGATTCTACAGGCATAAAGAACTTTAAGTAAGGGAACCGTTAAGTGGCAGCAATCATAGTGTATTGTATAGCAATTATTCAAAGATATAACTATTGTCAAGGGTAAAGGGAAAGGATTATGTTTTCACAAAGGTGACTATTACAGGTTCAGGCATTTTTTAAACTCTTTTCAATTTGACAACTGATACCGGTAAAAAAATGAAAATGACAAATGGGAAGTACTCGTTGGTTTGTCTGCAAGGTCTGCAAATTCATCCTCTAGAAATACCAGCATGATCTGATATCCAACAGTAGCTAATTGACTGGTTGCATGTCTGGAAATGACATCTTCCATCAAATCTTCATCAGACAGGAAGATAAATTGGATTTTAATCGCCATAACTGTGCCTGTTGTTTGTTATTTGGTTTTTAGCAGCATTAGCTGCTAAGGCATATTGCTCCGGGGATATGCGGTGGTCATTCCCTGACCTTTCCGCATCCTCCATATTTGGTGGTCACAGGCTCGAACCCTAGTCTAATCAAGAAGTGTGTGCTACACACTGCTGCTCCTGCCCGCCTGGCTACGGAGGCACCGTAACTGTGCCTTTATCTATGCTCTAATATACATTAGAGCATAAATAAACTGACGATTTGATATGCTGTCTAAAGCTAATGTTATGCATACAATTCTGCTCTGTAGCTACTACATTCTGCTGGAAGAGATATGCCAACTAGGAAGTGGAAGAAACTGCTGCCGCAGTTTCTTCCACCTCCCAATAGCTCTATCTATTTCAAGTGGTCAATATAAATAAAACAAACTATGATTTGAAAAATTCAGTGGTTACATACTTCAATAACAACGAACAATTTCCCGTTGTTAGAAGACATCACATAAAAAGAAGGACACGGAGTTCAGGGAGGATCCAGTTTAAGCATCTCTGGAAAAACATGTTAAATATCAACATTCCAACTGTGCATGAGTTCATCCAGTCTGAGTCCTGCACGATGATTAATTTCATTTATTGTGGTAAATGATTGATCTATTGAACAGTTATATCCAATTGGAATGAGAAGAAAGGCTTCCAATTATTAACCATATAGGACTTCCTTGTCATATAGTTAACATTAATACTAGTTTTGGCTGTATAATTATAAAGTAGATTTCTTCCTGAGATAAGGTAAAGGTAGCTTCATTTCAATATATATAACCTGACTGAAACTGTTCTAAATGCACACATCTAGAAGAAACTCTTCCTGGCAGAGTCATAGATTGACTCTGCCAGGATCCATAGTCTAAGTGATCAAATTAAGACTGTATAAATGTAATAGAAAGATTCTATCAGCATTCCAGGACTTGGCAAAGAAAGCTTTTAGAATTTATCTTCTTTAGGCAAACAGTCCAAAGATAAGCATTATGTGCTGCAAAGTTAAGTTCATTACATAAAAACTAGTAAATAGAATTAGACAGTTTTTGACATATAATTCTGGATTCAGGTATGACTTGCCTTGTTTACTGGAATAGCTGTATATTTTTGTTCTGCTATATGATAACATTCCATGCTTCTAATATTAAAAACCATTTATGCTACTGAAATTTGGAGTTGCCAAATACATTTGAAACATACACTATATATTTCAAATGTTTGGAAAGTCTTGTATCATGTTGGTGATTCTAATGGCAATTAACACTGCAGTGAGAATGAAATCCTAGGGGAAATACCATCCTCTCCTCAAACAAAAGGTTTAGATGAAGTATTTTGATAGACTTTTTCTGATATTGATAGAGATAGGTTCTGTGGTTAAGGAAAATTTCTATTAACTGGCATCTCAAACCAAAAGAATAAAGGTCCTGAAAGATCCATATCACCAAGCAGTATCAAAACCTTTTTCTATATCCAGATTTTCACTGTTTCCATATTTGACATGATTTAGAGTAAGCTATGCATTTCAGACAGTGGAGAGATAATGCTATACAGTCAGACTGAGTGTGTTCCTTTGAACTGCAGTTAGCAACATACTGAGTCACTTCGATATAACATTTATATGTGGCTATATTTCTGGCACTTATAGTACCCGAGAGGGTTCCGAATATACAGCCAAACTAAGCAGTTTAAACATATGGCTTTAGTATTAGTAGAGGAAAATGATGGATGAAAGCAAGCTTATACAGCATCAGCCAAAAACAGGGAGTGGGAGCCAACACCCCTAATCACCTATCCATCCCTTCCAGTAATTTGACTAGTTCTTCCTTGAATTCATTCAAACTACTCACTTCTACAACAACAACAACTGGAAGTTTGTTCCAACAATCAACCATTGCTGGTTGAAGGCAAACCTCTACGCAGCTATCTTGCAACAATCTTTCCTGCAATTTACAGAACTGAAGCCTTTCTTGGTAACATCCCAATCTTTTTCATTTTCCATTACCCTGGGCGTAGTACCACAATATACAGTACCTTGCATTTGTCAATGTTAAACTTAAACTGCCATTTCTCAGCCCATCTGCCTAATCTTTTTAGATCCTGTTGCAATAACTTATACTGATTATTGTCATTAATCAGCTTACCAACCTTTGTCATCAGCAAACTTAGACATTAAGCATGATATACCTTCATTAATATCATTAATAAATATAGTCAACAACAATGGGTCCAGCACTGAACCCTGGGAAATTCCACTCCCTTTAAACACCCCTTTATCCAGAGCAGAAACTTGCCTTAATGCCACACCGCCCCAATTTCTACAGCATTTACAAACCTATAAACATTAAACCAAGCTTTGTTGCTAATAGCCCAGGGTTCAATCAGTGTGCTGATAGAATCAAGAAGTGAACTTCATGTGCTTTTACTTTTATAGCACAAGGAAGTCATCCTTAAGCAGTCATTTAATGAACATCTACATGCATTATGGCACATCACTTAAATGCTTTCTGAATGCCTATAAGAATAACAACACATCATTTGTAGTGCCGTTTTGATGTGTCCAATGCAACAGAAAATGTATTAAGTGATCCTTGTACGAAAAATCTTTTTTCTCACCATCTAAAATTGATAATGAAATACAGAATAAATGCCACCCCCCCCTCCCCGTGTCTCTCTCTCTCTCTCTCTCTCTCTCTCTCTCTCTCTCTCTCTCTCTCTCTCTCTCTCTCTCTCCCCACCACTTTTTTTTTTTTTTGAAAGCATGCCTAAGTTAAAAAAGAAAAATGTTTACCTCAATTTTAATCAACTTTTGTTGTTTAATATGTAAAGTAAAAATTGCATGAGACCTTGAAGACTGTGCATTCATCCTTGTACTTGCTGTAGTTCGAGAAAGTGCTCCAATTTTCAAACACTGAAGAGTCTAATAACAGAAATATTAAAATTTTTAGGAGATACACTCACACACACACACACACACACACACACACACACACACACACACACACACACACACACACACACACACACACACACACACACACGCGCGCACGCAAATTATGCCCTTAAGATTTAACATTTACACTAGTATATCTATTATATGTTAAAAGTTATATATAAACCTAAAAATGTCTAAAATGATCACTAATCAATAAATTTTTAAATTTCCAATACATAAATCCACCTCACAATATTCAGACTAAATTTCAAATGGCCAAAATAAAAAAGGCAAAATAGTGAAAATTTTATACATGCAATACTGTATGCAATTGTTATTTTATATATTGTACAAACAGGCAAAACCGTAGTCATGCATACTGGTGTCACACAGAAGTCAAAGAACCAATTATATTTTGGTATTGTAGAGGTGATTAAATTCCAGGAAGGACCAAGCTTTTAACTTTCACTTGGTTTAATTATTAATTTAATTACCCACTGTATAAGGCAATGATTAGGCCACATATTAATACTGCATACAAGTGTGGAAGCCTCATATTAGGAAGGACATGATCCATTGGAACAAATGCAGAGAAGAGCAATAAGAAGAGTAAGTCAGGGGAGCAAAAGGTTTCTCTTACCAGGAAAAACTTCAGTTTTGCAAACAGCAGCATCTGGAGACTAGCAGACCTGCAAGATCTGATTGAGGTGTTGAAGACTTTGAATGGATTGAGTAAGCTCAATGCTGATGGAATCCTTCCCCTTGCTCAGATTACATGAGGGGACATAAATTCAAATTGAAGTAGATGGTTGCAGGATAGATGTGCAGAAATTTGTCTTTAACCAGTGGACAGTTGATTGTTGGAACAAACCCCTATCTGGTATTGCAGAGGTGGGTAATTTGATTAAATTCCAGGAAGGACTAGACAAAGTGTTAGAGGGAATGAGAAGTTACTGAAATGTACCGTTTTTTTTGTTTGTTTGTTTTTTGATGATGTATAAGTTTGTCAATGCCTGTTCATTATATATAACAATTACAAAAAAAAAACACTTAGTTGCACAGAATTTTTCCGTTACAACAGAACTTTGATTCTAATATCTTCTACCTCAAACAGAGAGAGGAGATATATAAAGGAAAAATATAGTACAATAAAATATATTTTAATATAATACTTGCATTTCTATAAAAACAAACTATATAATATCAGTAGATACACCATAGTTAACCCATAAAATAAAACTACATATGTGGTGTAGAGGAATCGGCTACCTTCACGAGATACCAGGTATTGCACTACTTCTAATAAGCAATGCTTCTCTAGTAGAGAAGACTACTGATATTTATTCTTAGTGGGCACCACCACCCAGAAGGCACCGTTTCAAAGCTTGTTGGCCTTTCGTTGGTGGGTGAGAAAGTACCCTGGTAATGCAAACATGCCATCACGGTTGCGAAGTTAATTCCACAATATGAGAGATGCTAAATGGTGAACAGAATGATACTGTATTTAAAGACAAAATGCGCAATGCATTTAGTCTTTAAATACAAATTTACAAATTTACAATTTCAATCAAAAGGATAGTTGTGTAAAGCAAAGTAAAGAATAATTGGGCAAAATTACAATATTTCAATCGGTTTTACAGAGGTGGAAATTGATATGTGAGGAAAATGCAGTAATATGAAAAGTAAATTAATTTGAAAATAAATAAAATAAAAATACAATTAAATTAAGATGAAATTAATAATCAATTAAATCAACTATAATGAAAAATAGATAAATAAAATTGAAGTGAGGTGAAATAAAAATAACTAGAGTTATGCCCAAATTTCTGTTATTAATAGGTTGCAACTGGGTATTCTTTCTCCTGAATATGAGGTTGTATCAATATTGTGAGCTAGACATTTCTGAATTGATGTCCTTTCTTCTGTTTTACTTTCACAATGTTGGACTGCTGATCCATATGCATATGCTCCATGGAGTGAATCAACAATCCCTTATTAATGATCCTACTTGGTTACTCCATGGAGTAAGTGAATCAAGGGTCCAAGAGCATGAAAGAAAACATAACAGATAGCAATTGAAAAATAGGCAGACCACTCCATCAGTGCAAATTGAAACTGAGGAGAAAGAATTTCCAATCACAACTTTTAGTAGCAAAAATTCAAGCAGCCACAAACAGAAAAACAACTAGCCAACCATAACAAAGTGAAGATTTATTCCATAAGACTTTGCACCTCCCAAGGTTATCTAAATTATTGAATAATGTTTTAATCTCACCCAGCTCAACCACTTTGGATTCCCAAGGATTTTCACACCTATGTACCTTAGTGTGAGTGGAGGTGTCCACACACAATGCAGTTTTACTAGAACTATCAGGTAAACCAAATAAGTTCCTATATTTCAAAGTAGAAAATTTTTTAATTAGATAAGCAGATTTAATTAAATTAAATTATTATTATTACTCAATTTATTGCATATGCTTCGCCCCTAAACAGCCTTCAGCTAGGAGGGTACCAATATACATTTGTACATTATAACTTAGACAGTAAACATACAAGTAGTACATAAATTACGCATAAGTAATTTATGTACATTAGTTTCTATAAAATAATACCACGAATAACATCTACGAGCATATAAAGCACATATATACATGGACACAAGCAAAAGGTAGAGACATATAAATACATACGTATCGTAATATATACAACTAACATACATACGTAATAATACATAAAAAGAAATAATAATTTAAAACAAATGAATTCATCTCTGTAGAGGAACAAAGTAGGATTCAACGGAGATTCCATCCTGAAGGGGATAATCAGGAAACTTCTACAGTTGCATATGGTGGTACATGTCTTGTATCTTCTGAGATCTGTGTGCTTTCTCATTACAGAACTTGTCGGGGTCAATCTTCAGGGTGTTGTACGTTTGGAGGATGTTATCCAGAAATCTTCTGTAAGAATTGTTAAATTTTGTAATAAGCTTCTTAGGGGAACCCACACATCACTGCACACAGCTTAGGACCCCCAACAAGATTGCGGATATTTGGGGAGGGTCAAAACAATCGGTGAGGAGCTGACAGAGGTTGTGCAGATTTCCTGCGATGAGCAACTGATTCTAAGAGGTGCAACCAAGGTTTGTATACGATTGATCTCGAGATGGTGAAAGGATGCTGATGAATTTTTTGATGTTAGCAAGGGAAGCAGAGAACCAGATTGTCAAAGCATATGTGGGAATCAGAACAAGACATGTTTGTATGTAGTGAGTGGCAAGCTTGTGATTGTTTACTCCAGTAATTTCCTGTCTTATCGCCCCACTGCTGACAGAACTTTTTCCTTAGTGTTGGCAAAGTACTGTTGGAAGGTCAGGTACTACACTCAGGGAGTTGGAGAATGAAAATAACCTGAGGGTAATTGTGCAGTCAGATATGAAGTTTTCTGAGCAGTGCAGATGGGATGCAAGAGTAGCTCATGGTGTCTTGTCAATGATATACATGAATTTTTTTAGCAGGGATAAGGAGGCGATTATCCCTTTGTATAAGGCAATGGTCAGGTCACACCTTAAGTACTGTATACAGGTCTGGAGGCCTCATTTTAGGAAAGATGTAGAGCTGCTGGAACAAGTACAGAGAAGGCAAAGATTAGTGAATGGAACAAAAGGTTGCTCTTAGGAAGAAAGGCTTAAGTTTTGCAAATTACAGTGTCTGGTGACTAGGCACCTGCAAGATGATCTGACTGAAGTGTATAAGGCCTTGAATGGTTTGAGCAAGCTTAATGTTGATGGGATTCTTCTTCTTGCCTAGATTAATCACCTCAGGTGACATAAATTCATTGAGGAAAGACAGTTGTAGAATAGATGAGCAGAAATTTGCCTTTAGCCAGCAGGTGATTGATTGCTGGAACAAACTACCATCTGTCATTGTAGAAGTTGACAGCTTAAATAAAAACAAGGCAGAACTAGACAAATATTTGGAGTGAATGGATGGGTAAAATGGGAAGGTTTTTTTTTTTTTTTGGTTTTTTTTTTTGGCTGATGCTGTATAAGCTTGCTTTCTTGCATCATATGCCTCTACTAATGCTAATGCTAAATGCATTCTCACTCTTTACAGAACATGGATTATCGTATGCTAAACTATGATCAGGATTAATCTGTTCTGCTCCTTCTGTATACTACATAATGTGTCTTTCCACAGGTACACACAGTATTACTGGTGTTATGCTCTCTTGGTTATTTCTTTTTCCAAATCATCTTTATCATTGCTAGTGATAGACATGGCCTAGAGAGGAAATCCTCTAACTTATCATTCCAGGTATATAAAAAACACCAATGCCACCCAGATGGCTGTTTCAAGACAATGTTCTCTCAAGTTGCACTGATAGCATGTCTGTCCATATGGACAGGCATCCTATCAATACTAGCACTTAACTTCAATACCCCATATGGCACGTAGGCCAGATGAGATGCCACAAGAAACAGAGCAGTGTTTCCTGACCTAGGGTTTGCAGTCTACTTTGTGCGTGTGTGTGTGTGTGTGTGTGTGTGTGTGTGTGTGTGTGTGTGTGTGTGTGTGTGTGTGTGTGTGTGTGTGTGTGTGTGTGTGTGTTCCACAGTACTTGACAATAACACAGACCATTTTTTTTGGCAATCACATTAACAGTGATGGATATAGGTATGATAATAACAATCTAACATATACTATACATGTTAAATACAAGTACATATCACTGTATTTAAAAAACAGTTCTTTTATTTGTATCATTACATTTAAAAAACGTCATGCATGCATAGTTTAATATTTTTTGTCATCTGTGGTTTTTTCCAGCTCAATTATAAGTGATCTGTATCTGAAAAAACAAAAAAGGGTAAGGAAATATTGATACAGAAAACACAATTAATTAAAAGATTAACAAAACCTTACCTCTTCAACTGAAAGAACTGACCGAGTTGTAACCCCAACAGTATAAATGCATCCGCTAGCATCTTCATGTATTTTAATATGTGACCTTTTACCCTAAAATAAAATTATTTAAAAAAAAAAAAAGACATTTCACTGTTGTTTAAAAATAATGCAAAATTACAGTATATATTTACTTAAAAGTGAACTCCAAAGTCACAATCACAGTCAATCTTACAGTATCATTAGACAGGTGAAATCAAATTTACTAAAATGTCAAAATTTTTGGAGCCATGAAAATTTTCTGGTTCACTAGATAAAATTCAAATGTGGAAACTTTTAAAAATTGGAATCTGAAACAATACAGTTTTAATACAGTTCAGTTTTCAGCCATAAGAAACCAGAAAGTGCAAAAAGTTTCTTGAAATGCACAAGAAAATAAATATACACCTTAGCAGTGGTTAGGCCTAAACTACTGGATTACATTAATTATATTGATAGATGAAAAAAAAAAAAGGAAATATGGGCAATTTACTTGTTTCTACCTGTCTGTAGTATTTAAGATTGATAAAATTAAATCTGTGTTAGGAAAATGATCCATATTATTATAACACACCCACACATACAAATGGTAGGCACATGCACTCCACTTCACTTCAGTTTAATAAAGGCACATTTTGTAAAGCTAGACTCATAAGGGAAATGCTTTTTAGTGTGAATTAAAAAAAAATAAAAAAAACTGAAGCTCATTTCCAATTAAATGACACTATCAATACCCATAGTTGTTGGGTATGGGAATACTCACCTCAAAGCATGTCTTCACTATCAGTTTTCTGCTCTCTCCTCATTTTCTATCACTGCTGCAGTGTGAGGGTCGTCTGACTTGGGCATATCCATCAAACCCCTACCACCATCACTGACACATGTGACCCAATGTATAACTGTTTTCACATCAACTGTTATGTTCTTGTTTTCTTCAAATCGGTGAATCTCAATGGGTGCAAGTTTCTCTGCATTCAGAAACACAATAACATACCACTGCACTTATATACACATTTTCACAGAATACAACAGCCTACCACTTGGTATAGTGTTGAAACTTGCATAATATCAGCAGTAAATTTAAATTTTCACTTGACACCACTACATTTTGTACACAACAACACACAAGTGGGAAAAAATTGGGAGGAATTAGTTCCAGAGTGGGATCTGTATATACTATCTGAACCTCCATCAGAAACAACTCAGTAGTCTATAACATTACAGCTATGAAAAAATACAATATCTTATGACTATGATTTGCAACAAGTTTTCCAAGAATGCCCTTAGATACTTAACCCATAAGAGATGTCTACATTATAACAATATGCTAAGCTAGGGGCAAAAATCCAGAAATCCCAAACTTGTCAGATTAAGTAATACAATATCACATACCTAGTGTGCAATGGAAAAAATTAACTTGTTAAAACAAATTTAAATAAAAATTAATAATCTGCATTATACTTGTAACATACAGAAAAATAAATAAATAAAAAAAAATAAAAAAAATTGCAGAAAGTGGTTGGTTCAAAAATAATTAAAGAAAATACAAGCACAGAAGTTCAACCATAGATAAAGGGCATTTTTAAATTCACATTTACATGATTAATTTTATTAAAAAACTTTTATCTTCATATCACCTGTCTCATGCCAATTCAATAAAATAAAATTCTTTAGTAAAAGCATAAAAGTTACCTTTTCATCTAGTTCTTTCACTGGATCTAATAAATCGATTATTTCTTCATTATACAACTAGAAAAGAAAAGTTTAAATTTTTTATTTTTAGGTATAAATGCCTGCATTTATATTTTGAAAAAATTCTCGATTATGCTTTTTTTTTTGTTGCAAACCTTTAAACTAATAAACTTACCTCCATAAATTGTACATTAATTTTAAAGTCAGGTGTTGGATCTCCATTTTCCCTGGACATCTGTTGTCTCTCAGAAATACCATGAAACAGATGTTCTACTGCTCTAGGAATTATACCTCTCTCCTCATGAGTAACACTGATATCAAATCCTGTTCCCATTGTATATGTTTTACCAGAGCCAGTCTTTAAAAAAAAAAAAAAAAGTAACAAAAAATTCCTATTAAATGTTTAAAAATAACAATAACAGTACAGTATATATTTAATTTTATTCGTAAAGCATTCTTATTCATTATTATCTGCTTTAATAAATAAATATTATTATTATTATTATTATTATTATTATTATTATTAAAATCAGTTTATTTCCCAAAAAACCTTGGGTCACCCCGGGACGGCTCTGTGCCAGAAGGGTGTGAATACAGACTAAGGTGCGAGAAATACAATGTACAATAAACAAGGGTACATTCGTGCTCGACCCAAGACGTTTACAGGATTAAATAAACAATAATGTACAAAATATACAGTAATATACATGATTACATGAAGACAGAAAGTCTTTGTCATATACAAATAGGCAAGTTAAAAAAACAAAAAAAAAAAAAAAAAGGTCTGTCCAGGAGCAGGTGAGTATTATAGGTTCATAATCTGGTAACAGTTCTTGAGGATTTCCTTCCTGTAGGGCTTGTCTTCACAGAACCTATCAGGGTGGATCCTAAATTTATTGAAGATCCGAAGACAATTGGCTGGAAACATGTTCCTCAGGGAATCGATGTTTGACAGAGTAAGACGTAGAGGGAGACAGGAGTCGGGGTGCTTCCCTCTTGCCCTCCTCGGGCCAGAGATTAATGCGGATACTGATGGAGCATCAATTCGCCTCGTTATAAGCCGTACTAGCATGAGAACATTTTTTGTCATGACGATATGTCTCCAGGGAGTGGTGCCTAGATTTGCTTGTAGGATAGATCTGGAGATAGTTAGGGGGTGGCCTACCACCCTGTTCATCCATCTAAGCAACCAGTACTCTAAACTGAGATACTTCTGAAGGTATGAGGCAGGGGCAGATAACCAAATTTCTGAAGCATAGAGAGGAATCGGCGTAATACACCTCAGGATGTGCCCAATAAGCAGCGCTGGCTGATGCACACCAACGAGCTCTTGACACACTGCCCAAAGAGCAGCGTACGTCTTCTGCCTCATCCTGGCAAAGTGAGGCTGAAATGTGAGCCCAACGTCCCAGGTGAGGCCAAGATCAGTATGAGAGGTCACCTTTTGCACTGGTTCCCCACTCACACAGATTTGGATATCATTTTTGGCTTTCTTCTTGGTTATCGTCAGTTGTGCTGATTTGGAAGGGCTCAGATGCAGCCCTTCCAAATCAGCACAAATATCTAGTGACAAATTGTACATTAATGTTATCTTATTCATTGGTATATTTTCAGGCAATACTACAGCTACCGTTCCGCTTTATTTGAATCAAGAACAACTATCCAAAATGATACAAATTTTATAATCACTAATAATATGAGAGTTTTAATAGTTTTGACAGAATTTACTTTTCAAAATCAAAGTTTTTAATCAATCATATTCAATCCAGTGCTTCACAGCACAATTATCTCTCTTTATACTGGAGGAATTAGTTCCACAGTGGCCTCATATATGCTATTTATCAAAAACATAACCCCTACAGTTTCAAATTTATGGAAAATTACATGAAATATGACTGTCCTGTTTTTCAACAAGTTTTCCAAGAATACAGTATAATATAGGTATACCTACTCTACAGTAGATGCCCACGTTATAATAATATGCTATTAGAACTGATATTTTGTAAATGTAAGGAGGAGGAGGAAAAAAGCAGGCATTTCTTGGAAAAGAGAGAGAGTTTTTTTTAAAATCCACACTTTGGACTTGAAATAAAATTTCACTAAAAACACATGCATTTTATATTAAGATGCCATCACAGGATTGTTTACCAATATAGCACATTTCAAACATTTGTTTACCTAGAATTTCTCTGTCTGCAGCTTTCTATTTGAAGTGTCCCACACCAAATGATCATAATAGCTTCAGGGAAGATACCATTGTAATTTTGCCCTATTCAGAAATGCTGAGTCAATGTTCCTGCTATCCAGAATTGGCTGTCAAGGACATTTCTAAAATTTCATCTGAATGAGATCTGAAGCGAGAGTTTTTTCTTTTTATCTTTCACACAGCATTTCCATAAGGAATTGTTAAAATACTGTTCCCTTAGGGGTTAATATTTTCCCCAAAGACAGCCAACATGTACACATGCTACAGAATCTTTTTTTTTTTTTACTTCAGTAGCATGCATTAACTACAACTGTTTCAATGTACCTTTTAACACTTCTTTCTAGATAATGGTAAATGTTCACCATATATTCATCCACTTTCAGAGGAAGGCAATAGTCCCCTAATGGTGCACAAATTAATCAATCACACAACAGATTTTAATATACAACCAAGGTAATCCATTTCCTCTTTCAATCCTCTTGATAGTCCAGTTTTTAAGGCCTAGCATGAAAAAAAGAATTGTCACCACTAGGTATCAGACATTTTTTTGAAAGAAATTTGCCAAGTTTTCAGACTGTTCAGATGGTTGTTCCAGGATACAGAAAAATTTAATCATTATTATTTATTTTTTTTTTTATGAGAACCCCAAACAGGAGAGGTATTAGAACCTATAGTACTTAGTACCGTGCTTGGGTTGGAGGTTGAGAAGACGAAAAAAGATATTTGTTGATATTGGACTTGAACTTCTGTAGATTGTAATTTTCAGGAAATACGTATGAAGGAAGGTTGTTCCAGAAAACGGCAGTTGAATGAATAAATGAGGAAGATGAAAAGTTGGTTCTGTGGGTTTGAAGTTGGACAGTAAATGAATGTTGGCTGGTGGCAGCACGTGTTTGGACTGTTTTGAAAGAGAGAGAGCAAGGATTATAGAAGCCAATTCAGAAGAACAGTGCCCATGGAAGTATCTGTAGAAGAGGCATGCAGCAGAAACAGTGCATCTATGAGAAAGTGAGTGGAGAGACTCTGTTAGAGATGAGTCATTAATTAACCTAACTGCCCTCTTCTGAATGGAATCAAGAAGCCTGAGAGAGGTTTTGGGGGCACCACCCCAGATGTTGGAACAATATTCCATGGCAGGGCAGATTTGCGATTTATACAGAGTGAGCAGCTGTTTGGAAGAAAAGTAACGCCGAAAGCGAAAGAGAAAGCGAAAGTGTATTTTTTAGATGCAGAGGAAGCAATATTTGTAATGTGCTTGTGCCAAGAGAGATTAGAAGACAGGGTAATCCCCAAAAGAGATATATCATTTTGCCTAGAAATCGGAGTGTCACTAAATATAAGCATAGGAGCAGAAGAATCCTTTTTGCGAGATATAAGACAAGATTGAGTTTTAGAAGGGTTGAAATCAACTAAGTTGTCTTTGCCCCACTGGAGAATTACCTGAAGATCGGCATTTAAGGAATTGGCAGCAGATTTTCGAGAACTTCAAGCTGATTGAACTGGACAAGGTTTCTCAAAATGGAAAGTTGAATGCAATGTGCTATCATCGGCAAAACTATGGATAGGATTTCCAGTCAATGGAAGAAGGTCATTGATATACAAGAGGAAAAGAGTGGGGGAAAGAACTGAACCTTGGGGGACACCGGCATTAGTGGAGAAGTTAGAAGACAGAGAGCCATCTACCATCACCCTCAGCGAGCGATCAGGGAGAAAACTGGATAACCAGTTACTAAAAACAGTTGGCAAACCATAAGATGGAAGCTTGTTTAGAAGACCTTTATGCCAAACACGGTCAAAAGCCTTTGAGATGTCAAGAGCAACTACTTATGTTTCACCGAACCTTTCCATTTAATTAGTCCATAAATGGGTAACATAAGTCAGAATATCACCAGTGGATCGACACTGACGGAATCCATACTGGCGATCGTTGATCAGATGGAAGGTTTCTAGGTAGTTTAAGAGTTGGCGGTTAATTGATTTCTCCATTACTTTAGAAAGAGTAGAAGTAATTGCAATGGGACGATAATTGGATGGGAGGGATTTGTCACCCTTTTTAGGAACTGGCTGGATATGAGCAAATTTCCAAGCAGAAGGAAAAACACCTTTGGAATAAGAAAGTGAAAAAATCCGGCAAAGAATAGGAGTAAGTTCAGGAGCACAGGTTTTGAGAAGAAGTGGGGAAATACCATCAGGACCTGGAGCTTTCTTAGCATCGAGATTCATCAAAATCCTTCTGATATCCTTTTGACAGAAGACCACAGGAGGCATTGAATGGAGCGTGTTAGGAATGGTGGGAGGTGTTTTACCAAGATCATTAATACATGAGCTGGAAGAAAAATGGGATGCTAGCAGGTCAGCTTTAACCTTGGCTGAAGTGACAACAGAACCATCTGGTTTGGACAGAGGTGGGAGCAGAGATGGGCAAAAGTTGCGGCCAATAGCTTTGGCAAGAGACCAGAATGCTCGGCTACCATTAGGGCAAGAAGCAAGTTTTCTACACTTAGCCTGTTCAAACTCTAGTTTGGACTGATTAATAACTGCTTTACAATTGTTGTGAGCTTTAGTGTAGGCAGAAAATGAAACTGAAGAATTAGCAAGAAGCCAATTACGATATGCAACATTCTTCTCTTGGACAGCCTTAGCACATTTATTGGAAAACCAAGGTTTAGATAAAGGACGAGATTTTAAAGTGGAGTGTGGGATAAAGGATTCCATTCCTGCAAGAATAATTTCACTGACACGATCTGAGCAAACGTTGACATCAGAAGTTTTGAAACAGTAATCAGACCAAGGAAAAGAAGAAAAGAAGTCTCACAGGTCATCCCATTTTGCATTCTTGTAATGCCAAACAATACGAGGTTGGGAATAGCCATGAGATAAACGTTCCATTGGAGAAGAGACAATCACCAAGTTGTGATCTGAAGTGCCTAAAGGACCTCTCACTTCAACCTTGTACTTAGAAGGGTTATTTGTGAGAAAAAGATCAAGCGTATTGGCTGTATGATTAGGATTGTCTGGTATTCTTGTAGGTATATGAACAATCTGTGCTAAGTCATTAGTAATTGCAAAAGCCTCAGCATCTCGACCTGCTGGGTCGGTGTGACTAGAAAACGGAAGCCAGCTGGAGTTGTGAATGTTAAAATCACCAAGGAAAATTACCTCACTGTTAGGAAAGTTGGACTGGAGAAAGTCACTTGCAAAGAGAGGAAGTCAAAGAGCTCCAAGTGATTAGTGGAGTTGGGAGAACGGTAGAGACAACAAATGAATTTTACACAATGAGGTAGAGAAATTTTAAGCCAGAGAAGATCAAAGAGAGGAGATTCCAAATTGCTAAGTCTCTGACTGGGAATATCAGAACGGACATATGCACAAGTACCACCTTTGAGGCGAAAGGAATCATACAGCAAATAATTTGGACATCTGAGATGAGCACTAGTTGAATCAACTGATAACTGAGATTCAGTCAGAAAAAGTACATGGGGTTTGCAAGACTGCAAGTGGAAATGGACATCGTTGAGATTGGAATTGAGACTACGTATATTTGTGAAATGAATTAGGAAGTCCTTGGGAGGTTTAGATCTTTTCGCAGATAAGCTTGCTCTATTATTTTGACAATTCATGGTGTATTCAATAGTAAGAAGAAGTGGGTGGGACATGCTGTATGAAGTAATGAAATTTTTGGATATGGCGTACATGTGGTAAGAATATACCCAGATCCTTGACATAACGTGGCCTCGACAATGCTCCCCGCATACACACTACTCGGACTCCCTTCAGTCACTATCTGGCAGAGTAGAGGTAGCAAGATTATACACTAGCTGATCCGGAAGCTCCTAGGGAGTTACCAATAGGTTTGGTCCGGTGTACTATCTAGCGGCTGGCCTGCGAACACCGTTTTAGAGCTGTACCCTCGAAATGTAAGGAATATTGGATCTCGCCACAACATTCATCATAACCTCAAAAATCATCAATCATACTGCATGATGGAAGAGATAGGGAAGGGTTGGCTTCATTATTATATGTGGATTATAAGATAATAGCCTGAAAGAGCTTCACAAATCTTGATATAAAATAGATAAATGTTGTAAAGAATTTGGATGAAAATCAGCTACTAAAAAAACAAAAGTTATGAAAGTTGGAAGAGACAAGGAAACTTTAGAATACAGACTAAATACCCAAAAACAAGAACAAGTTAGCAATTTTGTGTATTTAGAACAAAACTTTAATAAAAGTGTAGAAATAAACAACAGAATAAATCATAAAGAAAGAAGTTTTAGAAGCCAATTAAATTCATCTGGAGCAAAAAAGAAATTAACCAAAAGACTAAATTAGTAATAGTACCGGATGCAAGGAAGCAGTTGCTTTTTTTAATTAAAAAAAAAAAAATTACCACTTAATTTAACCATTCCTTCTAATAATTTGCCCAATTCATCTTTAATTTTTTTCAAATAACATTTCAACATTAGGTGGAATTTTACACAAATAATCAATTACTCTCTAACTCAAAGCAAATTTCTGCATGTCTATTCTGTACACACCTTTTCTCAACTTGAATTTATATCCCACTGTATGTTGTTGGAAAAAAGGGTCAAGATAACATCAGCATTTAGTTTATTAACCCATTTAAACCTTTATCACCACTTAGCCTAGTTTCAAGATGCTTTACAGAATCCCATTACGATATTATTTTGCTCCCCCCATCCCAAAGCTAATCTTGTTACTTGACTCATCTAAACATCAGCATCACAGCAATTCCAGAATCATTCATATTTATTGACTCATCTAAACAAAGATGAGTCAGCAAAGATGCAAATCACCTGTTTATCTATGACCAGTCTGAATTAGTACATACTTAACAGAAGGTCTTTACGCATTTCACTGCATTTTAAAATGAGTTCTTTTATTGAGCATCGACTTTCCATCAAATTTTGTTTCAAATTAAGGAAAGATGCAAAAAAAGCCCTGAAATGTTAAAACCAGCTTCCAAGGAGGAAGAAGACCATATTGTCATTCAAATCAGTTTCAAAGTTTAAATAGTGGTGTTTGTTCACTGAAGACGATTCTCACTTTGGCTACCTTTCAACTTTTAAAAACAAATGATGCAATCGTTCATGTTCGTGATCTGATCAGGAGTGATCAATGCTGAATTTTATCCGGATAAGGTACATGAAATTGATCTTTTTATAGTATGTGTCAATCAATTTTAACACAAGATTCTGAAAAAGTATGCATTTCAGCCAAGCTTGCCTCATTACTGATGATCACTGAGAGTGGACAGTTCTTGCACATCAAGATCTTACAGCTAACCCACACTTTGTTTCTTCCATCATTATTAGTGACAAATTGTGGGAGTATGGTTATGACCCAGACACACAGGCCCTGTCATTTCAATGGAGACTCCATCTTCTCCAAAGCCCAAAAGAGGCAAGACAAAGTAAGACAATGTATGTGAATAAATTATGATTATCCCGATCTCTTCATTTTTTGACTCTCAACACAATGGTTCATTATGCCCGTGCACACTTGGCACTTTCCACTGAAGAATTTCTTCCAAAGCACACCATCACTGTGGTTCGCCATCAGCCATACTCACTGCATTAAGTTCCTTTTTTGTTTTTTTTTTCTTTTACCAAGCTTAAAATCCCATTGAAATGTCACAAATTTGCAATGACTCAAGAACTGATTCAGAATGTGATATAGGAAGTACTGGCAATTCCAAAATAAATCTATCACGAATGCTTTCAGAAATTGCAGAAGCACCAGAATCAAAGGTATACAGGTTAAGGAGACTAATTTGAAAGAGAATCTGAACAGCTAGCTGCTAAGCTTCATCATTACCCAAATATTAGTTCAGTCCCCAACCTTTTTGCCATCACATATGTCCTTCCAAAAATATGGTTTCCACACTTGTGCACCTAGCCACAGCTTTATACAATGGAACAATCATCTTTTTGTCCCTGCTGCATTCTTAAAACTATTTATACAAATAATAAGCAGAAATATATGCACCTTTTGTTTTTAGCATGTTTAACTAGCAAAGTAGGTTAATATCTTCCCTTCTCTTTTTTTTTTTTTATGTCTATGCAACTTCAGTTTCTATTTCAACTCTGAAATTAGACAATGTGTTATCAGCATGGCTTTACCTTAGGTTGGGTCACAGTCATTTTTATTTTCTGCTATTTTATTTTGTTTCTTTCAGTCAAATCAATAGTTTTTCTTATGCCGATGTCTCTTTTTATTGGGCCTTTCCTTTAAATAAAACTAATTAATGTGATTTATCAGCAGTTGTAATCTCCTCGTTAAATTCCTTTCTTACTTAAATTGGTCAGTTTGGTGTTGCAGTTAATCCAATAAAATCAAAATATGTTTTATTTTATGTGACTGCTATATCTTCCAGGCTTTGGGATGAAATAATTCTCCTTTGTTCCCCTCTGAATCAGTTAAATTTTTATGGGTTGTTTTGGATGCTAAATTATTTTTCCATCTATCCTATGAATATTCAGAATGTACCCTATCTGATAATTTAGGAATTCTGATCACACAGGTCCAATGGAGAAAAGATATTTCATGGCTACTGAAACATCTGACTGGAGCATCAGATGGTTCCTGTATCATAATTACTTTGGATGGATGATTCCGTTTTGTCATTCTGGTGTTTGACTACTCTCGTATCTTCTATGAACAAACTGAAAAAGATAGATAGCTTTTTGATCAATAATAGACTGATTTGCTCAATGACTAATGTATTGATCCTGTGTGATGAGACAATGAAACTAAATATAGAACTGGCATGGTTTTATTAATTGGAAGTTAACTGGTCTTATGTTGTGTAACAAAAAGAAATGCACCAAATTACATGCACCAAAATATATAAAAATATGTACCGAAACATTATTATGTACAAAACAGTTTTGTATTTATTATTAAATGCAAAAGCCTTTTTATTAAACAATAAAAAGGCTTACTTCTTGTACCTTAGGTGCAAAGCAGGGCAACCAGGGTAAGAATTGGGGTCCACACATATGCTGCCCTACCTGTTCATCAAAACTACGCATGGGTAAATCGAAAGGGATGTTTTATGCCTTTCAAGTGGCCATAATAAGGGGGAAGCCAACAAATCACATCACAGACTGTTACTTCTTATGGTGCCTCCTATCAGAAAAGAGATGACAATGAAGAAAAAGTGGACAGTGACGTACCCAAATATACCATCTGCAATTCATCCTGTGCCTCACATTGAAGTACTACCTATTCCTGAACAACATGACCGTTTTTCTATACACTCTGTGAAGATGAAGACAGTGATGAACATCAACTTGATATGCACGAAGAAGTACAGCAGCCATCTACGTCAAGAAATCCACCATTTAGTCCAAACCTTTATCCTTCTGAACCACATAAGATCACAGAAAGTGAGTGTAATGACCTCATCAGGTCATTACATTCAAGAATAAGTCAGAGCTTTGGGCCTCAAAGGTTGCAACAGTGGAATCTTCTAGATCATTCTGTGAAAGTGACAACATTTCGTACGCAAAATAAAGACTATGATAAATTCTATCAAACAGAAGGTGAACTCACTGTTTTTAAGAATGTTGACTGTCTAATGGCAGCAATGAACATGAGGGATGTTCCCGAAGAATGGCAACCAATTATAGACACTTCTAAGATTAGCCTTAAGGCTGTGTTATTACATACACACAAAAGAAATATGCTGCCTTGAATAACCCTTGCGTATGCTGTCCACAAAAAAAAAAAACATAGAAAACGTCCTCTCAGGTGTACACTATAAGAAGTATGAGTGGCAGATATGTGGTGATTTATAGGTAATCACCATTTTATTAGGACTACAAAAGGGTTACACTAAGTATTATTGCTTTCGTTGCAAGTGGGATATGCAGAGAAATTTTGTGCTAAGAATATGCACTACGAGAAAAGGAGGTGGCCTCAACGAAAATCATTAACATCTGAAATGAAAAATGTAACATTTGAACCTTTGGTAGATCCAAATAAAGTTTTGCTTCCACCACTCCGCATCAAACTGGGGCTCATGAAAAATTTCATGAAGGCTTTGGAAGTGAATGGTCCTTCCTTCAAGATATCGCAGCACAAATACAAAAGAAAATGGAGCGTCGCCATGTTAGTTGATTATTGTTGGATGGTGAAAAAAGATGCTCTCAAAGCTTGTTTGTTTGTTATTTGGTTTTTAGGAGCATTAGCAACTAAGGCCATATTGCTCCGGGATATGCGGTGGTCATTCCCTGACCTTTCCGCATCCTCCGTATTTGGTGGTGACGGGCTCGAACCCCGGTCTAATCAAGAAGCGTGTGCTATGCACTGCTGCTCCTGCCCACCTGGCTACGGAGGCGCCACTCTTTCAAAGCTGAATACAAGCAAAAGGCGAAAGGGTCCTGTGTTTGATACAGGTATGTTCATGGCTACATCTTACTGACATATAAATAAAAATATCCTATATAAATATAAAAATTTTTAAGCACTTTACTGCCATTTTAAGCACTATACCCGCTTTAGCACTATACCCGCTTTAGCACCATAATCTATGAAGTAAACTTACTTTCATGCCAGTAACAAGATATGAGCCAAAATTTGTTGTTCAGTGTTATGATTGTTATTTGGTTTTTAGGAGCATTAGCAACTAAGGCCATATTGCTCTGGTGATATGCGGTGGTCATTTCCTGATCTTTCTGCATCCTCCGTATTTGGTGAGCACGGGTCAGTTATGGAGTGATCTCAAATGTTTTTGATAACCTTACATTCAAGTAAATGCAGATGAGAATATTCTATTTTCCATGTACCAAATGCACAACATAACAGCTACAAGCATCCGTCCAATTTTAGGAAGGATGTAGAGTTGCTAGAACAGAAAAGGGCAACAAGATTGGTGAGGGAAACAAAGGGGTACTTAAGTTCTGCAAATTGCAGCATCTGGAGACTAGGCACCTGCGAGGCAATCTGACTGAGGTGTATAAGGCCTTGAATGGTTTGAGCAGGCTCAATGCTGATGGAATTCTTATTCTTGCTCAGATTACAAACCTGAGGAGGGTAAACTCAAACTGAGGAAAGTCAGTTGTAGAATAGATGTGTGGAAGTTTGCCTTTAACCAGCAGGTAGTTGATTGCTGGAACAGACTTCCATCTGTTGTTGTGGAAGTGGATAGCTTAA
Organism: Mastigoproctus giganteus; assembly: GCF_048544385.1. NCBI lineage: Eukaryota > Metazoa > Arthropoda > Arachnida > Uropygi > Thelyphonidae > Mastigoproctus > Mastigoproctus giganteus. The sequence goes on along the minus strand of NC_143584.1, from coordinate 40,519,592 downwards.
ATCAGTGGTGTCCAACCTTTTCCCATAGAAGAGCCATATTCAAAGTTAGACTTGTTTTGCAGGTTGCACTGAGAGATTCAAAAAAACATTAGTGTGTTACATTTTCCATATCTTGTTACATGTAAAAGGAAATGTTCTATTTTCATGTTACCATTTTTTATTTTCAGGCAATATATAAAACATGCAAATTCCCAACATTTTTATGTCAAACAAATCTATGTCAGTGAATCATTTTTTAGGTTTCATTTAAATTATAAAAATTTCTGAAAAGTAAAAAAATACCTTATTTTTGCTTTTAAATGCTCACTTTAAAAATTTACAACCTGAAAAGGAGCGCTGCTTTTCAATATTAAAAGCAAGCTGCAAAAGTAATTTGCAGATTACTTGAAATCATCACTTGAAAATCAATGCCCATACTAATGCTTCTTCACATTTCTGAAGAGGAAATAATCACTAAGATCAGATCTTTTCAGCTTCTCAGAGTGGCAAATGCTTTATGATAACTTGTTACAAGAGCATTGTCATGAAGAAACAAGACACTTGCATCAAATTCCCTCTTCTCTGTTCCTTTGTGACCCCTCCTACATTTTTGAGAACAGCAGCTTAGACATTTCCAGAGATTGTTTCCTTCTGTGGCAGGTATCAAAAGAATTTCAAAATATGAAATCTTCCTGGCAGAGGACTGAATCTTGAATTTTTGAGTGGTGACTCCCGTTTGGCTTCTAGATTCCAGTGATGAATCCATGTTTCATTGCCAGTTACAATTCTTGAAAGAAACCCTAATGGATCCACATCATTGCATGTATAAATTTTCCTCACAAATTTGAGTCTTGCACTGTTTCTGAAGAGAGTGGGAGTAACCATTCTTGGCACATATCATGAACTGATCTTTGACATTGCTAGTGTTCTTAGAAGATGGTCGGTACTGACCCCAGCAAGAAACATTACTTTCTCTGGCTGGCAAACACAGACACTTTGATATATCTATCCTACATAACCAGGTCTTCATTTTTTTTGGTATATTTATGGATTTGTCACTTCTGCTGGCCATCCTGAGCAGAGGTCATCTGCTATGGATTCTAGACCACATTTAAACTGTTTAGACCAAAATTTTAAATTTTATCTGGTATTCAGAATGGGAAGCATCACCATATACAGCTTTTCATACATTCATGAATAACTTTGGTCCTTTTTTTTTTTTTTTGTCAAAAACTTGATGTTTTTGCTTTGGGTTGGCTAATTTAAATCTCTCCTGTTTTTCTGTACTTCACTCAAGTAATAGTAATCGTGGCATGTGATGCAAGAAAGCAAGTGTATGAGCTTAGGTAACATCAGCCAATAAAAAAAATAAAAAATTCACAACCATTCTCTCTAAATGTTTGTCCAGTTCCTCCTTAAATTGATTTAACCTATCAACTTTCACAATGACAGATGGACGTTTGTTCCAGCAATTAACCACCCGTTGGCTAAAGGCAAATTTCTGCACATCTATTCTACAGCTGTCTCTCCTCAATTTGAATTTATGCCCCCTTAGGTTTGTAATCTGAACAAGTGGAAGAATCCCACCAGAATTCAACATGCCAAACCCATTCAAGGCCTTATACACAACAGTCAGATCACCTCGCAGGTGCCTAGTCTCCAGCCACTGCAATTTGAAGAACTTAAGCTTCTCTTGGTAAGAGGATCCTCCGTCATTCCGCTCACCAATCTCTTGTTGCCCTTCTCTGTACACGCTCAAGCAAATCTACATACTTCCTAAATTGAAGCCTCCAGACCTGTACGCAGCACTCAAGGCGTGGCCTGACCATTGCCTTATATAGAGGACAATCACCTCCTTTTCCCTGCTAACAAAATTCCTGTACATCAATGACAAAAACCCATGACCTGCTCTTGCAGCTTGTCTGCATTGATCAGAAAACTTCATATCTGACTGCACAATTACTCCCAGGTCTTTCTCATTTTCTACCACCCTAAGCGTAGTACCACATAGTTGGTTCATTCCTCTGGGATTACTTCTACCCATATGCAGTACTTTGCATTTGTCAATGTTAAACTTCAGTTGCCACTTCTCAGCCCATCTTCCCAAATTTTCTAGATCCTGTTGCAGTAGCACTCTGCCATTGCTGTCATTAACAACCCTGCCAACATTTGTATCATCTGCAAACATCGACACTAAGCCTGATATACCTTCATCAATATCATTGATAAATATACAAAACAACAGTGGACCCAACACCAAAACTTGTGGGACTCCAGTAATAACATTAGTCCAAGAAGAGCAGTGCCCATTGATTACCACCCTCTGTCTTCTCCCACTCAACCATCCTTTTATCCACTGTAGCAACTTACTCTTAATACCATACTGCTCCAATTTGTGCAGTAGTCTTCCATGCGCAACAATGTCAAAAGCTTTCCTGAAATCCAAGTATATGATATTAAAATTATTTTTTGCATCCAGTTCTTTTGTAACCACATCATAATATCCAATCAAATTTGTCAGACAAGACTTTCCCTTAACAAACCCATGCTGTCTGAATTATTGCTGCAGTCTTGTCTAGATCATCCTGCAATGCATCTTTAACCAGTGACTCCATTATTTTACCTGGAACAGAAGTTAAACTAACTTGTCTGTAATTACCCATGTCACCCTTCAATACCCCTTTGTGAATTGGGGATACATTTGCACATCTCCAGTCCATGGGGACCTCCCCTGAGTCCAAGGATGCTCTCATAATCACGGAATAATTATGATGCTCTCATAATCACAAAGGAAGTAAGCTAAGGGTTTGCTTACTTCCTTTGCCGCCTCCTTTAATATAACTGGATAGATCCCATCCAACCCAGGTGCCTTTCTTATGTTTAACTTCAACAATTTCTCCTCGACATTGCTCTCAGTTATTACAAAATCATTAAGCACCCTACTACAATTTGATAACCTTCTGGCATTCTCAATCCTTAATAACTCCTCATGTGTGAATGTAGATGCAAAATACTCATTCAGTTTGTTTGCTATCTGAGCAGGATCATCAACAATCGAACCATCGATCAGTGAAATGCAGATAAAAAGTATTGAGCTGTGAAATAAGATAAAGATTTATGAAAATATGATAAAAATAATTTTTTTTTTATATATCAAGCATTATAGTCAAAGTAAATAACTTATTGAATACCTCTCATGTAAACAAAGGCCTTGTACCTAGTGTTCCTTGGTGAAATATGCCAAATTCTGTCTCAAAGCTTTCAGGTACAGGCAACCTCTGTATAACACGTTATTTCTACAACACTGTTTTGCTCTAACAAAAGTTTAGTTTATTGGTATTTTCTGTTAATGTAATCAATTATAAACGGGTAGTAAACTCTATCTTCTTGCATTTGCTATAGTACTGATAGCTGGAATTCTGTGGGCTTTCACGCTATTATGGTGAAATGTGTTTCCCCTTGCATAAAATATTCAATCATATAAAAAACAAAGAAATTTTCAGAAACTCATTACTCCATTTCTCACTTGTGCATAATGTGTTTGTTGCAACTTGTGCATGCCGTGTTCTTTGTTATTAATTGCTTATCATTTTTGCTGTTTTAAATTTTACAACCAAAAAAAAAAAAGTCAGTGAACAGAAATATCAATTAGTATGTACATATTGCAGTATATATTAATTAAGCTATGTACGTAAGCATAAATTGATTTTTATTTTGCTAACTGTAAAATATTCTTCCGATTTTCACGTATCATTTGACTTTGTTAATTGGTAAGGTAATAAAGTTAAATTTGTGCTTTATATCTTTAAAGCTGGGGTCCACTGTATTTTGCTGGGATATCCCTGGGTTAGGTTCTGTGCTATTGAACTTGTGCTTGTTTGAGACCATAAAAAATTGTAACTTTGAAGCGTGTAGTTCATGACTTTTAAAGAGAGCAGAAGGTACACGAAATCTAGATGCTGCAGAACAGATTGTGCTTAGCAGCGATGAAGAGGAAGAAAATTAAATGAACGTACATTATCTGACATATAAGTATCACAGTTTGTAAGGTAAGACATTTGTTTAGTTATTACTATTTAAGTTACTACTATTATAAAAATAAAGTTAAAATATTAAGTTATTACTACTATAAAAATTAAGTTTCCGATAGTTATAAAGAAAAAAAAAAAAAAAAGTGTACTTTTGTTAGCTTTTGGAACGTAATCCCTTTTTGGTACTGGTTTTTAATCTCATATAACACAGTTTCACATTACATGAGATTTTGTAGGAGCCAAACCACCGTCTTATATGAGAGTTACCTGTAATTAATATGTAATTTGGTATGTAATTTGTAACGTTTAAGCAGTTATGTTAAGCAGTATGACACAAAAGTAGTACAGCCGGCCCTCGTTATAACGTGGTTCACTTTATGCTGATTCGCTATAACGCTGTTCTTGTATTATAACCTACTATAACGCTGTCATAAATCACTATAATGCTGTTTTACAGATTGCATTTTTGGAACATTTAACAAAATCGTTTCATTTGATGGAGTCGATAGCTTGAAAATGAATAGTAAAACAGCAGTGAAACATTTCCCACGCTCAGTGAAATTTTTTTCATTCCAGTGCTCAGCTCATTTCACTCAGTCTTTCATATATTTTTCACACTTATTTAATTGCAGTACAGTGACTTGTTAAGTAGTTTCGAGATCAACATTTTAAAAAATTATCAATTACCGTATTTCCCCATGTATAAGACACATCTTCTAAAGTATAAGGTATAAAAACTGGGTGCGTCTTATACAGTGGTTGTAGATTTTTTTTACTTGCATTTCCCGCTTTTTCGCGCTTGTTGTCTTTGCACTCATTGTTTCGCACTTGTTACCGGTATATTAGGTTACGTTTTGCCACATTCTGCCCAGAAATGGCTCAGAAAAGATTTTCGTACAGTGCTGAATTCAAGTTAAAAGTGATTCAGTTTGCAAAAATGAATGGAAATCTAAAAAATAAGTTACTGATTTCAAAGGAGGACACAATTGGTGCTTCAGATTCATGAAATGGAATGGACTAAGAATACGTACATCCACCAGACTTGCCCAAAAGATGCCTGAAAGCTATGAGCTGAAGGTCCTTGAATTTCATTGTTTTGTCATTCAATGTCGGAAGACATATCAGTTTGAGTTGGGACAGATTGCAAATATAGACGAAGTCCCCCTTAAATTTGATGTCCCAAGTAACAGAACTGTTGATAAGAAGGGGGTGAAAACTGTAACTGTGAAGACAAGTGGACATGAAAAGAGCCATTATACAGTTGTTCTAGCTTGTTGTGCTGACGGAACCAAGCTGCCTCCTATGCTGATTTTCAAATGCAAAACAATGCCAAAAGAAGACATTCCTCGAGAAGTGATTGTCCACGTTCATGACAAGGGTTGGATGGATCAGGATGGGATGAAGACCTGGTTTGAGAAAGTTTGGAGCAAGAGACCAGGTGGGACCTTATGCAAACCTGCCCTATTGGTGCTTCATCAGTTCAGGGCACACAAAACAAAAAACAAAGAAGATTGCTGCAGAGCAAAAAACAAAACTTGCCGTAGTACCTGGAGGCTTGACATCCCAGCTCCAACCACTTGATGTCAGCATTAACAAACCCTTCAAAGCTGCCATGAGAGACGAATCGAACCAACGGATTAAGTCTTCTGGGGATATTTTGACACCAGCAGGAGGAGTGAAGAAACCAACTATAGGAGAAGTTTGTACCTGGGTGAAAAGATCCTGGGATAATATCAAGATTGAGATCGTTGTCGTGTCATTTAAGAAGTGTGGCATTTCAAATGCCATAGATGGAACTGAGGACGAGGCAATATATGAAGACAGTGATTCGTCATCAGACACAGATGAGGACAAGCTAATGGATGGGAGTTTTGACAGTGACGAGGAGTTGTATGAATTTTACGATGAATAACACTTGAGTTCAATAACTTTATATAATACTTTTTTTTTTTTCAAATTTTGGGCCCCAAAATTAAGGTGCATCTTATACATGGGGAAATACGGTATATTGCTTGTATTATTTGCATTATATGCATTTATCCGAAGTCTAGTCATCACTCAGTACAGTATTAAACATCGTGCGTAATGGACAGTTTACTCAAACATTGTATCATAATTAAATGCAACCAACGCAGTTACATTTTCGAAGAGCTAATAATGGCAGATAAGAATGGAAAAACAACGTCTGGACACAGTACGAAGACTATAAATGTAAGAAAAGACTGAATTTGAAAATTAAATTAGACGTTTTGAAGTGAATCAATTCCAGCCAACGACAAGCGGATGTGTACCATAATTTAGGACTGGCAAGTTTAACTATAAGAACAATTATAAAAAATAAAGAATTAATTTTAGCAGCGGGAAAGACAGCTGTTCCACTGCAAGCAATTAGGGCTAGGCCGGCTATTAGGATAGAAACGGAGACTTTAATTTTATTGAAGATAAATATCCAATGCAGAATTCAGTTAAGTTTAATATTATTAAAAAAAAAAAAAAAGAGAGAAGAGATTTTTTTTTTTTTTTTTTTTGGTAGTTGTTGGCACATCGGTTTCTGTGGCCATAATGCACCTCCCAACATTTTTTTGTGGTACTTTGATCCAAGCCTGAGGCGGGATTCGAACCTGCGACCTTTGGGTTGCGAGGCAGGCATTTTACCCACCCGACTAGCCCGGTCGGCAAGAGAGAGAGAGATTAGCCTATATGATGATCTGAAAAAAACTCACCTAAAAAAAATATATATATATGAAACCATTTAAAACTAGTAAGGGCTGGTTGAATAGATTTAAAATCCAGAGAGAAGCTGCAAGTGCAGATCAAGGAGCCGAAACTTTCAAAAAAGAACTTGTTAAAATTATTGAAGAGGAGTATTATGTGTTTATACTTCTCAACAAGTTTTTAACATAGATGAAGCAGGACTTTTTTGGAAACAAATGCCTAAAACAAGGGGAAAAAAATGCCAGGTTTCAAAGCTTTATTGTTGGGTGGTAACGTTGCAGGGGATTTAAAATTACAACCCCTTTTAGTTTACCAGGAAGAGGGCCAAAGTACAACCCAAAATCGACACATTTTTCATGATTAAATTCATCAATTAAATTAAATCAATTTAGATCAATTAAATTCATGATTTTAATTGGAATTTTAAGTTTAATTTTGATATGTAAGTAGTTACCACATAATTATATACGTATGTAATGCAGAATATTTTATATGTAAATATATTTAAATATTAAATATTTTGGCCGACATTTGTGCACCTTTTCACTACCATTTATTATTGATTAGGAAATATTCTATGGCACCAACCGCAACTCACAAGTACATGTTACCTTATGGGAATGCGGCGCTTGCTTAGCGCGGATTCACTTAGCGCTCTGTTTTTCCAGAACAAATTATCAGTGTTAAGAGGGGATCACCTGTATAACTGATTTTATCCGTTTTTTTTTTTTTATAAAGAAACTAATTAAGGTTTTGTTCATTTTTAATCTGGAACAGGTGATAGGTTCCCAGACTTGAGGTCTGACATTTTAAAACTGAATATTCATCCAATAGCAAAAACTTCAAAGTGGTATTTATAGGTGACACACCAGATCTTGAAGTCATACAGTACTGAAGAAAAACAGGCAAAAATGTAACAAGTCAGCAACAAGATTTTATCTGAGGAGATGGGTTTTGAGATTATATATCTGAAGAAGATAATATAATTTTGCATCTAAAATTACTAGATCTATTTCATATCTAACTTTCTTGGACAAGATAGTATTTTTTATTATTATTTTTTTTTAATTAAAGGATAATATGGAAACAGCTTTTTTGCCAAAATTGAGTATTTATTAGTTATCTATATGCAAACTTACCTGACCATATGCTAAAACAGTAGCATTGTAACCATCAAAGCACCTAAAAATAAAATGAAATGTTATATAAAATATTGCATATCATTTAGCTAACACAGAGAGAAAAAAATTATACAAACTTTAGCATACCAATGTTACATAATAAATGGCAGTAGTTCATTGTGGAGGACAATTTTGAATTTACTCTCATGTAAGTGAACTAAAGTAATATTAATAAAAAGAAGAATGAATAAGAAAAAAAGTTCTTGAAAAAAAAAAAAAATGGTAAGCAGAGGTTAGTTACTAATCCAAAATTGCTTTGATTTTTTTTTTTTATATTATAATAAAAATTAGATAGTATGAATCAGAGCTGTAATGTTCAATAAGTTCTATGTTGATATATTAATATTTGTAAAATAATAAGAGGAGTATACTCAATATAGTATTTAATTATTTGTTACTCTAATGTAAGTTTTTCAATTTTTCCGTTTTAATTTCTGGAACGTATCATACAGAAGTGTTCTACGAACTATATTGAAGTAAACTCCTCTTATTATTTTACAAATTATAATAAAAAATAAAATCAATGCTCTGTAATTACTTGCTTTGCTTGAAAATAGGACCAAATCATCATCCCACAGGGCAACTGCTCTAACACCAATTTTCCAAAAGAAATATACAGAAGCATGCTTTGATAATGATACACTTTGTAGGTGGATATATTTGCAAATTCCTACATCTCCTTGATTGTACAAGGTGCTTCAGCCAACTTGCTATCCACTTTTTTCCATTATAATCTGTCATACATTTGTAATGAGCTGCAGACGGCTGACACTAGGTCATATGCTAACAATGAACAAGTAGTAATAAGAATCCAGGCATGTGGAAGAGCATATAAGTGAAAGACAATGAAAAAAAATATGTAAACATATTAAGGGATTATTCCCACACATGGAATACAATTAAACTTTTCATTGTTTTCAAAATTACAAGTCACAAGGTCAAATTCTATAATTATCACATTTATTAGAATATCATATGTGTCACTATGCAAAAGTTTGTCTCACACAATTTTGATTGGAAATTATCAATAATTATTAGGAGAAACCAAAGAGGTACAAACATCTTGTGGTACGATCAAATGACAGCTATAGATGGCTATGGAAATTGTCCAAATAAGGTTGGAAAAAATCTTACCCTACAGGAAATCTCAAAATAAATCTCATTCCAGCAAAAGAGGAAAGAATGGCAATTAAAAATTAGTTTTTCAAATATCATAAACAAAAAAAAAAGAAGTGATGAAATACATAGGAAATATGAAAACAGCATTATAGCTATTATTACATGCATCATTACAGCTCATCCTCCTATAACGTATGACCTGAGTTCCAAAAAACAAGTCACATAACAGAAACGTATGCTGTGGCATATATTTTTATATAACAGTCAGGGATGGGTTCCATAAAGCTATAAATTGTCGATAAAACTAACCCCATTTTCAAACTTATTTTTATCAATACATATTACCCTATAATTGATAAATAACATTAGCATTAGTAGAGGCATATGATACAAGAAAGCAAGCTTATACAGCATCAGCCAAAAAAAAGAAAAAAAAAAAAACCCTTCCCATTTCACCCATCCATTTGCTCCAAATATTTGTCTAGTTCTGCCTTGTTTTTATTTAAGCTGTCAACTTCTACAAAGACAGATGGAAGTTTGTTAAAGCAATCAATCACCTGCTGGCTAAAGGCAAATTTCTGCACATCTATTCTACAACTGCCTTTTCTCAATTTGAATTTATGTCACCTGAGGCAATTAATCTTGGCAAGAATAAGAATCCCATCAGCATTGAGCTTGCTCAAACCATTCAAGGCCTTATACACCTCAATCAGATCACCTCGCAGATACCTAGTATACAGACACTGTAATTTGCAAAACAAACCATTCTTCGTAAGAACAACCCTTTGTTCCATTCATTAATCTTGTTTGCCCTTCTCTGTACTTGTACCAGCAGCTCTACATCCTTCCTAAAATGAGGCCTCCAGACCTGTATACAGTACTCAAGGGGTAGCCTGACCATTGCCTTATACAAGAGGATAATCACCTCTTATTCCCTGCTAGAAAAATTCCTATATATCATTGACAAGACACAATCAGCTACTCTTGCAGACCGTCTGCACTGTTCAGAAAACTTCATATCTGACTGCACAATCATCCCCAGGTCCTTTTCATTCTCTACCACCCTGAGTGTAGTACCACACAGTTGATACGTTATTCTGAGGTTACTGCAGCCCATATACAGTACTTTACATTTATCAATGTTAAATTTCAGTTGCCACCTCTCAGCCCAACTGCTCAACTTTTCTAGATCCTGTTGCAGTAGCGTATCATCATTAGTGTCATTAACAACCCTGCCAACCTTCGTACCATCTGCAAACTTAGACATTAAGCCTGATATACCTTTATCAATATCATTAATAAATACAGGAAACAACAATGGACCCAACATTGAACTCTGGGGGACTCCATTAATAATATTAGTCCACAAAGAGCAGTATACATTGATTACAACTCTGTGTGTTCTCCCACTCAACCATTTCTTTATCTATAGCAGCAACTAGACCTTAATGCCACACTGCTCCAATTTGTACAGCAGTCTTCCATGTGCAACAGTATTAAAAGCCTTCCTAAGATCCAAGTATACAATATCAAAATTATTCTTTGCATCCAGTTCCTTTGTGACCACATCATAGTATCCAATCAAATTGGTCAGACAAGGCTTCCCCTTAACAAACCCATGCTGTGTCCGAACTATAACTGAAGTCTTGTCTAGATATCCTGTAGTGCTTCTTTAACCCGTGCCTCCATTAATTTCCACAGAACAGAAGTGAAACTAACAGGTCCGTATTTCTTGTGTCGCTCTTTGATCTTCCTTTGTGAATTGCGGTCACATTTGTATATCTCCTGTCCATGGGTACCTCCCCCGAGTCCAAGGAAGCTCTCATAATTATGGCTAAGGGCTGCTTACTTCCTTTGCTGCCTCCTTTAATATAACTAGATAGATCTCATCCATCCCAGCTGCCTTTCTTAGGTTTATTTTCAACAATTTCTCCTCCACGGAGAAGGCGTACATCTCTGCAGTGATTGACAACTTTTGCTCCTCCCACTGCTTAAGTTCAGTTTATGTCACATGACCCACGCTGAAGCAAGCATCAGTTAAGAACGAGTACCAGTTTCTATGATTGCAAAGAGAGCACAGGGACTGCCACCATTCTGGAGCAAGCGTCAGTTATCACGATCGATTTCCCAAGCATCTTTGCGGCAAGCAATGATGGCAAAGTAGTGTGGAAGGTAATGCCTTCCCACAACAGACTGTGTGCCGGTGTACCAGTTTCTAAATTTGCATTGATCACAGGACATCTGACGATCACTCAAATTCATGGCAGAGAAGTTGGAGTACCAATTTCTACGGAAACGATGCAATAATCACAGGAGAAGTACATCATACATGCGGGAAAACGATCGGTTTAACGTTTAAAATTTTATACTGTAATTTATTTTTAAAAATTGTTAGGAGACACTAGTAGGTGAATTTACTCATGTGTAAACAGCATGCAAATGGGCAAAAGTTGCACAGGCTCGCTTAACTTCAAATAGGCCTTGTATAAAAATTCCTCTTTCTTGAAGAAATTGCAATTTATTAATTGTTTTTGTGACTGAAGTGTGTTTTTCATGGATCGATTTATGTAAAAAAAAAAATTTATTCGAGTTCAGCAGCAGAGGACTCATACGTCCAGGAAAAAAAAAAATATATATATATATACAAAGGGTACTAGGAAAGTTTTGCAATACAGCTTTGTTTATTTAATTTTTTCAAAGTAATTTCCTCTACATTCAATACACCTCTCCATCCTCCGAAACCAATCTTTAAACCAGTTCTGCCAAGTTTCACTAGAGAGTAAAGCACACTCGTTGTCCCAAGCCCGTAGAAGGTCCTCATCACTGGAAAACCGCCTCCCTTTTAGCTTCATTTTCACATGCGGGAACAGTGCAAAGTCGCAGGGAGCAAGGTCTGGGCAGTAGGGAGGGTGCTCCAGAAGTTGCAGTCCTGTCGTGGTCAAATATTCGGTGCAGGCTTTGGCGCGGTGAGCTGCAGCATTTATCGTGATGGAGGTACCAGGTGTCCATTCTTGACTTTGGCCGCAGGTTCTTCATAGATCCAATGACTTTAGGCAGGCATTGTTCAGTATACCACTTAGATGTGACTGTCTTCTGCGTGTCCAAAATGACACGTTCCACAATTCCACTCGATTTGAAAAATACAGCTATCATTTTCTTCTTTACAGATCGGGATTTTCTGACAATTACGGGTGTGTCGTCATCATCAAAGACCCAAACTTTGTTTTGAGCCTTGGTCGGCAGATCGTAATAGTACAGCCAAGTCTCGTCACCTGTCACGATGTTGTTCACATACCGAGATTGTCCCTTATCAAACTTTTTTAGCATCTCCTGGCACCAAGTCACACGTCGTGTCATCTGCTCTTCAGTCAGTTGATGTGGCACCCAGAGAGAACAAAGTTTCTTCACGTGCAGATGATCTTGCAGAATCGAACGAATTGCTGGTGCATTTAGGCCCAAAGTATCCTCTATCTGTTGGTAGTTCACTCGCCTGTTTTCATCAAGCATTTTCCTCACAGCAGTAACATTTTCCTCCATAACTGACGTTCGTGGCCTTCCCGGCCTCTCAGAATCCTCCAGAGTGAAATTTCCCCTTTGGAATTCTCTATACCACCTGAATATCGTTGTACGATGTGGACAATCATCATCTAGTGCAAGAGTCATTTCTTCTAAGCACTGGTCTATGGTTAAACCACGCACGAAATTATACCGCAAAACTGTCCTTATCTCATTTCGTGACCACGATGCCATCGCAAGCACTTTACACTCTCACTACTAATGAATAACTGAGCCCATCAACTTGGCGCGGCGGCTACTATGCACGTATGAGCATGTCTCAACATGCAGCAACAAGCAGCTTCCTGTGATTCATTGTTGCGTCATATTGCAAAACTTTCCTAGTACCCTTTGTATATATATATATATATATTTATTATTATTATTATTAGCTACATGGTGCAAGGAAGTCTGAGGCTTATGCTCCACCAGTCAAAAAAAAAAAAAAATCCCGTGTTACTCTAAGAGAGAGAGAGAGCGTCAAAAGTAGAAGGGAATCACCAAGAAAGAGAAGAATGATATCCAGCTCAGGACCCTGGATGTGCCAAGTCCATACTTACCAGATGTAAGCCCCTGGGGTTATATATATATATATATATGCAACGAATGCATTTTTAATTTGACATTAAGTTGAAGATGCCAATCACAATATGCATTCCAGATGCAGATTTAGTTTTAACATTTGTTTTTTTTTGTTTTTTTTTTGGAAAAGGTTTATTTTCCGATCGACCTGCATTAGTTTTTTCTATCTCCAACTTAGCTGGTATCTTTTTGTTAGGTGACACTCTCTTGCCAATTGTCTTCTGCTTTGGTTTCATTCCACATCTATCAGTATGAAATGCAGACTAGCCATAGCCATTTTCTGCGTGGAAACTTTGGTCACGTGGATGAATTATCACATGACTGTTTCGTTAATGACATCATGATGTTACTTACAAATCCCTTTCTAAAGCAGATGAAAATTATTAACTCCATTCAGTCATTCTAGCGAAAGGATGTCACCTGCATTAATTTTTGTGTAATATCCAAGAAGTGTATATTCGTTGTTAAATGTTAGTCACTATTTCCAAGAGCGGGAACTGATAACCTATCAAATCAATTCATAATCCTCTGCATAGTTTTTTGCTAATTTTCAATTTTTAGGGAAAAAAATTAGTAAATAGTATTAGTAAGATCAATCAAGAAAATAAAAACACAAAGATAATTAATTCTCTGCAGACTGTAGTCCAGTACCTACAGTCTGCCACTACCCTTCTATCAGGTGGTAAAATAGTAGAGGGCACAGACTCTAATTTCAGATCACCTATGTGACACAGCCATACTGATGATAGATCTGGTACTCGCAATGGCCAAGCCTTGGAGGATCACATAGTTACCTCACCATTCCTTGTGCTTAAGTGATTCAGATTATCTGGAATTGTACCTCGGTAGAATGTCTCTAAAGCCTTAGCAAATAGATCCCATTTAGTCTTTTTTTGTTGTATATCTTTCTATTGATGGGGGGGAAGCACTATTGATATTACATTGTGCGACATGTTCAGCTGTATATAAGTTTACCAAGTGGCAGGTAAACAAGGCATGGACCCCCCTCTGGCCACAGGGCTATTACTCTTTCCCCCTTGTGCATCAAGTGGATTCATCTCCCCCCATCAATAGACACAGAAAGATATGCAACAAAAAAGACTAAATAGGATCTATTTGCTGAGGCTTTAGAGATATTATACTGAGGTACAATTCCAGGTAATCTGAATCACTTAAACCCAGATGAGCACATTGAAAATATAACAAGAGTCACCCTAAACACATGTAATACATCCATGAATAGGAGAAAAACGAAGAAAAATAACATGCCTTGGCAGTTCCAGGAACTTCAAGAGCTAAGAAAAAGGTCCACCAGGCCCGAAAAGCCTTTCAGCAGATTCAAACTTCCTGGCCCCAGGCAGAAGTAGACGCCCTCAGGGAGGTTTATAAAGCCCTTAGAAATGAATACACCAAAAAAAATCAGAGAAAAGAAAACTGCCTCATGGAGGAAATTTGATATCTACTGCAGCGAATGCAGATCCCTGGGATGTTGTCTACAGAATTGTGAGAAGTAAACTTACCTGTGGCACTCAAACCTGGGATGCATCTATAAAAAAATATCTTAGATGCCCTATACCCAACTGATAAACCTCCAACACAACTTAAGTCTTATAGACCCATTTGCCCTCCTTACCGTTATGGGAAAAATACTAGAGAGACTCTCTAAATGGATTTGCTAACCACTGTGGTCAAGTATCTGACAGGCAATTTGGCTTTAAAGCAGGTTCTTGCAAGTGAGTAATTCTGCTGGGTAAAATGTGTACCTTACCAATGCTACACATTTTACCCAGCAGAAATACATGTTGGCCATTTCCGTGGACTTCGCAGGAGCATTTAATGCTCTATGGTGGCCAAGCATCATAAAGCACCTGAGTCACACTAAACCCCTGTACAGATGCACTAAAGACTATCTCAATAATAGAGTTATTGTGGTAAGGACTAGGTACCAGGAAATTTTATGGTACATAACTAGAGAATGTGGCCAGGGCTCTGTTCCTGGACCCTTCTTTTGGTCTATAGTGTTTGACGAATTTCTATCAATGGACATAGGACTAGTAGACAGTATTGCCTATGCAGATGACACCGTCCTAGTCGTAAAAGCAGATAGCAGGGTTTGCCTGGAAACACAGACAAACCATACCCTAGATAAGCTACAATGTTGGGCTTGCACCCACAAACTCTAATTAAAGTGAAAAGTCAATGCTTCTGATAGGTACCTAAAAAAGATGCCCAAGCATCTTTTTAAAGATAAATGGTATAACCATCACAATGGTTACTGAGGTCAAATATTTGGGTATCATCTTTGTCACTAAACTATCCACACTTAGTGCACATAGGCTAAAAAGGTCAGAAACTATGCCCTCATGATAGCCAGAAATAACTAGAACTTGCCTCCTAGTGATATGTTATGGCATGGGTTATGTTATGGTACCAAAGAGTTGCATTTCTAAGAAACAGAGGTAAACTGGATTTAATCCAGTGAATTATTTTACTTCTCACCACCAGGGCATATTGTGCTGTAAGTACTCCTGCTTTATAAGCCCTGTGTCTGGATGCTGCTGACACCCCCCTCTCGAGGGTGTGGGATATAGATGTCCCCGTGTGAACCTCGTGGGCTTTACCCATGACCTTTATTTCCCTCTCCCCCAGGGAAGATGGCCCCTCCCTATCTACCCCCTTTTCTAATCCCTAAGGTGGGTGCTTCCACCTACATCCACCTCTTCTACTTCCTCTCCTACCCCCACTCTATTCTTCCCTCCTTTTCAGTACTATATTATTATTATTAGCCCTATGGTGCAAAAAAAATTCCCAAGTTACCCTGAGAGAGAGCGAGAGAGAGAGAGAGAGAAAGAAGTAGAAAGGAATCACCAAGAAAGAAAGAAGAATGATGATATCCAGCCCAGGACCCTGGGTGTGCCAATCCCATACTCACCAGATGTGAGCCCCTGGGGTGATAAAGGGATCCCTTTCCCTAAATTTTTACTCCCCTACAGATAGACTCCCAAATCCCACTTTTGCCTGGTAGCTAGTCAACCATCACTCTTTTTTTTTTTTTTTAACTCCTCCCCTCTGGGGCAGGATGGGCTTCTTCAGAGGTTCCTCAACTGTCACCACTTTCAACCTGGCAGTCACCCTTTAATACTCTCCCTCTTTTATCCCCCACTCACTGTCTTTCTTCTTTTTTGGGGCTTCCCTGGGAAGCTCAGGCAACCCCAGGTTCGCTGCACCAGAGCTTCTTCCTACTGACCCGGCCCACCTCCCAGTGGCAAAGGAAAGTAACTAGGGGTAGGTGGTTTTCACAGGGCCCCCTAGACTAAGAGGCTGGATCCACTAATACCCACACAACACTAACCCTTCGCAAACACACACTATCTGGCCTTTACAGAGTACTGCATACATCTCAAAGTACCAATCACAGAGTTGTGGGGAAACCCTCGGTGCCGCTAGTCAAACTACACTATAAACTACATCCTTTCTGTACACTTTGTATGCCCCACATTCAAATTCTACATACCTTATATCTGAGTCTTCTCTGATATCCACACAATGTCTGCATTTGTTGACTTGGCCAGCATTATTATTATTATTAGCCCTATGGTGCAATTCATCAAATGCATTTACTATGCTCCTAGCAGTGATGTACCTGTTCTTACTCTTAGTTACCCTACCATATCCCATGTATTTACCTGTTCTATGATGACTCACAGCAGGTCATGAAATAATATCTAATATCTTGAAATATCTAATAATTAAGGGATAATTTAAGCACCTAGAAGCAACAATTTAAGCAACAGAGAAGCCCTACTACTCCCTAATACTGAATACAAAGAATCTAGGAGGGAAAAATTCAACCACTGCTCACCCTCAGTTGTCTGAATTATTTGCTGTATGATTGCTGTAAAATGTGGTACATGTGCATAGGACCATTCTAAAATTCCCTGTCAGAGATTTAGTAACTTGGAATCTCCTCTTTTCAATATTCTATGGCTTAAAATCTCTCTACTCCATTTTGTCAAATTCATCTCTTGCCTCTATCAATCTCTCAATTCCACTAATCACTTGGAACCCTTTGACTTCCTTCCTTTGAAGCTCAGCTTTCTTCAGTCCAACTTTCCTAACAGTGAGGTAATTTTCCTTGGGGATGTTAACATTCACAACTCCAGCTGGCTTCAGTTTTCTAGTCACACAGACACAGCTGGTAAAAATGCTAAGGCTTTTGCAATTACTAATAACCTTACACAGCTTAATAATTTACCTACCAGAATACCACACAATCCTAATCACACAACTAACACGCTTGATCTTTTTCTCAAAAACAACCCTTCCAAGTACCTGGTCGATGTGAGTGGTTCTCCAGGCACCTCAGATCACAACTTCATGATGATCTCTCTCCAAGCCTTCCTCTCATGCCCATTCTCAACCTCATGTTGTTTGGCACTACATGCAAAATTTTATGGTCTGTGAAATTTATATTCTTTTCCTTTGTTGGATTACTGTTTTAAATCTTCTGATGTCAATGTTTGCTCAGGTCATGGCAGTGAAATTAATCTAGTGGAGATAAAATCTCTCTACTCTCACAACTAATGTAAAGCAGTTAATAATCGATGCAAACTAGATTTTGAACAGGCTAAGAGTTACAACACTTTCTTGCTTCTTATTCAAACAGTAATCAAGCATTCAGGTATCTTCCCAAAACTGTTGGCTGCAACTTTAACCCATCTTTACCTCCACCTCTGTTAAAACCTAATGGTTCTATTGCAACCTCGGCTAAAGATAAAGCCACCTTTCCTTCTAACTCTCTTCTTTCTTCTAACTCTTCTATTGACAATCTTTGTAAACCATCTCCCATCACTCCCAGTACACTTCACTCAATGCCTCCTTGTCTTCCATTAAAAAGGATGTCAGAAGAATTGAACAATCTTGATGCCAAGAAAGCTCCAGGTCCTGACAGTATTTCTCCACTTGTTCTCAAAATCTGTGCTCCTCAGCTTACTGTTGTGTTCTTTGTTGTCTTTTTATGCTATCTTATTCCATAGGCAATCAGATTGGAAATTTAATTTTTCCTTCAGCTTGGAAATTTGCTCATATCCAGCCAGTTTCTGAAATGAGTGACAAATCCATGCCATCCAATTACCATCCCAATACACTGACTTCTACTCTTTCTGAAGTAATGGAGAAATCCATTAACTGCCAACTTCTGTCTTGAAACCTTTCATCTCATCAATGATTGGCAACATGGATTCTGTCAGTTTTGGTCCATTATCTTTCGTGATTATTGGCTTATATCAACCATCTATAAACATATGCAATGGAAATGTTTATTGAATCTTCAGTGGTTGCTCTTGACATTTCAGAGGCTTTTGATCATGATTGGCATAAATCTCTTCTAAAATAGCTACCATCTTATTTTTTTAATTGGGTATCCAGTGTTATTTCTGACTGCTCACTGCAGATGATGGTAGATGGCTCTCTGTATTCTATCTTTCCACTAATGCTGGTATGCCCCAAGGCTCAGTTCTTTCTCCTGCTCTATCTTTCGATGTTTAGTTAAGGCATGCAAGGACAGTCTCGACGCAAGCTCTGCAAGTACTAGCCGGAACATTACCTTTAGACTTGCAAGTTACTTATAGAGGATTTTTATACAAACTGAAAAACCAGATTGAGACTGAATTTCTTGGAATAACCATTGAACCATCAAAGCAGGTTCAATTTATCACAAACAGACCTCTGTTCGTGTGGATTACCAGAGAGTTGGGATCACATCTTGTATCATTGCTCCCTGTATGACGATCTCAGAATTCCTCTTCATGCACTTACTAATTTTAGCAGCACCACTACCTTCTTTCATTTTACTTATTTTTATTTATTTATTATTATTATTTATTTTTTTAATTTTTTATTATTATTTTTTTTGTATTATTTTTATTATACATGTTTTATTTTATTTTCTTCCGCTTCATTTTTATTCATTTTGTTTCCATATCCAACACCATGGGTGATCATTTCCCCCCCCCTCTGGAATGGGCCTCCAGAGGATCCTTGCCTACCTTCTGGCAACATCAGGTGAGTCAGAGTCTCTCTTGAGACAGTACATGCTTTACATGGACTGGCCCACCTTCCCGTAGTGTGGACAAGTACCCAGAATCATCTGTCCAGGTGACTGATGCTTCTGGGTAACCAAGAGGCCAGAACAGAACACACACATAATACACACAGATCTACGTCACACACATATCTGGCCCATTTGTAGCGATACTGTTCTTCACAGAGATACGAGGCGGAGTTGAACAAATGTTCTAGGAGCCACCCTGTACATATACACATGCTCTTTTCCTCTTATATATATTAATTACCATTTTTTACTAACTGAAAGGAAAGGGGTCTTAGAGGGGGAACAGGCATTCTGTGTGTTATCACACACTCAGTCTAAAACACTGATGAATCCAATATCTTTCTATTTTAGAAGATTTGGGAGAAGTCGAAGTCCAGTTGGCTTGCCCTCCCTAAAATCCACTTATGCACACTTCTCTGTATTCTATCTTTCCACTAATGCTGGTATGCCCAAAGGCTCAGTTATTTCTCCTACTCTTTTCCTCTTATATATTAATTACAGTTTTCTACTGACTGAAAGGAATCTTAGAGGGGGGGAACAGGCATTCTGTGTGTTATCACACACAGTCTAAAACACTGATGAATCCAATATCTTTCTATTTTAGAAGATTTAGGAGAAGTCAAAGTCCAGTTGGCCTGCCTCCCTAAAATCAACTCATGCACACCTTTTCGTTGGTAAGCCCTGTTACATCACTTTGGTGACAATGAACGTTTAGAGTGGTTCTCTTTAAGATGCCTAGTCAGCATGAAGAGATCAAGCCCTCCAACACTTTACGGTGCAACAAAACAAATGACCCTCAGTCCCCAGCGGCTTTCATTCTTCTTACGGCAGCGAGAGGATCAGAGTGGAAGCAGAAGATGATAAGAATCTATGGGCAAGACCAGGCTACCAAGCACAGAAACAGAACTTGGCCTGTTACAATGTAAGATGGCTCTTCGGCGAAGACAGGATATTATACCTGAAAAAGGAAATGTGAATCAGAATATCATAGAAAATGTGAATTGGAATATCATTGGCTTGGCTGAAACTAGAAGAAATGAATCACAAGTTTATCAAGTGGAAATCTGCTGTACACCAATGGAAACAGTGAAGAAAGTGAAGGTAAGTTGGCTTTTTGGTCCATAAAGATATAAAAAACTACATTTTGGAATTCAAACATACATCACCAAGGATGTCAAGATTACTACTCAGGATTTCTAAGAGGTACAAACTAAAGGTTATAATGATATATGCACCAACTTCGAACCATGACGATGAAGAGGTTGAAAAAATGGATACAGAAACTGAGAGATTTCAATGAACAGAAAACTCATTACACCATCATTATGGGGAACTTCAATGCTGGAAAGAGACAAAACAGTGCAGAAATGGAAAATATAGGAAATTTTGGAATTGGTGAAAGAAATGAAAGAGGTGAAAGACTTGTGGAATTTGTAGAATCTCAAAAAATATCAGTAATGAACACTTTTTTTCTTTTTTTTTCAAAAAAAGGATGACATGAAAGTGAAACTTGAGCACTCACCAAAAGAATGGAAGAGAAGCTGAAACTGCACAGCGAAGAATGAAACAAATTATATTGTCAGACTGTTGGATAAGAAGAGAAACATATGGATTAGGCAGCAAAAACAAGTAAAGGTCATTCTTATCAAAACTAAAGAACTGAAATGAACTTGAGCAGGACATAGCTCAAAGACACGATGACAGATGGGCTAAGAAATTAGCAGAATGGTACCCAAAAGGAGCTAAAAGAAAACCTGGAAGACAACAATGAAGATGGACAGATGATTTTCAAGTTTGTGGATAAATGGATACCCATTGCACAAAACAGAAGGAACTAGAAGTTGCCGGAGAGGCCTTCATCCTGCAGTGGATTAAAAATGGCTGATGAGAATTAACTGAAAATCCTATCCAGTGTCTGATGACAGCAGACTGCATTCCACTTTTCAATTTGTGAAACCTTGCCCTGCACAAACAGCTTTAACTTATTGAATAGCCACTACTAATTCCTTAAATGTTGACCTCCAGGTAATTCTCTGATAGGGCAAAGATTAATTTCAATTAATTAATTGAAATTAATTAATTTCAATCCTTCTAAATCTCAGTCCTATCTTGTATCTCACAAAAAAGGATTCTTCTGTTCCTATGCTTATCTTTGAAGACACTCAGATTTCTTGACAAAATCACATGTCTCTATTAGGAATTGTACTGACTTCTAATCTCTCTCTCTCTTAGCATAAGCCCATCACAAACATTGCTTCTTCTGCCTCTAAAAACTGGGTTTCTCTTTTGCTCTCAACAATATTTTTCTTCTATGCAGCTATTCACTCTGTAAAAATATGAACTCTGTCCTACCACTGAATATTGTTCACATCTGCAGCAGTGCCCCATAATCTCTCTCAGGCATCTAGACTCCATTCAAAAAAGAGTGGTTAGGTTAATTAATAAACCATCTCTTACAAAGTCCACTCTGTGTCATAGGCATTATGTTTCTGCTGCATACCTTTTCTATACATATTTCCATAGACACTGTTCTTCTGAATTGGTTTCTACAATTCCAATTAGTTGGAATAAACAATTGTTGAAATAAACTTCCAATTAGTGTATGGGTAATTTGAATAAATTTAAAGAAGGTTTCGACAAATGGAAGGAATGGGTAAATGAAGTAGTGAATTTTTTTATTTTATTTATTTATTTTTTTTTTTTGGCTGGTGCTGTATAAGCTTTTATTTGTTATGACTGTGCTTTAGGAACTGATAAAGAATGAACTTTAAGTTGTTATCACAACTTTCTGCCCAATCATTTCTAACAAGGGACTTTATAAACTTTGAATTGATACTGCCTCCCATTCTGCAATACAAAATGTTGACATCATTATGTATAAGAAAAATAATTTAATTTCTCTAAGAAAAATATTGTATAGATTGAACTCAGAATTTAATATAAATATTATTACTTTTATGTTGTCTACTATGAGCATTATGAGACATAGAAATGCTTTAGCTATTTACCACTACCTGTTAACAGCACTCCTTACCATAGTTACACTAAAAAGAATAAGGAATGTAGAAAAGACAAGTATAGAGTTATAAGCAAAGGCAATAAGATTCATTTTCTATTTTATTGAACTGTTAAAGTTCAATAAAATAGAAAATACTGAGTTGTACTATTAAATACTGAGTTGTACTATTAATATATAATGTTGTACTGTTAATACTGAGTTAAAAGGAATTGCTACTGTATATAGGTTCAAGTAAGAGTTTTAATCTATAGTTGGAATTAAATAGTAAAGTTGCCTTTATACAATCAAAATGGAAGATATTTAATTTGGAAAAATTATGAAATAATGGAAGGCATATTTCATAATGGTAAAGAGAATGCTAAACAGAAGCAAGCTGATTACAGGATACATTAATAAATGTTTCTCTTAATAAAAGAAGTGTTTACAGATGTACTTAGGAGTTCATTCTTGAATCAAGCTCATTAACACAAAGTATCAACATTAACAGAAATGAATAATCAAAGTGCAGGCTAATGCAAGGAACATTTACAAAATGTTTACTATAGAGCATTTTTAAAGTTCCTTGAAAATTACTAATGCATGATGGCATGAACTGCTTATAGACTGAAGAGACTATTGATTTACTTAAATCTCATATTTTTATTTTATTTTATAAGGTAAATTATAATAGCACTAATGGAAAAGGACCTGATTCAAAAAAAATAAATATACCTAAAAAAAAGATTAACATTGTTTTTCTTATCCTAGACATTAGCGGGGCAACCACTTTTCATTTAGAAACAATTTATCTGGTAGTATAGAGTAATGTTAAACAAGATCGTAATACTTGCACATCTAGTTCTGATATAACGTATTATAGTTGTTTTTCATGTCAAATATAATTGTCAAATGACGGATTCTTCATTTCTGATGTGAGCTATTTTGAAAGGAAAGTTGAGCTAAGACAGACTTGCATTTCTGGGCCCATGTCATAACTGAGGAGACTAAAGTTTAATGCAAAATCTAAAGCTAAATCTTAGTGCAAAACAGTTGGTATAAACACCCATTTCTGGGAATAACAGAGGGAGTACTATCTACAAACCTTTTTGTTAATTCTGATAATTTTTCAACACTTGGGAATTTACCCACACCTGTATTCCTTTTTTCTTTTTTTTTGTCAGACGAGAGAGAGAGAGAGAGAGAGAGAGAGAGAGAGAGAGAGAGAGAGAAAAAGATGTTGGATACTCTGATTGTTATACTCTATTGAAAGAGTTTAGTTTTGTTGCCTAAAGAATATAAATAAAGGAGCCAAAGGAAAGCATAACATCTTCCTTGCCAATACTAATACCAAGTGTATTCTTCTAGGATCACAACTTCAACTCACATCTACTAGGAAGTTCCTCGAAGCAACAAATTAAAAATGCTGATTATAAACTATTCAATATTAAATAGTTAAGTCAATCTGAAATAATTAAAAATAAAATATTAATTAATTAAATTATTACAAAAAATCAAAGCACAGAAAATTCACTTCAATTTCTGTGCTTTTAAAGTAAATTTAAATTTAATTTAAGTGAATTTAACTGACATACAAAGGCCTTAAAATTTAACATTCTAGGATATTTGCTAATATCCTAGAAACTAAAGTAATTTTTATTCTTCAGTAACAGTAATCCTTCAACAGCCTAGACAATAATAATTTACATTCCTCTTGTATATTATTAGGTCTCAACTATTGAGAAATTTGTCAATGGGCATTAACTAACTTATTTACAAGTCTGGAACCCTTCAATATATATATATATATATATATATATATAAAAATTTTAAAAAAACTTACTTATCAAATCAAATCAAATATAGCTACATTATAAATCTTTATGCATTCTTACCCTTCAACAAGTGAATACACACAAGTTTCATATATTTCTCCTTGACTAGTTTGCATATCATGAACATAGTCAAATGTAAATGCTTTGTCCTTGCCAAGCCAAACTTGCGGTTCACCAGGTGTTACTGATGTACAGATGTGGCACATATCAATGATTTCACATGGAAGTTTTGGACGGATTCTATAAAATAATACGATAAAGATACAAAACCAACATGGAGATAATACCATGCTACAAAAATGAAAAATAAATAATTCATGCAAAAAATACAGGGAGGTATCATTAAGTATCTAGAATTCACTTGTATTTTCTAAATTTATTGCTTAATTGTAATAAACCCACCAAAGAACATAATTATATGATAATATTATTTTGCAAGAACATCATAAAGACTATCCATCACAATAAAAGAATTTATGCCCATGAATTAACTGGTAGCTTCTGATAGCTGGAATCACTTGTGAAACATTAGCTACAGCCTACCACCATTTAATTCCTTCAAAAGGTATTTTTGAGGGATTTAAAGAGGTGGTAGAAACTTCAGAAACAGATATTAGAAATTCATTTATTTCCCTTCAGAAAATATATTAAGTTTTAAGCCCACAGCCTCAGGCTAAATATGATATTTTGAGCAGACTAGTTGCAGAGATCACTGTATACACTGGCTTCAACTGATAACACTAAGCTATTGAAGAAGGCTCATGTGTTCTACCTTCCCTGGACTGGAATAATAAGTGCTGCCACATAATGATGTAATGCATATATTATTATTATTATTATAATTAGCCATATGGTGCAAGGAAGTCTGGGGCTTTTGCTGCACCAGCCTAAAAAAAAAAAAAAATTCTGAGTTACCCCTGTGTGTGAGAGAGAGAGAAAGAAACAGAAGGGAATCACCAAGAAAGAAAAGAATGATGATATAACTTAACATCATTAATGTCACTTTGGTGGCAACAACTGTATAGAGACTTCTAACTTCTAAATGAACAAAACTCTCACTACACTATTATTATGGGGGACTTCAATGCTAAGGTTGGAAAGAGACAAAACAGCACAGAAATAGAACCTATAGGAAATTTTGGAATCGGTGAAAGAAGTGAAAGACTTGTGGAATTTTCAGAATCTCTAGGAATGTGAGTAATGAACACTTTTCAAGAAAAGGGCAAACAGAAAGTGGACATGGAAGAGCCTAAGTGGATTAATCAACTAGTGAAATTGACTTCATTCTCACTAACAGAATACATTGTGAACAATGTTACCATCCTGAACAAGGTAAATGTTAAAACTGACAAGAGAATGGTAAGATGCTCACTTGATACAGATGTAAGAAAAGAAAGGAAAAAAATTGACTTGAGTAAATAATAGTCTTTGAGATAACAGAAGAGGAGAATAAATCGGGCTCACATCTAGTGAGTATGGGCTTGGCAAACCCAGGGTCCTGAGCTGGATATCATCATTCTTCTCTTTCTTGGTGATTCCTTTCTACTTCTCTCTCTCTCTCTCTCTCTCTCTCTCTCTCTCTCTCTCTCTCTCTCTCTCAGGGGGTAACTTGGGATTTTTTTTTTTTTTTTGGCTGGTGCAGCATAAGCCTCAGGCTTCCTTGTACCATATGGCCATTAATAATAATAATAATAATAATAATAATAATAATAATAAATCGGTCAACCACTGAGTGCTGGGCACTCAGGATAAAGGGTCCGCAGTCACAAATGGTCATTAGTGTAGTATCTCAAATAGAGAGTTTTATAGTAAATGAAAAAAGTTTCTAGTACCCCAGCTTGGCCTAAAACTGAGGAACAATTGAAAACGTTGTCTATTTGAGCCTTTTCAGTTGTGAATGACAAGGGTGGGAGAAGCGACTCCAACATCTTCCAGGAGAAGAGATTAAAGTCTTGGGGGAGAAGCAACTAGCAGGTGAGGGCCGTGCAAGACTCCACACACAGGTGCCTCAACACTGGCTCTCTGAGTACCTCCTTGCTGGGACAACTCCAGCTTTGAAAATTTTTAATGAATACTTCTCGTCGCAAAATTTATAAATGACCTTTACAGAATTATTAACTAACTATTTAGCAACCTTTTTGTCACCAAAAGGAGAGTTACTTAGTACAAAGAAGTGCGCTATCGAAATTCAATAAAAAATTGTTTTTTTTTTAATTTTAACACAAAAAGAAAATGATAGATTTCAATCAGAATAGTTTTCCCTTGATAAGCATCAAATAACACATAGCTAATGTGATTTTTAAATTTTTAGCTCCATTAGCGATGGAAATAGAGAGGGGGAGACACAAAAAATCACTCACATTTTCCTGTCTGGCGCCTTAAAAAATATTTTAAACCTACTCGTTGAGCTCTTTCCAACAGTATATAATAAGCTATAGGTTGTCAACAACATTTTTGTCCCCCCCCCACATTTTACCTCCCCATTTCTCAGACAAATTTTTGTCAACAACGATCAATATGGCATTATGTTGGCCCACATGATGTACAAACTATGCAAAATTTCAAGTCAATAGGTTCAGTGGTTTCAGAGATAAAATGCTGTGACAGATGGATGGACAGACAGACAGACAACTGAGTGAGATTATAAAGGTCTTTCATTAGACTATGCACCCTAAAAAGCAGCATGTTCTGGAAATTGGCAACAAATTTGAGCTTCTGCACACTTTTCAGGACTAAGATATTGACGAGAAATACAACTGTCTGAAAGTGAGAAGAAAGTGAAAGTGGAAAGCCCAAGAAACCTATAGGTAAAAAAAAAAAAATCCAAAGAAAAATTTGTCAAGAAACATTTGTCACGACAAATAAAGAGCAAGATAAACACTGACAAGGGCAAAATTGAGTATACTGAGTTGTGCAAAGCCATCAGAAAGAGAATCAGATGACATAAGATTTAACACAAGAAAAGTAGAACAAGATTAAGTGAAAACAAAGGACTTAAATCAGCAGTCATGAGAAGTAATACAGAAAGATAAATGATACTGATATAAATAGCAGAGAAGGCATAATTCAAATAGCAGAAGACTACTATAAAGAATTATATAAGGAGCAAAAGAATGATGCCAGCAGTGGGGAAGATGGATCACAAATTAGCAACATATACAACATACCTGATATCCTTCCTGATGAGATAGAACGTACATTGAAGAAAATGAAGGAACAAAAAGCCACAGATGAAGATGAAGTTACTGTAGAATTGCTAAAATTAGGAGGAGGAGACATGACATAGAAACTAGCAACACTCTTCACAAAATACACAAGCAAAGGCGTGACACCTAAGGAGTGGAATAATGCATAGTTTGCTGCATAAGAAAGGTGATAAATCAGAAATTGGAAATTATTATAGACCAATTAGCTAGCTGTCCCACATCTACAAGTTGTTCACAAGGTTCATTACTAACAGATTAGATGGAATAATTGATGAGAATCAAATGAAAAAGAAAGCTAGCTTTAGGACAGCTTGCTCTTTCGGTACTGTTTGCTATTGTTAACCATATATCTCCTTCATGTAATATCAGTTAATGGAGAAAGCAAATGAATATAAAATGCCATTATGCCTGGCATTTGTGGATTATGAAAAGGCATTTGACGCCAAACAGCATAAGGCAATGTTTCGGGCTCTGTAAAGAGAGGGCACAGACATCCCAAACATTGATTTTGAAGAAAATATATGAGAATACTACCTCCTTTATTAGACTAGATAAATACAATAGCCAATTTAAAATTGAGAAAGGAATTCGACAAGGAGACACAATATCTCCGAAGTTTTTTTACTGCTGCCCTCGAAGAAGATTTCAGAATATTGGACTGGTCGCAGAAAAGAGTCAATGCGAATGGAGAGTACCTAAGCCATTTACAGATGACACTGTGATCGTAAGCCCGAAGAATTAGAGGAAAATCTTAATCAGTTATGCAGAGTTAGTAAGGATTTTGGACTAAAGAAGAATATGGTTAAAACAAAAGTAATGAACAAGTATGCCACAGAAAGGGATATAATCATTGCAGGATCAGAAACTGAAAAGGTGGATTCATATACTTATCTTAGACAAGTCATTAGCTGTAATAATGATAAACAGCTAGATGTCAACAGAAGAATAAATTTTGGATGGATAGCATTCAGGAAATATAGTCACATACTGAGGAATTATATCCCAATTTGTCTGAAATGTAAAATAATGATCCAATGTATACTCCTCTCCGTGACTTATGGAAGTGAAACTTGGGAACTCACCAAAAGGATGGAACAAAAGCTGAAAATTACACAGGGAAGTATGAAACAAATTATATTAGGAATCAGAAAAACACATGGATTAGGCAGCAAACTCAAATAAAGGACATTCTTATCAAAACTAAAGAACTGAAATGGATTTGGGCAGCTCATACACATGATGACAGATGGACTAAGAAAATAACAGAATGGTACCCAAGAGGAGCTAAAAGAAAACTGGAAGACAACAACAGAGATGCAAGATGAAAATCAGGAGTTTGTGGACCGTAAATGGACAGCTATTGCACAAAACAGAAAGAATTGTAAAGTTAGTGGAAAGGCCTTCATCCTGCAGTGGCTGATGGTAATGATGGTGTTGGTAATGAAAATGGCTGATAGTAATGATGATGCATATATAACTGATACTTTCACAGAGAATTATTCAGCTAGAACCTTTCTGTAATGGTAAACAAAATTCTGGTTACTGTTATAGCGCTAACTCTGCCCTTTCCTATTTTTTAAAGTTCCCACGACTAAATTTTCTGTACCCGTCCTATCTAGATCTTTTTCAAAAGCTTCGATATAATATCACTTTAAGTACCTTAAGTACCAAATGAAAAGCTCAAGGCGAAGTAAAAATCCTCAAGTAAAAGCGCATCTTTTTCTTAATATAATCGCAAAATTAGTCGCTATAACTGCATAATAACTGTGTGTTAAAGAGGCCTACAGCTGTTAGCCAGCGACAGCTATCTCAGTTAGCCACTTGCAAGTGTAATGTAAGATTTCTGTAAACACCGGATGGACACGTTCATTTAAGATGCAAATTAGGCCAAAGGGAGATGGTAGAGTGGCTCCACGTGTCGAGCCACATATTCGAGAGGTGGCGTGAGATACCTCTTTGAATCCAGTGCCTTTCCATGACTCATCATGGGAAAACATCAGGCATCTTAAGACTCGGCTCCTACCAATGAGAAAGAAGTTTTGTATAAACAGTGTGGGCGGGCTTGGGACATAAAAAGCGGACCCTCGCAAGGAGAAAGATCATCGGACGGAGGGAGACGGATGAAGAAGAGTCATCGTCAAGAGACGACGGACGGAGAGGAACAGGAAGACACGAAAGGAAGGACCGAAGAGCCCAGCCAGAAGCTGACCGTTATTCTGCTGAGCCAACTGAAGAGAGCCACAGCATAGACCGATCAACCTAGTGTGATCTTTAGATACTGGTAAGTTAAAAATGATATAAGCATAGCATGCAATGTAAGGATATTAGTGACCATGATGCCGTTAAAATGTTTCCTTTCTAACCTTGCTAATTGCTAAACTGATCCTATTGAAAGTTAACTACTGGAACTACAGATGAAAAGCCTTAAACTTAAAAGATTTGATCTTATAATTGCTGAACTTGTTTTGATTAACATGTGTAATGAAATATTTTGTTTGATGAAATACCTTGTTAATGAAATATCTAATTAATGAAATGACTTAGTATATCCTTCGAATGAAGTATGTAAAATTCTCTCTTGTTATATTAAACCCTGTTATGTTTCTGTGTTATTCAAGTTTCTCCTTTCACTGCCAGTCCATAGGGACCTCCCCTGAGTCCAAGGGTGCTCTCATAATTATGGCTAAGGGTTTGCTTACTTCCTTTGCTGCCTCCTTTAATATAACTGGATAGATTCCATCCACCCCAAGTGCCTTTTTTATATTTAACTTCAACAATTTCTCCTCCACTTTGCTCTCAGCTATTACAAAATCACTTAGCTCCCTGTTACAGTTTGATAAACTCTCTAGCACTCTCCTCATTAAATAACTGCTCATGTGTGAATGTAGATGCAAAATACGCATTCAGTTTATCAGCTACCTGAGTGTGATCATCAATAGTCATGCCATCTATGTTAAGTGGTCCAATCTGATTCATCCATTACCTTCTAGAATTTACATAAGTAAAGAACTCTTTGCTGTTTTTCTTTGCATCCTTTGCCAAAGATTTCTCGTAATCTGCCTTTATTTGCCTAACCTTCTTTGTGATTTGATTACAGACTAGTTTATATCTGCCACAGGCTTCTGTGTCACCTGATACTTTATATGCATCCCATACATTTTATTTCTCTGCCACGAGCCTCATTAATTCATCTGACATTCATTTAGGCCTAAACCTTGAACAATATTTCTTAATTGGAATGAAAAGCCTAGTAGCCTCCAAAATTAAGTGATTTAGAATCCAATGTTGGTAAAATCATCAGTTGATCCCACTGTACAAAATTTAAAAACTGTCTGAGACCCCTGTAGTCACCTTTACAAAAGCAAACGCCCTTCCCTTAGCCTTGATGGTAGTTACATCTTTCAGTAATTCCCACATCAGTAGGTTGTGATCACTGTCACCCAGTGGTTCCTTTATCTGCAAATTCTTAATGCATGAATAATCACTGCTAATAATCAGATCAAGGGTATTACTCCCTCTGGTTACCTCTCAAACACTTTGCTGCAGAAAACAGTCATCCAATAAATCCACAAAAGTCTTGCTAGTATGCGAGTGACCAACGGCAAGTTCCAGTCAATATCTTGAAAGTTAAAATCCCCCATTATAAGATATTCTGATTTACTGGCCCACTATATTTCTCTGCACAATTGCTCATTATACTCATCAGATTCATTAGGCCTATAACACACACCTACTCTCATTTTTCCTTTGCCAGTGTTTTTTCATCATTCTTCTCTTTCTTGGTGGTTCCCTGCTACTTCTCTCTCTCTCTCTCTCTCTCTCTCTCTCTCTCTCTCTCTCGGGGTGGTTCAGAAAATTTTTTTTTTTTTTTTTTTGGCTGATGCAGCATAAGCCTCAGGCTTCCTTGCACCATATGGCTAATAATAATAATAATAAAATAATAATAATGTCACACTAAACAGACTCAACATTGCATTGTCCACCATCATCAATTGGATGCACTTCCTTAGATTTTATGTGTTTCTTAACTTACAGCATATGAGGCAAAGGATAATTTTAATCTTGACTAGACAGGTTTATTTTATAATTTGCTGCCAAACAAAACATTTGCTGTTTGAAGAGAGTTCTGTCATGGTGAAAAATTAAGTAAAAAAAGACTCGCTGTTCTGTTATGCTGCAATTCAGATGGCAGTACAAAACTATGTCCACTTGTGAAAATGTTTTAAAGAAGTGAACCAACTTCCCTCTGATTATGAGGCCAACAGAAGTGCTTGGCTTAAGGTCAAAATGTTTCAGTGTTGGTTATCAAAAGTGAACAAAAGAACGGCTTCAGAAAAAAAGGAACATTTTGATGATTCTACGTTGTTGTACAGCACATTCTGCCGAGACACTTAAGTTGACAAATATATAGCTGTTGTTTTTACCTCCATTACCACCAGTTTTTTATGCAGCCACTGTACCAAGGCATTATTTATAGGCTCCAGAGAGCATATAGATCTTGCCTGATAAGGTATTTGATCTGCAACGTAGAAGGAGGAAACAGCCAAATTGGAATGTCTTGGATGCTATCTGCAATCTTGTTATTGCTTGGGACAGTACTGCATCAAGTGCTTCAGAAAGAGTGGCTTTGGAGAGTATATCATCAAAAAACATAGTCAAGCCGACAAATGTGATAGCAACATTGAGGAATGGGGAATTTGAAGGAGCATATGGATTTTGTTGGCAAATATGAAAAGTCTGTGAAAGTGGATGATGAAGTTTCTACCACAACAACGCAACACCAGAGGAGCGAGTTGCTGAACACCAGGCAAAACGATGATGTTTTTGTTACCAGCAGTAGCAAACGTGAAGAAGCACGCACACACGCACGCACACACACGCACGCACACTACCATCTAAAAAAGATGCCCAAAATTCATTGAGCATAATAGAAAATGTGTTGTCTGCAGTAATATTGATAAAGAAACAATTATTGCATTTGATAATGTCTGTACTGTAATTAAAAATGCATATAGGACAAAAACTGTGCAAAGAAAATTGGAATCTTTCTTTAAATTAGATTCATTTATCAAAAATGAATGACCTTAACAAAACCACAGCATGGTTTTGTTAAGGGAAAGTCTTGCCTGACCAATTTGATTGGATACTACGATGTGGTCACAAAGGAACTGGATGCAGCAAATAACTTTGATATCACATATTTGGATCTTAGAAAGGCTTTTGATACTGTTGCACACGGAAGACTGCTGAACAAATTGGAGCAGTGTGGAATTGGAAGGAAATTGCTGCTATGGATAAAGGGATGGTTGAGTGGGAAATCAATGGACACTGCTCATCGTGGAATAATGTTATTAGTGGAGTCCCTCAGGGTTCAGTGTTGGGTCCATCGTTGTTTTCTGTATTTGTAAATGATATTGATGATGGTATATCAAGCTTAATGTCCAAGTTTGCAGACAATACGAAGTTTCGTATTGTCTAGATACTGCTGCAACAGTAGTTGCAGCAGTATCTAGAAAAGTTGAGCAGATGGGCTGAGGGGTGGCAAATGAAGTTTAACATTGACAAATGTAAAGTACTACATATGGGAAGCAGTAACCCCAGAATGATGTATTATTATTATTATTATTATTATTATTATTAGCTATATGGTGCAAAGAAGCCTAAGGCTTATACTGCACCAGGCAAAAGAAAATATTCCCAAGTTACCCTGAGAGAGAGAGAGAGAGTCAAAAGGAAATCACCAAGAAAGAGAAGAATGATGATTTCCAGCTCAGGACCCTGGGTGTGCCAGTGTAGTATCAACTCTGTGGTATTACACTGACAATGATAGAGAACGAAACGGACCTGGGGGTAATTGTGTAGGGATATATGAAGTTTTCTGAGCAGTGGAGACGGTCTGCAAGAGTAGCTCATGGTGTCTTGTCAGATAAGGAGGTGATTATCCCCTTGTATAAGGCAATGGTCAGGCCACACCTTGAGTACTGTATACAAGTCTGGAGGCCTCATTTTAAGAAGAATGTAGAGCTGTTGGAACGAGTACAGAAAAAAGCAACAAGATTAGTGAATGGAAAAAGGGTTGCACTTACGAAGAAAGGCATAAGTTTTGCAAATTACAGTGTCTGGAGACTAGGCACCTGCGAGGTGATCTGATTGAGGGGTATAAAGCCTTGAATGGTTTGAGCATGCTCAATGCTGATGGGATTCTTCCTCTTGCTCAGAATAATCACCTGAGAGGCCATAAATTCAAATTAAGGACAGATGCAGGATAGATGTGCGGAAGTTTACCTTTAGCCAGCGGGTAGTTAGTCGGTGGACCAGACTTCCATCCTTTATTGTGGAAGTTGATAGCCTAAAGAAATTTAAGGCTGAGCTGGACAGGCATCTGGAATGAACAGAGGAGTGAAGTGGAAGCGGGGGTTTTTTTGTTTGTTTTTGTTTTTTTTGGCTGATGCTGCATAAGCTTGCTTTCTTGCATTATATGCCTCTACTAATGCTAAAAGAGATGCCATACTGGAATTTCAGAGGCCATTCTATAGAACTGACAGGAGTGTTTATACACTTATGTATGAAATACAAACCAAAAGTAAATGAACAATCTCACCATTTATTCATAAAATACCAACTTGTGCAATTTCTTTTATGGAAGCCATGCCCAAAGTTGTCAACTTACAGTGCATTACAGGAACATCATTAAAATCCTCAATTAATCATCTCCTAGAGCTCAATAACAACAATGAAAATTCAATTATTATTCCATACTGTACACAAGAAAACCTTGGGAAAAAATGTACAAGGATGCAATTACAGTGAAAGTAAATTTATATGTTAATTTTTTATTGGTTGTCCAATTTCAATTTAGAAATCTGTACATCTTAAGTTTTAGATAGTATGAATCAGAGCTGTAATAACACAGGAATCACGTGACCACCGGAATTTTCATTCCTGTGAATACGGTCGAAAAGCATTGTCAGCTTCAGGAAGGAAAATCATTTTGAATATTTTCGATAGATTCTTTTTATTGCGTTAATTTGATTTTTAATTGTTTTAAATTGATTTGAATTGTGTTAAATTGATTATTTAATTATTTATATTTTACTCTAATGTACCAGTAAGTTGTCGATTTTTCCGTTTTAATTTCTGGAGGGTATCATATGGAAGTGTTCTACGTACTATTTTGAGGTAAACTCCTCTTATTATTTTACTAATCTTAAGTTTTAATAACAAATATGGTTATCTGGTTTTGCTTTATGGTTATCTAGATTGCTTGCTTATACTGTGATATTTTTATGACTATTCATATGAGTTATATATGTTAATATATTCATAATATATATGTTATATATTCATATAACATATTCATATATACCCAGCGGCTCACATCTGGTGAGTATGGGCTTGGCACACACACGGCCCTGAGCTGGATATCATCATTCTTTTTTTTCCTTGATAATTCTCTTCTACTTCTGACTCTTGTTCTCTCTCTCTCTCTCTCTCTCTCTCAGGGTAGTTCAGAATTTTTTTTTTTTTTTTGGCTGGTGCAGCAAAAGCCTCAGGCTTCCTTGCACCATATGGCTAATGAATGAGATTATTGGAAAACAATGAACGTTTTGCATTCTTTTCCTAGTCTTGGACTTACTTCCTGATAAAACTATATAATCATCGTACGTATTGTATTATTTTTATTGCAGAATTTACTTTGAAACTTTATTCATTCACAATTTACAAGCTTACAAATCTTGTGTATATGCATGTACTGTATGCTGCTGTGTTGTACACTAACTGGACACATACCTGTAGTGTCTATTAGTGTCTAAGTGTTAAGAGCGATGCATTATACTCATCTTTCTCTCCCCCACGCAAACGAACTCAACAATATTACAACATAAAAATCAAAATAATTGAACAGCATGTGTGCAACCTTTACTATAAGTACTGATAAAACTTTGCCGGCCAACAAATTAATCTACTGGAATGAGTCCATAAAACAGTTACTACTCCAAGTACAGGCAAATTTACATTAGTAGTAGCAAACGATGCAAGCAAGCAAGCTTATAAGAGCATCAGCCAAAAAACATTCCCATGTGTCTAGTTCTAACTTGAATTTATTCAAACTACCTTCTTGCACTATATAATAAAATGTATTATTAATCAAAAGAAATATTAAAAATTATTCACATATACCCAAACGAACGAATAACAATAAAGTACAGGATAAATGGAGAAAAAAAAAAAAAAAAAAACAGAAGGGGAGAAAGAAAGAAAAAAAAAAAAAAAAAAAAGTATTTCTTACTATAAGTAGCAAAAAAGAAACTGAACAACTGTTAAATGTGAGATTCAGTATTCACATACCGAACTCCAACTTTAACGCTTGTTTCATCCGCCATCTCTTCCCAAGTAAAATATTTTAAAAAATGCGAAAACTTATACACGAAAACTGTTCTGACACCATTTTACACGTTCTTCACGAATACCCTTATCCACCTCGATATTCTTTCCATTGAAGCGTAAATTAAACAGTTAGTTCGCACTTCGTTTTCTACTATGACACTCTCGACACGTGACCAACGTCCTCAAATTCCAAATTAGTATAATAGGCGGAGTCATCATACTTCAGCAACTACAGAAAAGTCATACTCTCCCACGCTAACAGTAAGAAATATCCATTTGTTGGATTGTTACTTTTGGGTGACATGAACTACAATCCCGTACTTATACCCGCGCTTTCGAACCGAACAAAAAAATGTTGAAGTTATCATTACTTCCTTTTCAAACTGTTACGGAACAACTTTTTATGGAAACAGAAAAAAAGCAGCTTTTTCTAGTTCTCGGAATGGATCGGAGTAAATTGGAGTGTTGTTCCTGTTTGTACATGCAACCGTAATGTCCTATATATATATATATATATATATATATATATATATATATATATATATATATATATATATATAAGATATTTTATTTTAACGAGCCGAGCATCATATGGCTAATAATAATAATAATAATACCGTCCCATAAAATTTTTCATTTGGAGTTCTCATTTGTCTGGTTGTTATCCACCAACCTTTGGGAGGCAAGAGATACACGAGGTGTGACAGTAAAGTTCCTGGACTGGCGCCCATGACTGAAAATACACTGACGTGGTATGTTCAAATCAGACTCGTTTGCGTCCGGTTCCTTTTTTCCTATCAGCAGAACCAGCATTCTTGAGTTTCTTTCGAAACAGCGGGTGGTACCAGCATTCTTGAGTTTCTTTCGAAACTCAAGAATGCTGGTACCACCCGCTGGTAGCCAGCGGGTTGTTCATTGCAGGAACAAACTTCCATCTGTCGTTGTAGAAGTTGATAGCTTAAATAGATTCAAGGCAGAACTTGATAAACATTTGGAGGGGGTGGATGGGTGAAATAAGGGTGGTTTTTTTTTTTTTTTTTTTTTGGCTGATGCTATACAAGCTTGCTTTCTTGCATCATGTGTCTTTGCTAATGTTAACAATCAGCAGCAGCCATACCTCAAGTATATACATATATATATATATATATATATATTTTTTTTTTTTTTTGGACGGTGCAGCATAAGCCTTAGGCTTGCTTGCACCATATGGTTAATAATAATATGACGGGAAGAACATCCTTCCTCACGTAAAGCAACAATGGCACTCTTTCTTCGTGGCTTCAGCTGCACATAACTCGCCATCCTGACACAAGCAAGGGATGACTGTAACTCTTGCAGAGCGTGTTTATATAGCTGAGAGTAACAGCTGATGCA
Organism: Mastigoproctus giganteus; assembly: GCF_048544385.1. Classification (NCBI taxonomy): domain Eukaryota; kingdom Metazoa; phylum Arthropoda; class Arachnida; order Uropygi; family Thelyphonidae; genus Mastigoproctus; species Mastigoproctus giganteus. The sequence goes on along the minus strand of NC_143584.1, from coordinate 40,482,520 downwards.
ATATTACGTCATCACCTACGCGGTCAATCTTATCTGATGCAATCTGTAAGAAATATTGCCATATGCTTACGTTATTCGGACGACAATTACAATTTTAAGGGGTGATGCACTTTCTTTGAACACCAGTGTATATTCCGGTGCCAGAACAAAGAACTATAGGTTAAACGCATATAAAGAGAATTTGTTAATTCTCTAGGATAGCTCTGCTATCCAATAGGATTTGAATCCTTGAAGTTTTCGTCACCGTCCGTTAAAAAAAACTCTTTCACGCCCTTCGCATCGAAGGTTGCGAAGCGCCCGCGTGTACATACACAAATCCAAGCCGAACTTTTGAATAACAATACAACAAACAAAACTTGCTTCCCCCATCCTAGTCAGGTTCCGACCGCGTCTTGTTAATAGCGATGGCAAGGGTGCAAGGGAAGTCGAAGTAGACCGGGGCTCACATCTGGTGAGTATGGACTTGGCACACCCAGGATCCTGAGCTGGATATCATCATTTTTCTCTTTCTTGGTGATTCCCTTCTCTCTCTCTCTCTCTCTCTCTCTCTCTCTCTCTCTCTCTCTCTCTCTCTCACACACACACACACACACACACACACACAGAGCAATTCAGAAAATTTTTTTTCACTGGTGCAGCAAAAGCCTCAGGATTCCTAGCACCATATGGCTAATAACCAAGAGCGCGCGGTCGACATGCTACGACATAGCTGTTAAGTTTTTAATATAAATTAAGACAGAGTATTCCTCGTTTTGACACGTGAAGATCATAAGATTTAAAAAGAATTTCAACTTCCGATTAATAAAATCGCAATATGGTATTTTCGATGAAAGTTGTACATAGATTATACAGTATAAGCTATTTAAAATTGAACTTTATTCAGTGTGTATTTTGGGTGCGTTAATAAATTACACATCCAAAATCAATGACATAGACACGTTTTTTCTTATTTACTTTGACATTCACTTTTTGTATCATTACGTCACTCTGAATTTAAACATACTTCTTTTCCAACGAAAGTTCACATCATTCCTATCTTCAACGATTGAAATAAAGAATTAAAGTTAATTGAGGGTAAAAATTAAAGAAAAAGCTAAAGCTAAGTTATGTTTAGTTAAAATTAGGGGTTAAATTAATTGAGGAGAATAATAATACAAAGAGTTAACTTGTGCTTCCCATAAGATTGTCCTCTTCTCGACAGCGACCACAGACCGGATTTTCTTTATGCGCTTGTAAACAACATGTGTAGTTGTACCCCACACTTCTTAATAGCATTTCACAGCTGGATGAAATCATTGAGACCGTGAAGGCTATGAAAGGCTATGAAAAGGCTACGTGAAGAAGACTATGAAAACTGTTTTTCTGAATTACTAAAAGATGATGAAAGAAAAACAGTCATATTATCGCCAAGCAAAATCTAATTAGTCTGACAACGTGTAACATGATCAATAAATTTCATGTATCCTCTGCTGAATTGCCTGTTTTCTGTTTTGCTCGACGAAAAGTCATAGATGGTAGCTGTTGTTGTTGTAGTAGGGGTTTAGGAATATCAGCAACCTACTAAGGCCATTATTTCTCCATGTATATTGTATGTAAATTAAGTATGTTCTGAGGTCGATTTTCTGTTCTGGTCGATTTTTTGTTTCTTTCCCAAGTGTCCGGGAGAGAAAACCATTCTACTCTCGCTTGAGACCGACTAACTCAGCCTGGTTGTGAAAAAAGCCTATACAAATTCCTCCCGTTATCGACGGACTCGAATTATGGTCTTTTCCACCCTGTGTGAGGAGGACGGCGATCCTACCAAATGTGCTACCCACGAGGTCTAGATGGTAGCTCACTTAGTATAATCATCGTCCCTACCACACTAGGCGAAAAAGACCAGAGTTCGATTCCCGTCCTAGACGTAGGAAATTTTTATGGGTATTTTTCATAACATGGCTGAATTTGTCGGTCTCAGGTAAGGGTAAATTCCGGTTTTCAGTTTTCGGTCCAATTTTGTGCATTTTAAATCACAAATTACTCTAAGAAATCTGTGGTTTAATTTTTTCAAGACCGATTTTGAATGTGAAGATCATCCATCACTATTCTTTTTTGTTTTCCGTTTTTATTTAATTTTTTTCCTATTTTCCTAGTCATAACTACCTGATTATATGATGAAGTACTTAACTGTAGTTAAAACTAAGAAGCAGTAAATCTTATAACTATGTCACAGTTCCATTAGTAGAAACAGGATCTGATTTTGAAACCTGTGTACGATTTGTGTTCTTTGACTCTCAAAAAATCTCCATTTATTCTGAACAATATAGACGTTATTAAAACCCACGATAATGGTATGATAAAGGTGAACATGGTTGCAAAATGCCCAAGATATAGGAGATATACGAGAGTTATTATGCTGTGATTTTGGTAATATTTGCTATTTGTTCACATTATCAGGGTGAATAAGGATATATATATCAGGAGTGCAAAAATATTTGAAGAAATTATCGAGACAAGTCTTAGAGTGGATCAGAAAACTAATTGGGAGATATTTGGAATTACAGATTAACAGCAGCCGCGGGCAGTGGTGTAAGTAATTAGAAGTATTTTATTGGAACAGTATGGAGATAATTGTGTCGGGGATTTCAATGGCTGCTGGGAGGGTCCCCTTCTAACAAGCAAATATTTTGGCTGAATCAGGAAGTCAGGGGAAAGCAAAGAGATGGACTGAAATTGGAGGCAAAGAGGGAAGAGATGGGAAAGATGTTCCATAGGCGAGCAGGTGTATCAAGGCCACTAGTGGGTGAGGAGCCCTAGAAAATGGATATATACTGAAATACAAATAGCATTAAAGAAATAACATGACAACTGCTGCCTGGGGTGTACACATTCAAAAATCAGAAACCACTGGCATGGTCTCTACTCCAGAAAACATGAATATAGCAACTAATCTGCACATATCAAGAGGCAAACAGAATGAGCAGCTGACTGAAATGTATCTTACCTCTATACAGAGTTAGCACCTGGTAACGTAAATTGCATGTCACCTTGACATCAAGTAACTGTAGTGTCACGATACATGCTTGGGATACGACTATTCTGTCAAAGTTTGCAACTGCTGAGATGCTAATGCCTGTCAAGATCGTCTCTTTCTCTCTCTGCTTGAACAGATTTGTGGCTTAACTGAGAAGAGTTTTGAATTCTTTGGTAGAAATAAGATCATTGAAAGGCATGAGAGATGGGAGATTGCTGTCAATAGGTTTTTTTCTGAAGTCCAGGTAGGCGTTACAGTCTCTCATCAGGTGTAGCCAGTCTTCTCTGTCTACACAGAGGCACTGGTCCTCTTGCGACAGACAAAGTTTCTTCAGTTTCGCCTTGATGAATCTATATGTCTGGTGAATACCAGACATATAGCTCACCCCAAATATGGTATACGTCAATACCATATTTGGGGTGAGCCTTTCCAGGGCAGTTTTGGAAAAGCTGGCGTTCTGAAAGAATTTCCGAATGATATCCACTTTGAATATAATTCGGAAATTCTACAGTGGCGTGAGGTCCACAGGAGATGGACCTCACGCCATTGTAGTTTATTTTCGGTTTTAATATCATACAGTCTTTTGGTATTACCAGGAGCTCAGTTTCTATTTTTTTAATCTGGTGTAAAATGTTAGCTCACAGAAGGCTGTGTACAAATTTAATGGGAGGCAACTAGAAATTACTTGCAGTTCTGGGATCAATGTCATTCTACATGCTCATCACCTGAAGAAGGAACAGCGCCTGTATTTGGTTGACCTTGACAGGGAATGTCACTTTGGTAATAAAATGAAAGCAGACCTGTGCCCTATAGAAGATTGTAGGAAAGAAATCTTCCTTGTATATCAGCCAAAGAACACTCCTTTACAACATCAAAGCATAAACCTCAGCGTTTGCCCGTGTCATCAGGACTGACTGTGTGCTTTGATGTTTTCTTTAAAATGGTTACGTTCTGGCATGAAAATCCATTTCTGGTCTAGTAAAGTTCCTAAAAATTTAAATGAGGCTTGACTTTCCAGGAAGTCTTGGTTAAACACGATGACAGGCAAGCCTGCGGGGATCAAGTGAACCCTAAGTAGCAATATCTTGACTTTTGTTGTAGAGAGTGTGAGCTTATGAGTTTTGAGCGTCAGATAAAACAGAAAGATAAGAGTTTACCTGCCTTTCCAAAGTAGCCCACGTTGTTCGTCCAACCAAGAGGACTAGTTCATTACCGTATCAAACCATGTATTGTGTTAGAAGTTGAAGGATAGCCACTCGTTCATCACCACGTTCCAAAAGAATGGTCCTAAAATGGAGACCTGGAGCAGTCTCTGAATGTATTCTTTGGAATATTGCGGAAGTCACTGCAAATGGTAAATTTCTTGTTTGAAAAATAAACAGTTATTCTTCTGTAAACGGAGAACGTCCTGCCTATCGGATTCATCGAGCAATTTTTCACCAGATGAGTCGAAGGAACTTTTGATAATATCGTCAGCCTCAACAGTGAGTTGTATCTTACAAAGTAAAAACATTGTCACCTTGAATAACACTTAGAAGACCATCTTTTTGAAGATCTACCCCCACATTGATCCAGTTTTGTTTTTTTTTAATTTCCCCTCAGGCCTGGGCAATCCAAGGGTTGCTGGCAGTCACTGGTATTGCACTGCCTCCAGTGGATGCAGGATTTGTCCAATCTTAGACACTTCACTTATATATATACAGGGTGTCTCAAAAATACACAGCAAAACTTCAGGAATGAATTCCTCATATGTAGACAATAAGAATATTTTATATCATCATAGTTCCGGAAATGTTTGGTTCCCGAGTTATTAACCGAAATGTCTTATCTCACGCAGGTGATTTCCTTCATCACAAAGTACTGACAGAATCTGGTGGTTTTCCATTCCGACCATGTACTCAAATCAGGAACAAGCGGATATGCACTTTATGTACGGTTTGGCGGACGGCAATGCTCTGGAGGCTCGTCGTTTGTACCATGAAAGGTTCCCAGAACGAAGATGTCCAGACAGGAAAACGTTTGAGGCATCCATCGCCGCCTTTGTGAACATGGGACCTTTACACCTCGTGCTGCCGACAGAGGACAACGAGGATCTACGACTCATGAGGTAGAGGGTGGACCAACTGCTGGCCTCCACGCTCACTGATAAACCCACAAAATTTCTTCTTGTGGGCCATTTAAAGTCATTGGTGTATTCGACTCCGGTAGCTGATGTGGAAACTCTCCGCAATCGAATTGTGGTAGGTTGTGAGACAATACGAAACATGCCAGAAATTTGACATCGTCTTCGCGAGTCCATGAGACGTCGATGTGAGGCCTGTATTCAGGCAGAAGGTGGACATTTTGAACAATTACTATAAAGTGATGTGAACAGTTGTGTCATAGACAGACCTTCAAAAGTCGGAAACCAAGCATTTCCGGAACGGTGTTGATATACATTTTTTTTATTGTCTACATATGAGGAACTCATTCCTGAAGTTATGCCGTGTATTTTTGAGACGCCCTGATAACAATATATATATATATATATATATATATATATATGAAATATGAAAACGAAGAAGTGGAAAAAAAGGAAAAACAGTACGTGTACCTGAATGCTCAAAGCAGCAAAACAGGATACATGTATATAAATAAGTGTCATCGATGAAAGTAAAATAAAATAAAATAAAAATAAAAATAAATATAGATGGAGAAGTTATTAAACACAAAATGCCGAGCCTAGTTGAAGAAAAAAAAGAAAAAAAGAATGTTAAGAACCTATATAAAATTAAGTAGAATTAAATCTGAATTAATACCGAATTAACAGGCCAATCATATGTACAAAAGCTGAAAGAAAAAGAGGGGAGGGTAATAGAGATAAAAATTATAAAATAAAAATTAAAATTATAAAATAAAAATTAAAGAATTTAAAATTTAAAAATTAAAAATTAAAAATTGGTACATAGATCAGGTATTTCATCAGGGGGCTACACCTGATCATGTACCAAACACTGTGTTTCTATGCAAACTCATGCTGATGGAGAAGCTGTAGAAATGAAATGGATATAAAAAAATGAAATAGATATAAAAAAAATTAAATGGATATAAAAATAATTTTTTTTTTTTTTTTAATTTTTTAATTTTTTAAGACTCCACAAACAAGAGTGAGGTAGCCCCAACGCAGTGTATTTAGATTAATAAATTATGTAATAACGTAGTGTATTTAGAAATAAATTGAGTCGATAGTATGTAAGAACGCAAACGCAGTGTGTTTAGTAAATTAAGTGTGTAAGAACGTAAGTTTAAATCAAAAGTATGTAAGTTAAATAATAATGAATAACAAGATAGCGGTATAGAAAAAGGAAGCAATGCAAGGTAGGGGAGGGAAAAGAAGTTAAAAATATAGAGGCGAAGATAGTGAGAATAAGAAAAGTGAGAATGTCCGAATCACCCTCGTATTACACTAATAGTTCAACGGACAGAAAAACGAAGATCAGAAAGTAGAAAGATGTAAAGAGAAGGAAAAGAGTTTAAAGGATACTAGGCAAGCTGGGTGTGTAAGTACCCAACCTCATAGAGAGGGCCTTGGCTATGAGAGTGTTAGTTGAAGTGGAAATTAATACCGCTAGCTTGTAGTGTATATTTTGAGTGATAGACATGAAATATAATAAAAAATATGAAGAGGAAAAAAATTAAAAATATGAAGAGGAGAAAAATTAAATACCTATGATATTTGGCAGAAATAAGTTGAGTGAGATATAATCAAGAAATGAAGATACAAATTTGCGATCATGATTAATAAGATACAATTATGCGAATATGATTAATAAGAATGGAATGTAATTATGCGAATATGATTAATAAGAATGGAATGTAATGTAATGTAATGTACAATTATGCGAATATGATTAATAAGAATGGAATGTAATTATGCGAATATGATTAATAAGAATGGAATGTAATGTAATGTAATGTACAATTATGCGAATATGATTAATAAGAATGGAATGGAATTATGCGAATATGATTAATAAGAATGGAATGTAATGTAATGTAATGTACAATTATGCGAATATGATTAATAAGAATGGAATGTACACAGAGGGAAAACTATGACAACGATGGTGGAGTTGCTCAGAAGAGAAGAACTGTGGGAGCCCTCTGTGGTTAAAATAGAGAAAATAAGATTGGTATTTATTTATGTCCAATCTTATTTTCTCTATTTTGGAAAGTTAAAGTCCCATATTATAAGACATTCGGATTTACTGGGCTACTCTATTTCTCTGTGCAATTACTCATTATACTCATCAGATTCATTAGGCCTATAACACACACCTACTCTCATTTTTCCTTTGCCAGTGCTTATTTCACACCAAATAGCACTGCATTGTCCACCAACATTAATCGGATGCATTGTACACCAACATTAATCGGACTCAACACTGCATTGTCCACCAACATTAATCGGATGCACTTCCTTAGATTTTACATGTTTTTTAACTAATAGCATTACTCCTCCTCCCCTCCTGTCCTGTCTATCCTTTCTGTACACATTGTACTCCCCAAATTCCAATTTTGCACTGTTTACATCTGTGTGCCACCACATCTCTCATATCCCAACAATATCTGCCTTTGATGCCTTGACTAGCACTTCAAGCTCATAAAATTTATTAACGATACTCTTCGCACTGGTGTACATGCAAGTATACATGCACCTGTTCCTACTCTTAGTTACCTTGACACAGCCCATGTATTTACTTGTTCCACTATTACTGCCAGCAATCCTGGAAATCTGCATTACCTCTCTTTCCAGGATGCTGCTCATTCTAATAGAAGCAGTGCAAAATTCATTTTTGCCTATGCTCGCGGCCACTGTTAACCTTTCAGTCTGTGTATCCCCCCCAAGCTAGCAGTTTTCCGATCCACCTGTTATAATGAAAACTAATAGTAAGTAAAAAGGCGCACATACAAAAGGAATACCGATGCTGATGTGAAAACAACAGACAAAATTTTCAAACCAACAGCACAACAGAATACACTAAAACCAGCAAATGAAAACTGACCATTTTTCTAAAATAATTATCATAAGGTGTCTCTGTTGGATTTTAACAGCTCAGGGGAATCTGGACTTTAGTACTTCGCTGTTCGGATTTAAAAGCCAGAATTAATTCACTTATTGTCTATAGCTTAATTCTAGACGAAAACACTCACACAGTAGATTGAAGCTGGACAATCGGAGCGTTTGTGTTCACAAAATGAATTTTATTTCATTTTAGCGGGTATATAGGTATTCCATAAAAGTATGCTTTTGTAAATTTTATGTGTCGGTGTTTCTTTATTTTTTAAGGATAAAATAGAGTTGACAGAATAAACTTTAAAATTAACTGCTGGTGTGAAAAAAAGACGTAAACGTTTAACTTTCGAATGGACAAAAAACTAACAATCGTGATTTTCTTCCCAAAAACAAAACAGCCCGTTTGCTTTTTAATATGTTAATTTTAAAAAGGCAGTAGTATTATTTTTCTACCATAATATACCATGACGGGTGTGGATATTATAATTTTAAGAAATGTAAATTTAAAGAACACTATGTAAATGAACGCTATCATCCGTTCGCAACGACTGTCATGTTCACAGATACACCATGCAAACTTTATTTCTATAAAGTCAAACTAGAGTCAGGCTATGCTTATTTTGTGAATCTCTCCAAACAAGTTAAGTTTTGCAGTTAATTTTAAAGTTTATTCTGTCAACGCTTCTTGTCCAATTGTTAAACTGTTGATGTTTTTTTTTTGTTGGCCTGTTAAGAAGCAGATGTCAACAACGTTAATATTGGTAATTGGTAAAAGTTATAGCTCGGACACAACATGGTTTTGTTCAGGAAAAGTCTTGCCTGAACAATTTGATTGGATACTATGATGTGGTCACAAAGGAACTGGATTCAGGGAATACGTTTGATATCATATATTTGGATCTTAGAAAGGCGCTTTTGATACTGTTGCAAATGGAAGACTGCTGAATAAATTGGAGCAGTCTTCCATGTGCAACAAAGCCTTAGAGGCAAATTGCTGCTATGGATAAAAGGATGGTTGAGTGGGAGAAGACAGAGAGTGGTAATCAATGGACACTGTTTGTTGTTTTCTGTATTTATAAATGATATTGATGATGGTATATCAAGCTTAATGTCAAAATTTGCAGACTATACGAAGTTTGGCAGGATTATTAAGGACACTAATGACAGCACGCTGCTGCAACAGGATCTAGAAAAGTTGAGCAGATGGGCTGAGAGGTGGCAAATGAAGTTTAATATTGACAAATGTAAAGTACTACATATGGAAGCAGTAACCCCAGAGTGACGTATCAACTCTGTGGTACTACACTGACAATGGTAGAGAACGAAAAGGATCTGGGGGTATTTGTGCAGGCAGATATGAAGTTTTCTGAGCAATGCAGACGGTCTGCAAGAATAACTCATAGTGTATTGTCAAGGATATGCAGAAATTTTTCTAGCAGGGATAAGGAGTTGATTATCCCCTTGTATAAGGCAATGGTCAGGGCACACCTTCAGTACTGTATACAGGTCTGGAGACCTCATTTTAAGAAGGATGTAGAGCTGTTGGAACGAGTACAGAGAAGGGCAACAAGATCAGTGAATGGAAAGAGAGTTGCTCTTACGAAGAAAGGCTTCAATTTTGAAAATTACAATGTCTGGAGACTAGGCACCTGCGAGGTGATCTGATAGAGGTGTATAAAGCCTTCAATGGTTTGAGCATGCTCAATGCTGATGGGATTCTTCCTCTTGCTCAGAATAATCACCTGAGAGGGCATAAATTCAAATTGAGGAAAGACAGATGTAGGATAGACGTGCGGAAATTTGCCTTTAGCCAGCGGGTGGTTGGTTGGTGGAACAGACTTCCATCCCTTGTCGTGGAAGTTGATAGCCTAAATAAGTTTAAGGCTCAGCTGGACAGGTATTTCGAACGAACAGAGGGGGTGAAGTGGAAGTGTTTTTTTTTTTTTTTGGCTGATGCTGCATAAGCTTGCTTTCTTGCATCAAATGCCTCTACTAATGCTAAATGCTAATGCTAAAAGTTGATAGCCTAAATAAATTTAAGGCTGAGCTAGACATGTATTTGGAACGAACGGAGGGGTGGAATGGGATTGGCTTTTTTTGGATGATGCTGCATAAGCTTGCTTTCTTGTATCATATGCCTCTACTAATGCTAATGCTAATTTTAAGTTTTTGAGAAAGCAATGTTTTTGTTGGTCACTTAAGAAGTGAATCCCTGTTTTGCGTACACGCTTCAATTGTTTGGCAAAACTAAATGGTTAAGCGTAACATGTGTGTTTTGGTTTGTTTTTGGAAATTTAAGTCGATTAAAAAAGTACACTTGGTAATGCTAAAATATACAGTTTTATTCTTGAGACAACATAGAAAATAACCTAAAATGTCAACCTTAACATTGGTAATTTTCACATAAACTCATTTAAGCAAGTACACTTTATGTCGCTTAATATACACTTTTATTGTTGTTGTGATAACTAAAACGTCGAACTTAACGTTGGAAATTTTCACATTAACATTTTGTGCTAACAACTAAAAGGGCAAAATTACAATCTTGAGGAAAAACTAACTGGAGTCATTGAGAAATAGTGTTGCAAAAAATGAACACAAACGGACGTCAGAACCATTAGGGCTCCAGAAGAAAGTATTTTGTACATGTCATCTACCAACATTTTTTAATTGTTTGGATTAAGTTTCAAAGATACAAACAGACAGTTTTCACTATATTTTGCACATCAAGCATATACAGAGGTTTCAGAAAATAACATAATCATTGCAGATAAACTTGATAAGACTTCAAGGAAACACAATGGTTTAATTTTTCAAAAACAGACGGAACTTTGGTCAAGAAAAACTTTAAGAATACAGATAATTTTATTTTCAGGTCTCAAAACAGATGGAAACATCAAGGAATTTTTTTTATCTGTCAGGAAAATAAAAAATAGTTTTTTATCCCGCAAACAATCAAAGTGCCGCTTCTGCGGCAGGTGGCGCGGCCTTACCCCACCCATAGCATAAACACTCCAAAATAAACTTTCCATAATATACCTCGCCAATTAAGACCTACAATTCAAAGCGCAAACCCAATTACACATTCACAAACTTTTTTGACGTCACAGACTGCTACCTTCCACTACCACCTTTACTCTCAATCCCCGAATAAACAACGTAGCCCCGAGGAAACGCAGATAAACGGCAGCCACACAGATCCCAAATCGCGCCAGGGCTCAAAAAATAAGTATTCAAAGTATTTTATTATTTTTTTTTTTGGCGAACTCCAGGGTTTCCCCTATTCGCCGCTGAAAGTTATCTATACATTGTGCTAGATTACAATTTATAATGATTAATTATACATGAAAAGTACAATGATTAATTATACATGAAAAGACTATTTACAGTGATGGTACATAAAAGACTATATACAATGATGGTACATAAAAGACTATATACAATGATGGTACATAAAAAGACTATATACAATGATGGTACATAAAAAAACTATATACAGTGATCATACAGTGAAATACTGGGCTTCGGAGTCCAGCAGCAGACTGATCAATACATCAGGTAAGAGTAATAAAAAGAAACAGTTTAGCATTTTACTGAACCTCAGGAGCAAGAATTCTTTTTCTGCGTTTAAACAATTTCTCTGCATAGGTGGAGAAGGCAGTATAATATTCAGAACAGTTAACCAATCTCGGCAGCTCGGAGCAGTCAAATACATTTGTGAGAAGTTGAAAGTCTAGTCTTAAACCGTCGTACAGTTGACAATGAAAGACGAGATACTCAACAGTCTCTTGAGCACCACAACTACAGAGAGGAACGTTACTTAATCCTAGTGAGAACAATTTAATGTTAAGACTGCCATGATCGGTATATAAAAACGTAACGTATAAACCAGGATTGAACCAGTCCATTTTCTTGTCGTAATCAACAACCTCGGGAAAAAACTTAAAGGTCTCCCTACCCAAAGTAGAGGTGGACCAGGTATTTTGCCATGTTCTACAACATTCATTTCTCATTCTTTTAATGTCTACATTTTCTTGCAAGTCAGTATTATATGTTATGCCTTTTACAATCGCAGGAACATTTTTTCTTCTACAATATAAAAGATAGTGGAACATTACTTCATATTGGATTGCCAGTCGATGACTGAGGACCTGGAGAGCAGCTGTAGAGACAGTTCGACAAGCTCTACTTACAGCGAGAAGAAAGAATCTTTGTGCTTGGGTAAGATATTTTTGAACAAGGGAGTTACCGATTCTGTATCCCCCAGGCCCCAGCCGCATAACACACAATTGGTATAAATATACAAGAGTAGTATAATTTAATGGAAGATTTCTTTACACCAAAAGTACTCCTGGTAATCTTAATAATTTTATAGGTCATAGCTTTTATTTTCTGAAGTACATATTTTGCATGGTAATTGAAATTAAGACGGTCATCAAAATAAATTCCTAAGTATTTATGCTACCGAGTGCTCCTAATCATATCTCCATTCAACTTAATAACAGGTGGTCTATTCACATCAAGAGAGCCTTTTAGCAACATTTGTTTTGTTTTATTAGTAGAAATTTGAAGTTTATGTGTTTGACACCAGATATCCAAGTCCTCTAGAACTTCATTTGCTCTGCACTCTAGCTCTCGGCGGGAATTACCAAAAATCAGAATAGCAAGGTCGTCTGCATAAGCTATCTGAAGGATGTTGTCTCGATCAACCGAGAGCCACCCATCAAGGACCATGTTCCAGCACACAGGGCCAAGAACAGAGCCCTGAGAGCAGCCCCTAGAAACAGATCTGGAGACAGAGCAGAATCCTGAGGAAACTGTGATGCTGAGAGAATCAAAGTAATTCGAAAGGAGACGGTAAATAGGAGCAGAGACCCCGGCCTCTCTGGACCTCGCCAGGACACTCGGCCACCAAACAGTGTCGAATGCCCCTTGGAAATCAACAAAGAGACCGAGGACATATTTAGAATTGGAATTTTGAACAGAACTCAAAACCTGACGAATAGCATCAACAGAAGACCTTCCACGTGTAAAGCCAAATTGAAGTGGGGAACTTAGGTTTCTGTCTAAATAGTAATTTAGAAGACGAGAAACAATTAATTTTTCCAAGACTTTGCCAAGAATGGGTAGCAGTGCAATGGGCCTGTAAGAGGCCGGCTCAAAAAATAAATTGAAAATTAAATTCTGAAATTACCACTAATGCCATCCATCAAGAGAAAACAAACATTTTTTTATTACTAAATACCATTTCCCGCCAAATCGGAACCCGCCTCCGTCCCCGCAAAAGCGGTCCATATTATTGTTACCCGCCTCCTCTTCGATACCCCGCAAATTCGGTTCATACCATTCTGCATTACTGCTAGCCATCATGCCAACCTTTCTATCATCTGCAAACTGAGACATTAAGCTTGATATACCCTCATCAATAACATTAATAAATAAATGAACCGATAACGATAGGCCAGGAACCAAACTCTATGACTCCACTAAGAACATTGGTCGACGAAGAGAGGTGTTCATTGATAATCACTGTCAGTATTCTCCCATTCAACCATCCCTTTATCTAAAACAGTAACTTTCCCATAATGCCAAGGTGCTCCAATTTGTATAGCAGTCTATTATTTGCAAAAGTATCGAAACTTTTCTGAAATCGAATTATATGAAATCAAAATTATTTTTAGCATCGTGTTCCTTTGCTACTATATCATACTGTCCAATCAGATTGGGCAGAAAAGCTGCCTGTTAACAAATCAATCCTCTGAATGCAGTATAATTCCATTCCCCCTCTTCTTTACTTCTTTTTAGTGAATCGATTATTTTTTCTGGAACTGACGTTAAGCTAACAGTTCTGTAATTTTTCATGTCACCTTTTAATCCTCATTTATGGATTGGTGATATCTTCGCACATCTAGTCCATAGGTACCTCCCCTAAATCCAAGTACTTTCTAATAATTATGGCTAAGTGTTTTCTTACCTTCTTTGTTGCCCACGTAGCCCAGTGGTCAGGAGCTTGAGTGCATAGCAAGCGTTCCTTGAGTGGACCGGGGTTCAAGCCCGTGACTACTAAATATTATAAGTATTTAGTGGTCAGGAGCGTGAGTGCATAGCAAGCGTTCCTTGAGTGGACCGGAGTTCAAGCCCGTGACTACTAAATATTATAAGTATTTGAATTGACGATTTATTGTAAACTCTACTGACTTGGTTGTCGTGCCGGAGTATAAACAGAAAATTTATTTTATAAATTGAATATAAATTTTTAAGTTTCGCTTCAACAATTCCTCTTCCACTTTCCTTTCAGTTATCACAAAATCGTTTAGCTTCCTGTTAGAGTGTGATAAACTACTGGCATCCAATTCCCTAAAGAATTCCTCGCGTGCAAATGTAGATGCAAAATACCAATTCAGCCTGTCAGCAACTTGAGCAGGATCTTCAACAATTAAACCATCGAATGGGCCAACATTATTCAATTCCTTCTTTCCCCTGTTAATGTAAGTAAAGAACTCTTTGCTGATTTTCTCGACTTTCTTTGGAAGATACTTCTTGTAATCTGCCTAGTAGCTCCTATGGGTATTTCCATGAATACATTCGATTCATAGTTTGTTGTTGTTGACATCATAAGTTTTCCTCCCTGTATAGAAATTAAAAAGTGTCTGAGGCCACTCTACTTACCCTTCCAAATGCAGAAGCCTTTCTCTTTTCCTTGACAGTAGTTGTGTCTTTGAATAAATTACACATTAGTATAGTGTACTCACTGCCACCCAGTCGGTCTTTTACTTGCAGCTTCTTATTGCCCGAAGGTTCTTTGCTGACAATGAGATCAAGAGTATTGCTTCCTCTTGTTGCCTATCTATCGTTCTGCTATAGAAAACATTCACTCGATAAATCTATAAAAGTCTTGCTAGTGTGTGAGTAACAAACCCACAAATTCCAGTCCACATCTGAAAAGTTGGAAAGTTACAATCCCCTTTATTAGACATTCTGAAATTACTTGTCCGCTCTATTTTTCTGTATAGGTGAATGGTATAGTCATCACAGTGATTAGGTTTATAACACACTTCTACTCTCATTTAAGTTTTCCAGTTCTTATGAAATGAGCAATTAAAAACCATCTAGCGAGGAATGCATCTACAAGCCCCAGTATGGAATTTTGAAGAGGCGATCTTTCTGTTCACTCTATCTGGATAGCAATTGCAATAACAAAGAAACCAGGTGCAAAATATAATTTTGCAACATTCTCAGATATCAATCAAACTTTAAAAAAAAAAGTTGAAATATATAGAAAACTGCTGTCTTAATCGTCGCACTGTTGTATCAAGAGCAAATTACTGTTATCGATAAAGTTCTGCTTGGGAAAATAAAAGTTAAAGTGATTATGAATGGGCCGTGCTCTTCGAAAGCTAATGTTAATAGTGAAGTTCCCCAGTGTTTAGTGCGTGATTCATTGTCTTCTATATTTATTAATGCGATTAATGATAACGTATCACGCTTAATGTTTATGTTTTCTGAAGATAACATGGATCGCCGGTAATTAAACAAAGTACTTAAGTTATGCTGCTACCACTAGTTCTAGACAAATTAGATAGATGGTTGCCGAAATGAAGTTAACTTTGAGAAAGTGCCAGTTGACGTTTACTTTGATATGGGTAGCGGTATTTACTGATGAAAATATCGACAGTGCTTTACCAATACTCTCATGCTATTGGAGAAGGAAAAAGACTTGGCTGTTATTGTGTAGTGAGATATGCACTAGTCTGAGCAATGCAGAAGGGCTGCCAAGGCAGCTCATATGGGTTTTGTCAATGATATAAATTTTGCCAGCAGAGAGAAGATTTGATCATGTTTCTTAAGGAAATGGTTAATGATCTACAGGTCTGGAAGCCTCATTTTGGGAAGGATGTGTGTTGGAATAAGTGCAGGGAAGAACAACAGGTTAGTGAGAGATGTGGACGTGTATTTTTTTTTTTTTATGTGAACCCCAAACACGAGAGGTATTAGACCCTATAGTACTTAGTACTGTGCTTGGGTTGGAGGTGGAGAAGACGAAAGAAGATATTTGTTGACACTGGACGTGAACTTCTGTAGATTGTAATTTTCAGGAAATACGTATGAAGGAAGGTTGTTCCAGAAAACGGCAGTTGAATGAATAAATGAGGAAGATGAAAAGTTGGTTCTGTGGGTTTGAGGTTGGACAGTAAATGGATGTTGGCTGGTGGCGGCACGTGTTTGGACTGCTTTGAAAGAGAGGACGGGAATCATAGAAGCCAGTTCAGAAGAACAGTGCCCATGGAAGTATCTGTAGATGAGGCACGCAGCAGAAACAGTACGTCTATGAGAAAGTGAGTGGAGAGACTCGGTTAGAGATGAACCATTAATTAACCTAACTGCCCTCTTCTGAATGGAATCAAGAAATCTGAGAGAGGTTTTGGGGGCACCACCCAGATGTGGGAACAATATTCCATGGCAGGGCGGATTTGCGATTTATACAGAGTGAGCAGCTGTTTGGAAGAAAAGTAACGCCGAGAGCGAAAGAGAAAACCAAGTTTTTTATATGCAGACGAAGCAAATTTTGTAATGTGCTTGTGCCAAGAGAGATTAGAAGTCAGGGTAATCCCCAAAATAGATATATCATTTTGCCTAGAAATCGGAGTGTCACTAAAGATAAGCATAGGAGCAGAAGAATCCTTTTTGCGAGATATAAGACAAGACTGAGTTTTAGAAGGGTTGAAATCAACTAAGTTGTCTTTGCCCCACTGGAGAATTACCTGAAGATCGGCATTTAAGGAATTGGTAGCAGATTTTCGAGAAGTTGAAACTGAAAGAGCAGTACAAGGTTTCTCAAAATGGAAAGTTAAATGCAATGTGCTATCATCGGCAAAACTATGGATAGGATTTCCAGTCAATGGAAGAAGGTCATTGATATACAAGAGGAATAGTGGGGGGAAAGAACTGAACCTTTATGCCAAACACGATCAAAAGCCTTTGAGATGTCAAGAGCAACTACTTATGTTTCACCGAACCTTTCCATTGAATTAGTCCATAAATGGGTAACATAAGCCAGAATATCACCAGTGGATCGACACTGACGGAATCCATACTGGCGATCGTTGATCAGACGGACGGTTTCTAGGTAGTTTAAGAGATGGCGGTTAATTGATTTCTCCATTACTTTAGAGAGAGTAGAAGTAATTGCAATGGGACGATAATTGGATGGAAGGGATTTGTCACCCTTTTTGGGAACTGGCTAGATATGAACAAATTTCCAAGAAGAAGGAAAAACACCTTTGGAATAAGAAAGGGAAAAAAGGCGGCAAAGGATAGGAGTAAGTTCAGGAGCACAGGTTTTGAGAACAAGTGGAGAAATACCATCAGGACCTGGAGCTTTCTTAGCATCAAGATTCATCAAAATCCTTCTGATATCCTTTTGACGGAAGACCACAGGAGGCATTGAATGGAGCGTGTTGGGAATGGTGGGAGGTGTTTTACCAAGATCATAAATACATGAGCTGGAAGAAAAATGGGATGATAGCTGGTCAGCTTTATCCTTGGCTGAAGTGACAACAGAACCATCTGGTTTGGACAGAGGTGGGAGCAGAGATGGGAAAAATTTGCGGCCAATAGCTTTGGCAAAAGACCAGAATTCTCGGCTACCATTAGGGCAAGAAGCAAGTTTTCTACTCTTAGCCCGTTCAAACTCTAGTTTGGACTGATTAATAACTGCTTTACAATTGTTGCGAGCTTTGGTGTAGGCAGAAAATGAAACTGAAGAATTAGCAAGAAGCCAATTACGATATGCAACATTCTTCTCTTGGACAGCCTTAGCACATTTATTGGAAAACCAAGGTTTAGATAAAGGACGAGATTTTAAAGTGGAGTGTGGGATAAAGGATTCCATTCCTGCAAGAATAATTTCACTGACACGATCTGAGCAAACATTTGACATCAGAAGTTTTGAAACAGTAATCCGACCAAGGAAAAGAAGAAAAGAAGTGTCGCAGGTCATCCCATTTTGCATTCTTGTAATGCCAAACAACACGAGGTTGGGAATAGCCATGAGATAAAGGTTCCATTGGAGAAGAGACAATCACCAAGTTGTGATCTGAAGTGCCTAAAGGACCTCTCACTTCGACCGTGTACTTAGAAGGGTTGTTTGTGAGAAAACGATCAAGCGTTTTGGCTGTATGATTAGGATTGTCCGGTATTCTTGTAGGTAAATGAACAATCTGTGCTAGATCATTAGTAATTGCAAAAGCCCTCAGCATCTCGACCTGCTGGGTCGGTGTGACTAGAAAACGGAAGCCAACTGGAGTTGTGAACATTAAAATCACCAAGGAAAATTATCTCACTGTTAGGAAAGTTGGACTGGAGAAAGTCAAGTTGCAAAGAGAGGAAGTCAAAGAGCTCCAAGTGATTAGTGGAGCTGGGAGAACGGTAGAGACAACAGATGAATTTGACACAATGAGGCAGAGAGATTTTAAGCCAGAGAAGATCAAAGAGAGGAGATTCCAAATTGCCAAGTCTCTGACAGGGAATATCAGAATGGACATATGCACAAGTACCACCTTTGAGCCGAAAGAAATCATACAACGAATAATTTGGGCGTCTGAGATGAGCAGTAGTTGAATCAACCGATAACTGAGATTCTGTCAGAAAAAGTACATGGGGTTGGGCAGACTGCAAGTGGAAATGGACATCGTTGAGATTAGAATCAAGACCACGTATATTTGTGAAATGAATTAGGAAGTCCTTGGGAGGTTTAAATCTTTTCGCAGAATAGCTTGCTCTATTAGTTTGACAATTAATGGTGTATTCAATAGTAAGAAAAAGTGAGTGGGACATGCTGTATGAAGTAATGAAATTTTTGGATATGGCGTACACGTGGTAAGAATATGGATCTCGCCACGAGGTTCATCGTAACCTCAAAAGTCATCAATCATACTGCATGATGGAAGAGATAGGGAAGTGTTGACCGGAACTTAGCTCTAGAGACTAAACATGGGTTCCACCACTTCAAGCCTCCAATAAGCAAAGTGATGGTATTTCACCGGTTGATGAGAGTCATCTACCACCTAGTATTTCATGGTAACATAGAGGGGCGGCATTCCTCCACCTCGACCCCTGCTTACTTGGTTCACACCTGGGTGGTCACCCACCATGTACTTGTGCATGGAGGTTACACCCAGGATTACTAAAAGTCCCACCATCGTGAAGGTGCAAGCAGAAGATTTGTCTGTCACAGACCGTCCGGATTTCGCCGAAATTGGGTCCACTTGACTTGAGTGTCACCCGAATATCAGTTCCATCAGCGTTTTAGACTCCCAGGTAGCAAGTACAGCTTGTCTGGTATATCTGAGAGAATGTCTGTGACAACCTCAAGGAAAATATGTATATGTAATGGGCGGCACCTAGAACGTATGTTCAACTCCGCCTCGTGTCTCTGTGAAGAACAGTATCACTACAAATGAGCCAAATATGTGTGTGACGTGGGTTTGTGTGTATTGCGTGTGTGTTTTGTTGTTATGTTCTGGCCACTTGGCTACCCAGAAGCATGTCACCTGGACAGATGATTCTGGGTACTCGTCCACACCACGGGAAGGTGGGCCAGTTCCAGTAGAGCACGTAACGCCTCAAAAGAGACTCTGACCCACCTGAGGTGGGCCAGATTCCTCCGGGGGCCCATTCCAGAAGAAAAAGGAGGAGCGAGAGAGTAAAGAAAAAATTAATAATAAATAAAATAATAATAATAAATAAATAAAACAAATAAGAGAAATAAAAAAAGAAAATAAAATAATAATAATAATAATAATAAAGTAAACACAACCCGTGGTTGTGTTTACTTTATTATTATCAGAGCAAAAAAAAAAACTCCATATCAGAGCAAAAAGAAAAAAAAATCATTAGCGAGAAAAAAAAAATATTAAATAAATAAAAGAATAAAATTAAATAATAATAACTAATAGTAAAAAAAAAAAAAAAAAAAAAAACACAGACTGGCGCTGGTGAGAAATAAAAAAAAGGGTAGTCTTCAATAATTACTCTTGTATCCAGAATAATTCAGTTGTGGAACTGATGACCTTTAGTATCAGTACAATGACAATTCATGCAGACATGAACAATAGAAGAAAATAAATCAGAGAAGCAAACTATTGTCCCCCGTACACAGTTGGATTTGATGGATTGTTCTGGTGTTGATTGGCGTTGATTCTTTTCTGCGAGCAAACACCTCGGAGGCAAAGTTCTGAAGAGCTGAGAGATGATTCTTATTATGCAGAAGCATTTCCTCTTTCCCCGGAGAGAGATCTGGAACGTCAGTTCGGAGCTTCACCCTAAGATCGTCGTAGATTGCACAGTTAAAGAGCAGGTGACTCCAATCTTCTGTATACCCGCAGCTGCAGAGATCGATGTGATGCAAGCGAAACTGAAAGAGTTTTTGATTGAGAGAGCCAAGTCCTGTTATCAGAAAGGAAGTTTGCATAGTTAAAGAGCACCAGGTTTTAACCGATTTAGAGAGTAAGAAGGTCACATCAGGTAGGAATTTTCTTGTCGTCGCTCCAAGTGCGGTGGTGTCCCATCTGGTCTGCCAGATGCTAATTAGCTCGTTAAACCATCTGAATTTCTCTTTTTTAGGATCTTCATTTAAATTTAGCTGGATATCAAGTAATTCTGAAGGTATTTGTTTTTTGTGACAAATAAATCCAATGGGAGGGACCCCGCAATAACTTGCACTGCAGCGGTGGAAACTGTTCTACAGACTCTGAGAATAGAGAGGAACATGCTCCGCTGGATGGAATTTAGTTTTAACCTCATTTTGGAATTAGTGGCCCGATGAAACCAAGCTCCTGCTGCATAGGTGACTATGGGCAGGAAAACAGCATTATAGTAAAGAAAGAGTGACTTCCTAGAGAGACTCCACTCCCCTCTGGAAATTCGAATAATTGACCTTGTGAACTTTTTGATTTTGGTACTTATGTGAATCAGATGAGGATAGAAGGAAAGCTTATGGTCAATAATGACCCCAAGGAGTTTTGCCTCAGTGACTATAGGAAGCCGCTTGCCAAAAATTTTGACTTGGGGAGGCCGCCTGAGATCTAATTTGGATTTAAAAAGCATCATTTTTGTTTTCGCTGATTAATTTTAAGTTTGTTAGCCAATGATCAGGTGGAAAGGTCAGTTAAAATCTGGTTTGCATTCACCTCCAACACTGCAGACATTTGTCTGTTTTCTCACAGAGTGGGTCACTAGTCTGCAGACACTGCAGACTAGTGACCACTCTGTGAGAAATGGATCATGCTTGTTTACAGAGAGCAGCTGAAATAATAAAGCAATAAAGCCAATTATGGAAAGTAGGACAGTGAACTTATAATCATCCAGACTTCGTACAGGCCAAATAAACGCACAAAAATCAACTTCAGTGGCATCTCAGCACAATCTCCTCATGGAGGAATTAAATCTTGATCTTCTCCTTCTACAAGAGCCCTACTGCATATGTGGCAGGGTCTCTGGTTATCCCCTAATGTACAGAAAAATTCAAACTACAAAACAGCACTGTCTCGCAGCCATCATTGTCCGCAATCCGAATCTAGTCATCATTAGAATTTATTCCCTATGCTGCCCACATCTGGCTGGGACAACTGTTGAGGGCAACTTTGGCTGCATCACATTTCTCACGGCGTATTTCCAATTTGGCCCCGTGATACAGCCACACATTGCTCGTCTTGAACAAGACCTTGACCTCCTTGGAAATGCAGATGTTATCATAGCTGCTGACAGAAAAAGAAAGTCTTGGCAGAACCTTGTGACAACTACTTGTAACCCAGATCCTTGCGGGGTCGTTTATTGCATTGTTATGAACAAGCTGCCCAGGGGAGAGATGTTAAATGCAACCCTGACTCTCGATGGCAATCCAACACACACATGGGCTGAATCCATTAATAATATTCTGAATGCCCTGCTTCAGACTGATGAGAGTCCCATCAATGATGAACAAAAGCAAATTGAACAAGACAATCAGGCCTTCTCCAACAATAAAATAGGACATCTTTTCACCTCTGAGGAAATGAACAAAGTGCTTGACAGAACAAAAATAAATGCCCTGGTCACGATAATATTGAGGCTGAGGTCATCAAGAAAGCAGCAATACATCTTCCCAATCGCCTATTAGCACTGTTCAACAAATTGTTCAACAAATACCGCCTGTTTCCTGATTCTTGGAAACAGGCGGTATTTCGACTCATCCTAAAAGGTCCAGACAAAGATCCTACTCTACCCAATCTTTTCGCCCCACTGCTCTTCTTCCCCTCTTGGGCAAGGTAATGGAGCGGCTGCTTCAATCCAGATTATCCACCTACTACCAAACAGCCAACTTAGACTGTCCAAAGCAGTATGGCTTTAAGCCAGTATGGCCCCACTGAAGATGCTATCAATATTCCACGCAACCTCTACCGCTGTCTCCAGAACTACCTCTTCAATCGCTCAGTAACCGTTCAAACAAATTTTCAGAAAACTTCCCGACCAGTTGTTAGAGGTTGTCCACAGGGCTCAGTCCTTGGGCTCTACTTTTGGAACTTAATACTAGATGAATTTCTTCTTATGGATCTAGGTCCTGTGGACTGCATGGCCTATGCCGATGACCTCATCCTCCATATCAAAGCTGATTCTAGAACTCAGCTTGAGCAAATTGCCTCCCCTGCCTTAACGATCATCCAAAATTGGACAAACAACCATATTTTAGCATCTCTGGGGGAAAAAATGAAGACTATCCTCCTCAAAGGATCCTTGGACATAAGAAGACCGCCCCAAATTAAAATCTCTGGACAGACATTGCAACTCAAAACAGAACTCAAATATCTAGGAGTAACCTTTGACTCCCGGTTAGTATTCTTACCTCATCTTAATTACCTCTCCAACAAAATACGTCGTTATACTGCCATGATCGTAAGAATTAGCAGAGCACACTGGTGTTTGAAGACGAGGACTCTCATGCTACTTTACAAAATCATCTTCTTACCAGCTGTGTGCTATGGTGCAGGCGTATGGTTCCCTCGTGCCATCATTGCACGTAATAAAGCAAAGTTACATAAAATTCAACGCAATATCCTACTCACTGTGACCAGAGCTTGCCGCACAGTCAGTAATCCTGCCCTGCAGGTCTTAGCAGGTAGTCTTCCTCTAGACCTGGAGGTTATTCGTCGCAGACTTGCATACCGCATAAAGAGAGGAATTCTCACCACCATTCTGGATATAACACTCGATCTAGCTAAGGATCCAAAAAACGAAATGAAACAGATTTACTCTAAGCTCTTCCAGCATTGGCAAAGATCTTGGAAGCAAACAGCCAAAGGTGAAACAACTAAAAGATTTCTTCCACAAGTTTATGATTTACCCAGAAGTCTCCTAATTACCAGAACTATTGGAAATATACCCAGTGGGCAGGAACATCTCTACATAATTGACGAAACCAACTACAAAGCCTTCACTACTTTTGCCCAGACTGTATTTGAAATGCGTCAAATTCACCTACAGCAAACTGTTCAGCGCACCCCATCTTATAATGAACCCAAAACTCAATTCACAGAACATATCCTGAATGGAATCAAAGAAAACACAAACAGGATATTGATCTTTATCCTGACCTAATAGGAATCTCTCGACGTTCACAAAAGAAACTATCTGACAAACCCACGAACCCAAAAAGGACTTTTCTATAATAGACACAAGAACTCAAAGCAATCCTTGAGCTTTATGAATCCATGTGCCTCCTCTCATCCACTAAGAGAAGATGATCCAAATCTACTACCCAGCATGGGACACTGTTCATTGCATACAAGTCACCCTTGGCTGAAGAATTTTAATTGCTGACGCTGGGCCCTTGGCCAATGTGAGACCCACTCACTTGCTGGCACGTCTTCTCTTCGAGGTGTGGAACAATACCTTCTTTCTTCTGCTTACCTTCTTTTTTCTTCTCAATTTTCCTACTTGACTACGAACTCACATAAATACTTCTCTAGGAGTGGGACTGGCCTTTGACTTGTCAAATGCAAGGTCATGCCATTAAACAACCTGACTTTGTGGGTCACTTGACCACACAATCTTTTCTGTTTTTCCTGAGGTAGGGTGGGCTCCTCTCTTTTTGGGGAGAGCTCACCCTACCTCGCCCTCCTTCTTCTGCTTACCTTCGTTTTTCTCCTCAATCTCTCACCCCTTCTCCTATTTCAAAAAAGAAATTTTTTTTACCCTCCCTGGGAAGCTAAGGCTAACCCCAGGGTTGGCCAGCTAGAGTTCTCTTCCCACTTACCTGGTTCGGATCCCAGTGCCAGTGACGGTAACTAGCGGTCTGTGGTGCTCCACAGACTCTAGGCTAAGTGGCCAGATGGATAACATAACCCGTACTAAACAAACATGAACATACACTAACATATGCTATCTGGCCTTGACAGTACTGTCTTACTTCACAAGAGATCCAAATGCGGAATTGTGCGAAAGCACCGGTGCCACTTGTCAAAAAATACTATGTCACTATAGCTGCTGACTCAAAGGCTCGATCAACCCAATGACTTAATGCCACCACTGATGCCAGAGGAGGCCTACTAGAGGAATTCATCGCATTTCGTGGACTTATAAAAGTCAACCTACCTGGACAGCTAACTACGTACAGCTCGGGAAATGGGGAGTCTAATCTGGATATCGCACTATTAACCCTCTTTCTTGTCAACAGAGGCACTGGCAAGTACACGACACTGCCACCACCAGTGATCATCGACTAATAACATACAGCATTGAAAACAGCATCTCTACTCGTTTGATGTGTGTTCACGATACCATCAGATTCTCCACTAGACTTGCCAAATGGGATATCTTTGAGAACATTATCCGAGATGCTCTTCACCACCATTCAGCTGAGCGCTTTCGAACCATGAATAGCTACCAGAAAATTAATTTCCTTCAAGACTCACTCCATAAAGCATCACGTGCCTCGATTAAAAAATGTACCCGACATCCAAAATCAGTTCCGTGGTGGTCAGAAGAATTAATAGATCTGCACTCCTCTCCCCAGCGTGCAAGGAAAGAGTTACAAAGAAAAAGAAGAACACGCCCACCGTAGCACAGTACAAGGAAAGATACAATGCAATCCGGAGAGAATACACGAACAAAATTTATCATGCCAAACAAAGTTCCTGGTGGAGACGGAAGGCAATAAAAACCTTTGAGATTTGTTGCACAAGCTCATAAGGAACAAAGTTGGGTCCACAGCTATCATTAATTCTATCCGTTCTGAGGGCTTCTCGGAGACGCTTTCCTGGGAAGAGACAATGAACAAGATTCTAGAAGGAATAATCTACCAAGACAATCCTGATCATGACAATGAAGTACACAGAAACGTCATCACTGAGAATCAGGGCTACTTGTCCTCGGCCACAGAAGAGGAAGTTGCATTAGCCATAAATAAAATCAAAAATGGAAAAGCTCCCGGACTGGACCTCATCAAGGGGGAGTCTATCAAACACCTTTGGTCTGTTGCACCCAATATTCTAGTACAACTATTCAATACGTGTTTTAATGAAGGCTCCTTTCCTACACATTGGAAACACGCCAACCTCAGGCTTTTACCCAAGGATCCAAATCGTCCCACTGGTGCAGCCAAAGCATACCATCCAATTGCTCTATTGCCAATATTAGGAAAAGTATTTGAGAGGTTACTTCTCATCCGTCTTCACTCTGTCTATGAAACCAAAGGACTCGCCTCTACACTCCAGTTTAGCTTTAAGCAGGGGTGCTCAACTGGTGATGCACTACTGAAAACTTCTCAGCTAGCAAATAATTCTGATGCCCGTTACGTACTGGCGATTTTTATAGATTTTAAGGAAGTGTTTGACACCGTCTGGTGGCCAGGGATCTTGCGGCAACCCAGAATATCTGGCTGCTCCCTCAACATTTTCAAATGTCTTACAGATTACTTCCATAACAGAAAAGTTACAATGAAAACAAAATTTCATAGTGTCACCCGTCAAATCACCAGAGGCTGCACGCAGGGCTCTGTTCTGGGGGCCAGCTGTTTGGAATATGATTCTGGATGAATGGCTCTTGCAAGACTTCCCCCACACCACACAGCTCTCATATGCAGATGACTTGGTTATCGTTGTCGAGGGCCCTACTCGTGCAGCTATTGAGACCAGAGCCAAAACAGTCTTGAATTCCCTGTCGGTTTGGGCTGAAGAGAATAAGCTGGAAATCTCTACAGATAAAAGCAGAACCCTGCTTCTCAAAGGCAGTCTTGACATCAACAGACCACCAACCATTCATTATAAAGGACATGCACTCAAGAATAAACGTTAATTCAAATATTTAGGTGTCACCCTATATGATCGTAGAACTTTCATGCCACATCTAAAGTCCACGAAAGAGTAGGCCAAAAATTATATCAATATGCTTGCTCGCTTCACCCGCAAAGACTGGGGTCTTAAGGAACCTGCACTCCGCTTTCTTTATTCAGCTGTTTTTGTACCGTTCATAACATACGGCGCTGCCATATGGTTCCATCTTTTGTCCATCATCAGCACTAGGAATGTTATTCTGCAGATACAACGGTTGATGTTATTAAAAATGAATCGGGCTTGTAGAACGATCTCAACAGCAGCACTACAAGTATTAACAGGTTGTATTCCCCTTGACTTCTAAGCTGCCTTTTCAGCGCTTTCACATGCCATCAGAAAGAACAAAGAAACTGAATTCCTGGGGATAAAAACTATTTTCGTTGCAGATCCGAAACAAGAATTCCGGCGTACTTGGCAGGAACATGTTTGCCTCTGGCAAATCCGTTGGTATGATCTTACCAAAGGCAGTACTACCAAGCTATTTCTATCTAGCGTCTCCTACCTCAACAAACAAAGATTTGGCTGGTTTTCCCCTAATTTACACACTACCTTTCTTCTGACAGGACATGGGTCATTCAAAAAGCGACTTCGAGATTTTGGGCTTGTAAACGACGTCCATTGTGTTTGTGGAGGACTAGCACCACGTAATGCACTCTTGTAACATCTACCTGGACCTACATAATCAACTGTTACTGAATATAAATTTAACCACACTCACCCCGGAAAGTAACCTGTTAAAATCAAAAGAAGCGTTTTTAGCTTTTAGCAGGTATGCCACAGCAGTCTTCAAAAGGCGCTGGTATCATCTCTCTACGTGTGATCCCACAACATAGACATACAGACCAGAGTCCTGAAACCGCTATGATCTCTCCACATATCTGCTCTTCCCTCATCACAGGCCACTATCAGAAGTGAATGAACACCTAACTGGACATCTCCCACGTTGGAATGACGGCACTGAACTAATATAAATCAAACTCAGACACTTCCCATTGCACCTTCCCAACTTTGCAGACCTCCCTTGTTCTGCAACCTGTCTTCCTTTCCCTGGCCTTCGGTGGGCTCCCAGACCAGGAGTGATTCCTACTTCTCTCTTCCCACCTCTTCTTTCTGCTGGAGGATGCCTTCTTTCCTCATCCTCATCCTTTTGCCTACTTTGACTCCACCACTTCTACTAACTTCCCCCCCCCCACTTTTTTTTTTTGGTCTCCGTCCAGAAAGCTCAGGCGACCCTGGCAGAGATCAGCCAGAATATGAAGGCAGCCCAGCTTACCTCCCAGTGGTGGTGGCGGGCACAACGTAGGGTTCCACTAGGGGCCTTGCGACCACGTAGCCAGAGACACAACAACATAACATAACATAATACTGCATAAACCAGACACTACACTTTTTTCTGGCTTATGCAGTAGTTCTGCGTTCCATCATAGAGTACATACAGGGAAGATTTGGGAACCCACAGGTGGCGCCTAACTCTAAATACTATGTCACTATGCCACTTATTTTTAAATATTAAATTCATAATATAAAAACTAGAGTCCCTGAAAAATTTGTGAGGCCTCCATTTGAAATGTTTTATTTCATGGCCGTAACCGATCGAAGTTAACCGTCGTTCGTACGCACGCGTAACGACTGAGAGTTTAGTTACCATTAGTATTTGTATAGCAGTATACGAGTACATATTATTATTAGTAGTAGTATTAGCCTTATGGTGTAGAGAAGCCTGAGGCTTATACTGCATTAGCCAAAAAAAATTTCTGAAGTACCCCGAGAGAGAGAGAGGGAGAGAGAGAGAGAGAGAGAGAGAGAGAGAGAGAGAATGAAATAAAAGGGAATCACCAAGGAAGAGAAGAATGATGATATCCAGCTCAGGGTGTGCCAAGTCCATACTCACCAGATGTGAAAGTAGCTGTCGGAGTCCGTAAGAATATATTTTTCAATAAATTTATTATTGTTATTTTAACAAAACTAAGATATTTATTTTGTAATATTCTTCCTCTTTTTATAGTTTTTAGCTTTTAACGTAATTATTTTTAATTTGAATTGTTTTCTTGATCTTTTCGTGTAATTTTTATAGTGAGTACTAAATTCTTGAGTTTTTAGATCTATACTTATTTCTTTATAATTAAATGTATGTAACAGTAATATAGTATGTAAAAGTAATTATATGTAACATATAAATAAATAAATATAGATCTAAAACTCAAGAATTTAGTATTCATTATAAAAATTATTATTTTTAATATTTTGGATTTAATAAATATTTATTTCGTTTTTAATAGTATAAAACACGTAATGATGCAAAGAAAGTTTGAATTCGGAGGTAATAAAAGAAAACGAATCAGAGAAAAGGCAAAAGAGCTAAATAGTCAAAAGAGGGCAATTTTGTCTTTCTTAAGTCCTTCTGAAAATGAAGAATTTCAGAGAACTGAAGATGTACCTCAAATTACTCGAAATGAAAGTGAAACATTGTTATCAGTATCAGGAGACGAAAATGAAAATGAAGAACATCAAAATAATGTGCACAATATAGAAAAAGTAAATGAAACAAATCAACAGAATTTTGAAGAAAATTTTCAATCGGAGTCTGTACTTATCAGAAAGCAAGTTATCTCTTATCCTACTGATATAGCCAGTGGTGAGTGTACTTACCAGAAAGCAAGTTATCTCTAATCCTAGTGATATAGCCCACCGGGTGGGTAAAGTGCCCACCTGGCAACCCAAAGGTCGCGGGTTCGATTCCCGCCTCGGATAAAAGTACTGTAAAAACCTGGGGAGATGCATTATGGCCACAGACGCCTATGCACCAACAACTACAGCTGATATAGCAACTGGTGACTGTACTTACCAGAAAGCAAGTTATCTCTTATCCTACTGATATAGCCAGTAGTGGGCTCGCGAGACCCCATTGTTATTTTTCTTGAAAATTTGCGAGCCCATTGTTCGGATGATCATTTATTTTACAAATGAAATCCTGGATGCAATTATTGAGTATTCAGCGCCGAAACGGTGGGGTCCCATTCCCAGTATTTTAATGGGCAATCGATCAGTTATGTATTTTAAAATTGCTTCATTTTTGATTTAATTTTTAAATTTCTCTTGGTAATTACATTTAAAATACAGAAGTTTCCGTTGAACGAAGAAAATTTCCATGTAACGAACGGTTAGGGGACACAACTTTGTATGCATTGTTTCTCCCCTCTGGCCTTTAGATAATTACAAAGCGCGAAAAGGTGAAAGGTACCGTTTCACAATGTTAGTGGTGTACATAAAACCTATGCAACCTATGCATTCCCATACCGAGAAGTCGCGCTAGCCAATATGCCTTCCATAGCCAGTCAGAGGATTAAGAAGATTCCCGACATGGATAATAACCTCTGGTCAAGCTGTGTTGTGGTCCCGTTTACTCCGACAAACGGGCGTATGCTTTTCGGAGAAGTGAGTGATCCACGCCTTCCAGTAAATTTCTCCTGTCTATGTTTACATGGTCACAGCAGCTGAATATCCGTGTGATTCCGACATTTTGCACAATATTCGAAGAACTAGTTACACTAGCACGGGGGGGGGGGGTGCAACTAAGATATTATATAAACTTTACGAAGATGAAATGTTGGCAGATTTTGAAATTTCGTCGAAGCTTTTACTGTGTAGAAAATGTTCTAAAATATAATGGCATAGGGGCAATAATTAAAAAAAAAAAAAGAAAAACTGTATGAATTATATCGCCCACAGAGTAGTACTCTGGGATATCACCAATCTTCAAAAAAAACCACCGCGAATTAAAGATGTTGCTAAAGCACTTGATGTGGAAACTATAAAGATCGGTTGTGTGGTCGGGTTATGATGAGCAGCTTGTAGCTTGCGGGTTAAGGGAATTATTCTGCACTGTGCAAACATTTTGAATCAGAAGTTAAATATTCCGGATTATTAAATCGACTTTTAAATCTGGAATTTCTTAACCATTTAGCACTAATGATCAACATCCTGCAGGAGCTCCCTTTCAGAAGCTTTACAGATTCACTATGGTAAAAACAGATAAATTAATTATTCGAACTATCAATGTTATTGCTAATTTGAAAAATTTGAAGGAAATTATGAAGCTAAAATTGAGAGCATGTTGAAGTGAAAAGAATTTGAAGGAATCAAAATCGAAAGTAAGAACAGTAAAATGACCTCGTGACAAGTTATTAAATGCATTGTTTTATTCATAAAGAATAAGTTATTAATGCAACAGAGTAATTTTAAATTAAATAAAGAAAACAATGATACCATTGAAATAAATTTTAAACATAAGCTACCGGAAATTGTGGAATATGAAAGAAATTTCGTCTCGGTGGCAAGATGGTGAAAACCGAATAAGAAATTTGTTTTCTGATGAAATATGAAATAAAAATTAATGATTTTAGAGATTTTTTCGAAGACAATTTATCTTTAAAATCGAGCGAAATTCCCTTTTCAATTAAGAGAGCCAGAAATATCTTTGAAACCATTGCGATTAGCAGTGCTGAAGCTGAGCGAGCTTTCATCGTAATGAATAATATTGTGTGAATAAATGAATGAATAATATTGTGACAATTAAACACGTTGCAGATTATGATGACCATACATCTAAATGGAAAACCATTGCTTCAATTTGATCCGGATCATTATGTCAAATCATTTCTCCGTAATAATAGCTCAGCTATTGAGCAAAGAAGATCGAAAACAAATATTAATAAAGAAGTAGTAGTAGTAGTAGTAGTGGCATGTGAATCAACAAAGCAAGTGTATAAGCTTATGTAGCATCAGCCAAAAAAAAAAAAAAAATTACAAACAATTCCCTCTAAATATTTGTCCAATCCTCCTTAAATTTATTTAACCTATCAACTTCCACAACGACAGATGGAAGTTTGTTCCAGCAATTCACCACCGGCTGATTAAAGGCAAATTTTCCCACATCTATTCTGCATCTGTCTTTCCTCAATTTGAATTTATGCCCCCTTAGGTTCGTAACCTGAACAAGTGGAAGAATCCCATCAGAACTCAGCGTGCTCACCCATTCAAGGCCTTATACACCTCAATCAGATCACCTCGCAGATGCCTACTCTCCAGAAGTAAATTGCATATGGCAATTTATCTCTATGCTGGTAAGCGGATGCGAAGTTCCAAAGGTTAAATCGCACGTAGACCTTGGCCTAAAATGGGATGAGGGACTAACATTCTCCGAGCACTTTGATTACATCAAAGCTAAAACATATGCAGTGCTCTGGGCTGCCAAACAGGAGTTAATTGACATTAGAAACCCAGATCTTGAAATGTATACTTCCCATACCACTGTATGAAACCTGAAAGCGTTCCTTAGTATTGAATACTGGCTCTTGAGATGGCTGAATAGCATCTCGAACCACCCATTTACTATCTCTAGAGCCATCCTACTTTCCAATTTAAGCATTCCTCCGTGGAAACAGACAATCAACACAACAAACATTTTCACGTTAGCCCAACTGCTAACAGGAAGATTAGACGCGCCCAGTATTTATGGCTTGCTTCACTCTCGTCGAGAAGCCACCAGAATTGCTGAAACAAGACATCCTCTTCAAAGCAATTTAAAAAACCTGGACAGCCTAAGTCGCTTTTTTCCAGCAAACACAATAGAACTCTTCAATCAACTAAGAATTGAACCGGAAAAGCTCTATAACTAAAAAGCCTACAGATTGCAAGTCTTTGCCGACTCCTATCGTCTCCTGTAACTAATGTACAGCCACTCGGCTCAAAAAACTATATATTCTCAGTACTGTAGATGCCAACCTAAGATGATGTTAAAATTTTAAATATTCTATGATGTTCAAAGATGCCAAAAATGTAAATATTCTATTATAAAATAATAATTACTCATGTATTCCAAAATTCTGTATTCAACCTTTCAGGGTGAACGTCCCATGAACTTTGTAACCTTTTGCTCATGGGTCCGCTTCACACCTTACAATGTAACTCTCACTCTTCTAGCCAATGCCTGTACCAGGGGTGTCTCTTCAACAGAGAAATAAATTGATAATAATAATAATTCGATAATTGTAGATTTCTTAAAATACCATTTATAACTGACTTAATATGATAGCATAGCTTAATTTATTATGGTACTCACTTTTTTTTTTATAATCTGCAATTGATGTTTGAATAGGGTGGATGATAATTTTAATTTAAATTGGGAGTAAGTTGGGGTTTTAAAAAAACAGAAGTTAAAATATGCGCAAGGAAGTAGAAGTGCACGTCTTCGTCCTTGGTTGTCAATATTAAAGTTGAAAAATCATTTCCCCCCTCACCAGATTTTCGAAATTCAAAGTAAACAACACCTCCCAAACATTTGATAAAATAAAACACATTACAATAACCAACAATGACATAATAGCATCGTTCGATGTAGTCTCATTGTACACTAATGTACATTTACCCTCAACATTACAAACTCTACTTAATTTCTTAACAGATGACAATACCTTATCCAATCGCACTTCCCTTTCAATTAATAGTATACTAGAACTTACAATTTTATTAGATGCTAGATATTTCCGATTTCTCAATCAGATATACCAGCAAACATACGGACTACCTATGGGATTAGGGATCTCAGTTTCCCCCTCCCCCCCATCTCTGAAATTTACCTAGCTTAAATTGAAAACTATGTACTACAACCATACCCCCCAGATATAAAATTATTTATAAGATATGCAGATGACATCCTTTTAATAGCACCAAAATCCACAATAGACGATCTTTTCATCAAATTTAACTTAGTACACAATAGATTAAAATACACCCTAGAACTTGAAGAAGACGGACAAATCAATTTTCTGAACCTCACCATATATAGGAATGACACCAAACTAGGAACAAGTATTTTCAGAAAAAATACCCATACTGGAAAGTACCTACATTTTGATTCGCACCATCCCCTTAACATAAAAAAAGGCCGTTCTTTATAATCAGATTTACAATGCTATAAAATACAGTTCTACACAAAACGATCTTAATTATGAACTTCAGTACCTTACAACAAAATTCATATCTAGAAGGTATCCCACTCAATTAATTCAACAAACCATTTTCACCGTCCAAAATAATATTAACAATCCACCCAAATAATAGTATACTAGATTTAATAATAGTATTATTATCTCTAATAATAATTTACGTATTATCCTACCTCACCATAGTAATTTTTACAATCAGTTTCGCCACATATTCAAAGTTACTGACATCACCCTCACATTCTCAACTTATAATAAACTTGGCTCATTATTTAATTCATAGAGACACACAAAAATATCACATCAGCGATATGAAAAATATTATTTAACTAATAAAATGTCAACTTAATTGCAATGCATGTTACATTGGTAGCACAACTTCAAAATATGGTTCCATTAAAACATCAAACACACGTGCGTTCTACCACTACAACAGCTTTAAGACAGGTCAAACCAACACAGAACTAGCATCACAAGTTCAATCTCACAACCACACCCCCTTAAAGTGTAGAGTGTAAAGTGTTCATTGTCTAACGGCCCAAGGGGTTTCCCCCATCTCCGTGTAACCATTATCAAATTCGAATCCAGTTTTAAAATTTTCCAATACGAAGCCCTAGTTATAGAATGGTTACGCCGCCATTCCAATCTCCAAGTATTAAATACCAAACTACCTTACAACACTGCACCGGCTTGGAATCTCGTGCACCTGAGATTTCCACATGTAACCAGGAGCATCACGGGAACTTAGCTTCCTTTAATACACGCGTTTACTATTGGCCTCCAGTGTTAACCATTTATTTTCAACTTTAATATTGACAACCAAGGACGAAGACGTGCACTTCTACTTTCTTGCGCATATTTTAACTTCTGTTTTTTAAAACCCCAACTTACTACTCCCAATTTAAATTAAAATTATCATCCACCCTATTCAAACATCAATTGCAGATTATAAAAAAAGGTGAGTACCATAAAAATTAAGCTATGCTATCATATTAATAATAATTTTTAGAATAAAATTTTCTTGAATATTTGTGTAATAATTTTTTTCATGTAATCTGTGATTTTTGTGTACTTTTTCTAGAACAGTTTGTTTTTTTATGTAATATTTGTTTTTATATTCTAGAATGTTTAGTGATAATTCGTTATTTGTGATATGGGAAATATTTTCATGTTATTTTTTATTCGCAATATTAAAATTTTATCATGAAAAAATGTATCCATTATATTTCCCTAGTTATAAAAAAAAAAAAGTCATGCGTCTGTAGATGGTTCTATGAGACATGGTTCGCGTTTCTTTTAGATATTTTGATTTGTATATATTGATTACGAAATAAAGGGGATTTTGTATTGTAAATATTTTATTGATCATTCACAAATTTCCATAATTTCTGGAAGACAATATACAATGGATTTATGATAACTAAAGTAAGAGACGTATACTTACTACTGCAACGTATCTAAATGTCGGGGCACCTCACAATGGAATGTTAGTTGAATAGCTGCGTATGTGAGACGAAATAAGAAATTGTTGACAAATCTTTGTATTGTTGCAGTCATATGACAAATACTTGCAATCATACTTACTGCAGTAGTAACTGAAGGAAGTATGATTGTGATGTCATACTATTCAAAAATTCTAAATTACAACTCGAGATATAGTACTGGTCACAAAAAATGCGTCACGCGCTCTAATCATACTAGTGAGTGCTCCACGCAGACTAGTGGTCTGAGCATGAGAAGCGCCTCTGGCAGACGCCTCGGATCATTGTTAAAATATTCACAGCTCACCACTGGCCCTGTGGCCAATTAGTATTGATGAACAATTTATCGAGCATATTTTAATAAATACACCTCAGAATGTTGATAAAATCGAAAATTTAAAAAATAATACACAGAACGCAATAGAATATATGTCAGAAATGTAAATGAATCACATTTTTACTGTAAAAACACGAATGGTACAAAGGAGAAACGAGCAAATCAATTTACTGCTTTGTTTGAAAATTGTTTTCTAAGTCAAATAATAACTTAATGAAGGGTTTTAATGACTGGAGAAATTTAACGCAAACCTTATGTGATCACGAGCGTTCTACTGGGCATATACGAGCGATGTGCACATATCGCAAAAGAAAGTCAAGTTCTTCAAATAGTCGTATTGATTCTGAATTGATGAAACAAATACAATCTGAAGAAAATTATTGGAGAGAGAGGTTTTAAAAAGAATAATAGCTACCGTTAAGTTACTGAGTAAATTGGGACTATCATTTAGGCGCAATACGAATGATATTTTTTTCTGATTCTTGCGGAAATTATTTATCGTGTGTCTACA
The DNA here is from genome assembly GCF_048544385.1 of Mastigoproctus giganteus. Lineage (NCBI taxonomy): Eukaryota > Metazoa > Arthropoda > Arachnida > Uropygi > Thelyphonidae > Mastigoproctus > Mastigoproctus giganteus. Next base: position 40,446,750 of record NC_143584.1, on the reverse strand, counting down.
TTATTTAAGTGAATTTAATGATTTTTAAAACATCACATTAAAATGTACGCCAACTGTGGTTGTGGCAGATCAAATTATCTTTCTTACCACAATTGTGGTCAGTGGCGGATTACCCATTAAGGCAATGAGGCACATGCCTAGGGGCCCCAAGCTAAGACATTTTCCTATAGTGTTTTAAAATAGATTGTTTTCAGTAAACATCATAAAAATCTTGATTAATTTAAGCGAAAATTTAAGCAAAAAATTCAAAAGTACAAAATTTCATTTATTTGCCACCTAACTTTTATTTATTTTTTATTCTTTTTTTTTTTATTATTATTATTTTTTGGGGGGGGAGGCCCCAACTATCCTTAATCCGCCACTGCTTATGGTGAATTCATAGAGTTAATAAAACAAGAGAAATATTAATATCTGAAATTAAGGAAGCTGCTTATTTTACAATAATACTCGACTCAACACCGGACGTTGCCCATATTGAACAACTAGCTATTATAATTAGGTATGTTACAGCAAATTCTGACATTAGAGAAACATTTATTGGGTTCATCAGTATTACACAACACAATTCATGATATTTAGAAGAGGTAGTATTAAAAAAATTATCTTTGGATATAAAAATGTGCAGAGGGCAAAGCTATGATAACGCTGCCAATATGAAATGTGTCTATACAGGTTTAGAAGCTAGGCTGCTGACCGGGATAGCCGGGTGGCATAGTATTTAGGTTTAGGCGCCACCGGTGGTTTCCCACATCTGCACCATATGTACTCTGTGATGAAATGCAGAATTACTGCACAGCCAGAAAAAAGTGTAATGTCTGGTTAATGTAGTATTGTGCTTTGTTCTGTTGCTGTGTCTGGCTGCTTGGCCGCGGGGCCCCTACTGGGACTCCACGTTGCCCGCCACAACCACTGGGAGGTGAGCCAGGCTGCCCATTTTACTCTGGCTGCCTCTGCCAGGGTTGCCTGAGCTACCTGACAGAAGACATAAAAAATATATATATATATTATAATAAAATAAATAAAATAAAAAATCATAAATCAAATAAAATAAAAAAAAAATGAAAAGTGAAAAAAAAAAGTTGAGGCTGTAAAAAAAATAAATAAATAAAAAAATAAAAATAAATAAAATAAAAAGATAAGAGAGCATATGGGGGGAGTAAGAGAAGAAGAAGAGGTCAAATGTGGGGAACAGTATTTGGAGTGGACCAAAGAGGGAAGGCAGTCCACTCTAAGGAAGAGGATGGAGAAGGGAGTTTAAAATTACAGGAGCAGGTGCTCCTGTGAGTATCCTGCACCCAGGGTAAATTGCATTATCCTATCCCAGTAGGGGATCGCAGGGGTGGCACGTTATTCTGTTCTGCCCTGAGATCCGCAAGTCTTGCTCTTCTACAATTGAAAACAGCCTGGGCGTAGCGTGTCAAGGCTAGGTATGTGGCCTCTTCTTGGAGTAAAGTTGACTCCTGATTGCGGGGATTTCCTTGAATCTCTGTGAGAAATTGAAGTCTGGCGTTGTCGTAAGTGAGACACTCGTACATAGGATGTTCCCAGGACTCCTCTTCACCACAGTGGAAATATGGGTTATTTTCTATTCCCATGGCTGTTAGTTTTTGCTGGAACGGTCCATGGCCTGTAAGCAGGAAGGTGACTTGCAATCCAGGCGAGTACCAGGGAGGAGGCTTTGAGGAAGTCCGACTAATTGAGGGAATAAACCTTTTGGTGATTGCTCCTTTAGGCGTTGTGTCCCATGTTTCTTGCCAGAGGTTTTGAAGGTGGTCTGCAATTTTTCTTCTTTCCTTCTTAGGGTCAATTGCATGGTTCAATTGCAGGTTTAACAATTGAGTTGGGATTCCCTTCTTCAGGCGCTGGAAGAGACCCCTCTTGACAACTTCCAGATAGAGAGGTAAGTATCCTGCAATGACTTGTAATGCAGGGGTGCTGACAGTACAGCACGCCCTGGTAACCGATAATAACATAAACCTTTGAATGGAATCAAGCTTGCGCTTGTTCCTTTCCAGGATTGCCTTTTCACACCAGATGGAGGCTCCATAGCACACAATCTGGACATATACTGCCTTATATATTAATGATAGAGCTTTATTCTTTAGGCCCCAATCCGCTCTGCTAATCCGCCTTATCATTGCAGTGTTTATTATATTTTCGGATTTTAGCTGACAGGTATTTTAAGTGGGGATGGAAGGATAAGTTGGCGTCTAGATACAAGCATCGAAGGAAATAAAAGTATCAGACAGGGCAAAGCCCTGGTTCAACTCACAGTTGAAAGTAATCTTCAAAAATAAGCAAACATTGTTCAGGAAATGGAAAAGAACTGGGCATCCAGAGGACCACACCCTGTACAAACATGAAAGAGCACGCTTCATGAAGGAGAAGAAACGGGCACACATAGATATGGCTAAAGCAAAACTAAAAAAAGGTAAAAGAATTGTCAGCAAAAAAAGCCTCGCGCATAACATGACTGAGACATCCTTTAAGGAATGGACCGAAGCCACTTTCGGAACACCCCTCAAGGAAAACCAAATTGACAGCGAAGCAAACAGTACCAGGATACAAGATGTAATCAAGGGGTTTAAGGAATCTAACAATAGTAATCGGATTGTCACTAACAATGAACATCTAAAGGAAATCAGTATTAGCAGAGACAACCTAAAAAGTGCAATCAACAGCCTCCCAAATAAAGCAACGATTGGGCCAGATAATTTCCCACTATTTATGATCAAAATCTGTAGCTGTTACATCATCGATGTACTACTACACATTTTCCAGAGGATTTTGATGGAGGAGAGCTTCCCGACGCTGTGGAAAAGCTACTTTGTAAAACCTATCCCCAAAATAAAAAATCCAAAATCTGTAAAAGACTTCAGACCAATCGCTATCGGATGCTCTCTGCAAAAAATCTTTGAAAAAACAATCCTGCACACCATTATCGAGCATTGCTTCAAGCACAGGCCAGAATACCTGCACTCAGTACTTCCACAGAGATCGACCATCACCAACCTCATGGGGACACTGCTAAGGATCCAACAAGCACTAAACAGCAAGCAGCAGGTGGACGTAGTCTTTTTAGATGTGGCATCCGCCTATGATAACATATCCATCCCAGCTCTCATAGTCATTCTGCGGGACTACTTTCACATTGCAGGAAATGTCCTCCATTTATTAAAGAGCACTCTTCGGCGAAGACAAATTGCGGTGACAAACGAAAACATGTGCGCAATGTATGAGGTGGATAAAGGGGTCCCGCAAGGCGGAGTTTTGTCTGCCACACTTTTTGCCATAGCCCTTGAACCCTTCTTAGCCCAGAACAAGAAGCACTTCATCACATACGCCGATGATATAAAATTTTTTATTACCTCAGGAGATCAGAAATCAGCTGACTACCACAACCAAGTGGCTAATACTAAAATAAAAGAACTTCAAGAGTACCTAGATTGTATCGGGCTGCAGTTGAATGGAAAAAAGACGGCACATATGACTTTCACAAATAAAATAAAGCCAAACAAAATGGAAATATTTGTGAACGGCATCCTCGTCCAAAAGGCACAGACACACGTTGTTCTTGGTCTCAAGTGGGATGAAGGCCTAACCTTTCGCCCGCACTTCACATACATCCGCAACAAAACATACGCGGCGCTTTGGGCAACCAGGCAAGAGCTCACCGGTATTAGAGACCCCGGTGTGATGAAGCAATACATCAACAGATGTGTTATTCCTATTCCCCTATACGCGGCACAGATCTGGTCTTCAGCTCCCGAATGCAGTATCAAAGCCTTTCTAGGACTCGAATACTGGCTCTTGAGATGGCTGAACAGAATTTCAGCTAAACCTTTTACCATCTCAAGAGCTATACTATACTCCAATTTAGAGGTCACTCCCTGGAGACAAATAATCACGTCAAGGAACATAATGACCGTCGCTCAGCTTTTAACGGGACGACTGGATGCACCGAAAGCCCGAGAGTGGATAGAAATACCCGGCGAAAAATCAAGACGAGTTGCAGATAAAGAACCACAACTGAAAGCGGCATTTACGCAGTTGGATAGCCTCGGAAGATTCTTTCCAGCAAACACCATACAGCTATTCAACAACCTCAACATCAATCCTGAAAAGCTCTGCACTTGCAAATCCTACAGAAAGGAAGTTCTCAGAAACTCTTACTTGCAAATACAGATGTGAGGATACAGTTTCAGCACCTTGTTAGGCCAGGCACAAGCCACTGGGCTTTAGGAAACCCGACCTCATCAATGTGTAAGGATTGACCTACCTACACAACTCTAATCCCCACAGAAGAAGAAGACTGCTGGAAAATTGAACTTTAAAATTTTTATTTTGCCGTATCACGGTCATTCGTGTTGTTTCATATGCTGTACATTGTTTTGGCTGCTGTAAATATTTGTGTTTATGTAAATATGGTAAAACTCCCACTTGTGTGTGTTTAAGCAGAAGGTATGCTTCAATTGTCACGGTACGTTCTTACCAGTTTACAGTAGTTAAGTAGTAAAAGTATTTGCGAATAATTAATAACTCAAATAGTGTATTTTCCAGATAAAATGTAGTTATAAATCAGATATTATGTATTTCATGTATTTTATAATTGTAACATAGATGTATTTTTGTAACATAGTTGTATATGTATTTTCACCCTCTAGCCAGTAGCTGTAACCGGGTGTTCTCCTAAGAGAAATAAACTGATGATAATAATAATAATAATAATACTTGATTTCTGTGTAGAGACGGATTGGGGTGTCGTTAATTTTTATCACTGGTGGCCGTCGGATTTGGAGCTTTCCTTTTAGAAGAATTGACTTTGTTTTTTCACTGGATATTGTTAATTTGTGCATGGCAGCCCAGTCTTGAAGTTTTCCCAGTGCAAAGTTGGCTTGTACTTCCAATGTAGCTCTTGTACCAGAATGACCAGGTGGGTCGCGGGTTCGAATCCCGCCTCGGGCTTGGATCAGAGTAGTACAAAAACCTTGGGAGGTGCATTATGGCCACAGAAGCCGATGCGCCAACAACAAAAAAAAAAAAAAAAGGCTAGGCTGAAAAAAACATTGTCCCTCTGCGCATTACATACCATGCTCTAGACATTCTTTAAATTTAATTGGCAACTAAGCCGCGGAAGCAGTGCAAGTTGTTTTGTTTTGTTCAAAATGTATATAATTACTTTTCATCTTCAACAAAGAAGATGGGAAATACTCCTTAAACATTTAGAAAAAAGTTCAGTTAAAAGACTAAGTGAAACGAGGTGGTCCACAAGAGCTGATGCTGTATTGGCATTGAAACGTGGATAAAAACAAATTAAGGACGCATTACTTGAACTATCTATTTCTCCTTATGAAAAACCTATTTCTAAATTAGAGAGCTCATCACTGGCTGAAAATTTTGACAATTTAGAAACAGCTATTTTAACAATTGTGTGGGACAAAATTTTACAACGAATAAATGCCACTAGTAAATCTCTACAAGATCCCGATATCGATTTGCTATTAGTTAATAATTTGTTACAGACTTTGATTGGTTTTATTTTAGATATAAGAAATAGTTTTGCTGTTTTAAATGAAGAAGCGAATTTATTAACAGATGAGACAGAATTTAAAACTGAGAAGAAAAGAATGAAAAAAATGTGTGATGAAGTTTCACAATCCGACGATGACATAATATTATATGGAAAAGAAAGTTTCATTGTTAATACTCTTAATGTCATTTGCGATAAGCTAATTTTGGAAATTAATAAAAGGACGAACAGCTATTTAGACATATTAGATATGTTTGACATATTTTTAAAAAAATATGTAGATCAAGACAAGTACATGACTAGTATTAACAGAATTTTACAAACTTATAGGACTGATATTGACTCGGAAAATTTTATTGACGAAATTAAACAATTTTTAATAATGATGAAAAAAGAATATTTTTCAATTAAATATATGTACCAATTTATAAACGACTGGTTTAGGTCTACCTTCCCGAACGTAGAAACTATTTTAAAAATATTTTTGACTATGCCTATTTCAAACACAAGTGCTGAACGCACATTTTCGGTGTTTAAATGAATTAAAAATTATTTAAGAAGCAACTGGCACCAAAATAAAACAAGTGACCTATCGTTATTATTCATTGAATCAGATGCAATGGACTCAATTACTTATGATGATATTATAGATATATTTGCTAAGACCAAAGCCAGAAAAAAAAAAACTGTTAGTTATTTTTTTTTTAAATTTAATACATATATATTTATGTATGTATTAAATAATACTTTATTTGAGAAAAAATAAAATATTATACATACAAAAAAATCAAGTATTATACTTTATATTAAAATAAAGTATATAAAGTATTATTATTATTATTATTATTATTAGCCATATAGTGCAAGGAAGCCTGAGGCTTATGCTGCACCAGCCAAGAAAAAAAAATTTCTGAGTTACCTGAGAGAGAGAGAGAAGTAGAAGGGAATCACCAAGAAAGAGAAGAATGATGATATCCAGCTCAGGACCCTGGGTGTGCCAAGCCCATACTCACTAGATGTGAGCTCCTGGGGATTTTTTAATACATAACCAATGCTGTGTTATTTTTATTTTATTAAAATGAGTTTTTATAGAAATGTCGACTTTTATTTTCAATAAATTAAAAATAATTTTTATGAATTTAATTAACTGAAATAAACGTTTGAAGAATTTTTTTTTTACTTTGTACTGATTTGACCTGACCTTTTGGGACCTCATAATTGTGTTGCGCCTAGGGTCTCCAAAAGTATAAATGCGGCCCTGCTCGCACATGCTTCTTTAGAAAACAGTCATCCAGTAAATCCAGAAAAGTCTTGCTAATGTTTAAGTGACCAACCCACAAATTCCAGTCAATATCTGGAAAGTACAAATCCCCCATAAGACATTATGATTTACTGGTCCAATGTATTTCTCTGTAATATTTTGTTGTACTCGTCAGAGTCATTTTGTTTTCCCAGTGCTTATCTCACACCAAACTGACTCAGCGTTGCACTGGTCTCCCATGTCAACTGGATGCACTGCGTTAGATTTTATGTTTCTTGACTAACAGCATTACTCCTCCTCCATTGCCATCCCGTCTCTCCTCTCGATTCGCATTGTACTCCCCAAAATTCAAATTCTGCATTCCTTATGTCCGTGTGGCTCCAAGTCTCTGATATCACAACAATATCTGCCTTTGATGTCGTGACCAGTACTTCAATTTGTAAAATTTATTTACTATACTTCTAGTTTTGGTGTAAATGCAAGTATACATGCACCTGTCCTTACTCTTAGTTACTCTAACACAGTCCATGTATTTAATTGTTTCATGACTCCCAGCATTTCCAGAAATCCGTAGCAGCTTGCTTCCGAGGCTCTGCTGCTTATTTCAATAAGCAGTGCAAGGATCACTTTCACCTAACACTGCTTCGATTCTATTAGCAAGTATGCACGGAGCCTTTAATACACTTAAATAGTTAAGTGTATCCCATTTCTTTAGAAGCAGTCTCTTGTATGAAAAGACGCAGACCATCCTGATAAAAATTATATCCCATGAGCCTTGCACAATTTGTGTAGGGCTGAATTTATTCCCAAGACTCTTATCATGTACTGCCTCCTATATTGTCTTAACAGAATTGCAGACAATTTCAAATTTAACTCTAACTGCCGACTTTGTTTTCAACATTGACCTGTACTTGTCATGTAATTCCGCAGATCTCCTACTCTTAATATCATTAGTGTCAATGTATACAACAATATCACCCTTTGTGTCCTTAAAAGATGATATCTGCTATACAACGTCATTAACTTTTGCCCGTGGCAAACATACCATGGTCTTGTTCCACCTCTCCCTTTGGGCAAATCAAATTAGTATGTTAGGGTCTCCCGTAATTGATTATACAGAATAATCGAAATAGGTGTCCGTGATTTCCCTTTTTATTATCTTCGGAAATATTTGATCGATTGCTGTGATCGTAGCAGCAAACAGTGTGTTAACTCACTAAGTTTTATTTGACACCTCAACAATGACCTTGGTTGTGCCGTGAGTGTGTGCAGAATGACTCCTACGCGCACCACCTCATCAGTATCAGTAAGATGGCCGTGCAACAGAAAGGCAGTGTGTGTATTGTGGTACGCTGAATTTAAATCTGTCATAACAGTGCAACGTCAAATTGAAAACGGTATTGAAATTCTGTTGCACGGCCATCTTACCGACACTGACTGAGATAGCGTGCATAGGAGTCATTCTACATACACTCACAGCATAGCTAAGGTCATTGTGAAGGTTTCAAATAAAGCTTAGTGAGTTGCCACACTGTTTGCTATTTGCTGCTACGATCACAGCAATCGATCAAATATTTCCGAAGATAACTAAAAAGGAAATCAAGGACAACTTTTTTGATGACCTTGTATATACTAATGTATGTATTTTGTCTGTAAACTGTATGTGTTCTCTGGTCGATTTGCCTGTTTTGCAGGAAGGAAAAAAAAACAGTTTTAGGGGTAGAAAAAACTTTGCTATCTATGCCTGAGACCGAATTACTCAGCCACTGAGTGGAAAAAAAGCCAATTAAAGTTCCTCGCGTCATCAACGGGATTCGAACCCGGGCCTTTTCCACCCAGTGTGGGGAGGACGATGATGATACCACCAGGGCAGCCGCAAGTGGGATGGCGAAGAAAGCGTCACTTATGGGTTCAGGAGGGCGCCAAAAATTTTTTTGACATATACAATTCGAACCAACGTCCGAATTGTATATGTCAAACTATTATTACATTCATAATAGTTTCAGTAGAACGAAGAAAATTTCCATATAATGACGGATTACGAGAGACTTTACTGGGAACGCATTGTTCTCACTTCTGGCCTTCAGGCAATTGAGTCAAGTAGTGCTGCTGCTGCTAAGCACAAATTAAGAGCCAAAGGGATTACTATTCTTGCAACTTAGTGTTACTCTTAAAACCTAACCAACCGCCTGTCCCATATACCGAGAAACGCCAGAGCTTGCTCTTGTTCATCACGTAACACAGCGGCAACCCCCAAGGCAGAATGCACTGGTCCCACAGGAACTAGTAGTTGTTGGTGACCCTATTGTCAGGGGAAACGGGGAACATGCTTTGTAAAAAGGATAGGTGGAACAGGACCAGGGTATGTCTGCCAGGGGCAAAGGTTGATGACGTTGTAGAGCGGATATCATCTTTTAAGGCCACAAAAGGTGATATAGTTGTACACGTTGGCACTAATGATATCAAGAGTAGGAGACCGGCAGAATTACTTAACAAGTACAGGTCACTGTTGAAAAAAGCCGTGGATTAGGGTTGAATTTGAAAGTGCCTGCAATTCTGCCCAGACACGATAGGAGGGAGTATATGATGAGAGCCTTGTCAATCAATTCGGCCCTGGAAACACTGTGCAAGGCTCAAGGGGTAGAATTTTTCTCAGCCTGGACTGTACTTTTAACAGGAGAGACTGCTTCTACAGGGATGGGATACACTTAAATAGAAAGGGTGCAAGAATATTTGTTGATGCTATCGAGGCAGTGTTAGGTGGGTCGGAAAACTGCTAGCTTGGGGGGAAACTAATAGATTAAGAGTAGCCACTGGCGGAGGTGAAAGTGATTCTTGCACTGCTTCTATTGGAATGAGCAGAAGCCTGAAAAACAAGATGCAGGATATTTCAGAGACTGCTGGGAGTCATTGCGGTACAAGTAAACACATGGGTTGTGTTAGGGTAGCTAAGAATTGCGGTACAAGTAAACACATGGGTTGTGTTAGGGTAGCTAAGAATAGAAACAGGTGCATGCATACTTGCATATACACCAATGCTAGGAGTTTGGTAAATAAATTTGAGGTATTGCTCAAAGCATCAAAGGCGGATATTGTTGGGATATCAGAGACGTGGTGTGACACAAATATAAGGAATGCAGAACTGGAATTTGGGGAGAACAACATCTACAGAAAAAAAAAAAAAAAATCAAATTACTATATTAGGGTTACCCGTAAATGATTACATTAACTCGTATTCGTGTCTGTAAATTTCGCGTGTCCTCTGGTCGATTTGCCTGTTTTGCTGGACGAAAAAAAACCCCAGTTTATGAGGAAAAAAACCTTGCTCTCTACTCCTGAGCCCGATTAACTCAGCCACGGAGTGAAAAAAGCCCACTAAAGTTCCTCGCGTCATCGACGGGAAACATCTACAGAAAGGATAGACAGGATAGGAAGGGAGGAGGGGTTATGTTATTATTAAGAAACACATAAAATCCAAGGAAGTTAAAGCCAGTCGACATCGCTGTACAGTGCAGTGTAGAGTCAACTTTAATATACGCTATTGGAGCTGGAATTACCGCGGCTGCTGGCACCAGACTTGCCCTCCAATAGATCCTCGTTAAAGGATTTAGAGTGTACTCATTCCAATTACGAGGCCTCAATAGAGTCCCGTATTGTTATTTTTCGTCACTACCTCCCCAGATCCAACTACGAGCTTTTAACCGCAACAACTTTAATATACGCTATTGGAGCTGGAATTACCGTGGATCTGGGGAGGTAGTGACGAAAAATAACAGTGTAGAGTCAGTTTGGTGTGACGTAAGCATTGGGAGATCAAAATTGAGAGTAGGAGTGTGCTCTAGGCCAAATGACTCTGATGAGTATAATAAGAAACTGTACAGGGAAATAGAGTGGGCCAGTACATCAGAGAGTCATATAATGGGGGATTTTAATTTCCCAGATATTGACTGGAATTTTGAGTTGGTCACTCACACACTACCAAGGCTTTTATTTATTGGATGATTGTTTTCAGCATCAGCATGTTCGGGAGGCAACTAGAGGGAGTAATTGTTAGACCGAGAGTTTCAGGATCTCTCAATAATCAGGCGGAATCTATTCTCTGATAAATAGCTAAAGCAGTGTCTTGGGATATTTTAAACTTTATTAAAAACGACGCCTCTTTAAAACTCTTCGGTCTACCCGAAATAAACCATTCAATTGTTGCAAATTATATCTCGGGAATCTGTGGGATAAGATCATAAAACTATATTCATTCGAAACCTATGTTATAATACAATAAGAGAGCAGAAACTTATTTTCAAAGGAGAGTGAATGTACAGACCAATAATGCTTTTCCCCATCGCCCTAGTTCAACAAAGCCAGAACATCTCCGCTTTCACGCCCACGATGGTACTAGAAGGGGATTTATTGCTACAGCGTGGGGGGGGGGGACGTTCAGTTGTCCCTGCGAAATGGACATTCCATGATGATTCTATCACTGTGACGTAGAACAAAATAATGTTAGTATATAAGAGATGGGAGGCACCAAGAAAGGGGAGAAGGAGACACCTTTTAGCTTTTCCAACAGAGAGACTGGCAGGAGAGTGGAACGTCTCGCCGTCGAAAGTCCAGGGTCCAAACGATGTGACGGGGAGGTTCTGCAGTCGTGTTTCGCTCCACCCTAAAGAATGGCCGAGGAGAAATCAAGACAAAAAGGAAGCATGGCTCAGAAGACCGCACCCTAGTTTCTGCCGGAGGAGAGGAGGTCCCACCGGCCGTCCTGAAGCAAGAGATTTAACTGGTAAGCCCTTATCTCATTTGTGCGAATGTAAGCTTAGAATATGACACAAACAGATACCATTTCAATGCTCCCTTCCTAAATATTTAACCTTTGTGAATTTGATAATAAAATGGGAATTTCTCCCAGAGTAGTTGGTACACAGAATCTTACAGCAAAGTGCTGGGGAGATAAGAACCAAGAGGGGATGAACCTGTTCACATTAGAATGGAAGTAAGATGGTCTAAAGGTGATGAGCACATCAAAAGTACTTTGCCCAAGGTTCCAAACGTTTTTGTTCTATGTTGAAGTGTTTTGTGAATTGAATTGTTGTAGCTTGTAAATCTAGAACCAAATAATAAGTCTATTGAAGGAATAGTTCCAGTGATACAAGAATCCAATATGTTGTAAGCAAATACCATATCCTTGTTCTGAACAGAAACCTAGAAGCTTATATATACACATAATTTTAACTTATACACAAACCCACTAGATGGAATGTAAATCTGTATGCATGTTTTCTTTTGTGATAATAAATATTGTTATGTGTTACACAATGTCTCATTCTCTCTGCCGGTAATCAAATACACCAGTTCGAACCCAGGAGGGGTCATTGCGGGGGATCGAGTTGACATCCTGTGTTCACTCGATCTTTTAAACACAATGCGAATTCGATGCTGCAGCGATTGGGTGCTGGAACAGCATTTAATAGCCGAGCACGGATTTTGTCCTAGCCCGACGATCATCTCATTTAGAACAACTGTCATAAGAAAAGTAATACGACCATAGGCCAAGGGGAATAAACACAGAAAGAGAGAAAGACAAAGAGAAAGAGAGAGCCCCTGACATAATACTCTTGAATTGATTATCAGTAGTGATTCTTCATGCATTAAGAATCTGCAGATATAGGAACCACTAGGTGGCAGTCATCACAGTGGGCTGAAGTGGGATTTACTCAAAGAGATAACTACCATCAGGGGTAAAGAGAAGTGTTATTGCTTTCGTAAAGGCGACTACGATGGTCTGAGACAGTATTTAAATTCTATACAGTGGGACCAACTGACGATGTTACCAACAGCAAATTCAAAATGCGAAGCATTCAAAGAACTTATCTTGGAAGCTACTAGGCTCTATATACCAACTAAGAAATATTGTTCAAGGTTTAGGCCTAAATGGATGTCAGATGAACTAATGAGACATATGACAGAGAAGAAAAATGGATGGGATACATATAAATTAACACGTGACACAGAAGCCCCACCGGCCTTCTGTGTCACGTGTTAATTATGATATGATAGATACAAGTTAATCTGTAACCAAGTTACAAAGGAGGCTAGGCAGGCAAAGGCAGAATACGAGAAATCTTTGGCAAGGGATGCAAAGAAAAACAGCAAAGAGTTCTTTAATTATGTAAACTCTAGAAGGAAGGGGATGAATCAGATTCGTCCACTTGATATCGATGGGTCAACTGTTGATGATCTTGCTCAGGTAGCTAACAAACTAAATGAATATTTTGCATCGACATTTACACAAGAGGAGTTATTCAGCGAGGGGAATGCCAGAGGTGTATTGAACTCTGTCAGTAAGCTAGAGAATCTTGTAATAACTGAGAGTAAAGTGGAAGAGAAATTGTTAAAGATAAACACAAGAAAAGCACCTAGGTGGATGGGATTTATTCAGTTATATTAAAGGAGGCAGCAAAGGAAGTAAGCCAACCCATAGCTATAATTATGAGAGCTTCCTTGGACTCAGGGGAGGTACCCACAGACTGGAGGTGTGCAAATGTGACCCCAATTCACAAAGGAGGATCAAAGGCCGACACAAGTAATTATTGACCTGTGAGTTTAACTTCTGTTCCAGGAAAATTAATGGAGTCACTGATTAAAGAAGCACTGCAGGATCATCTAGACAAGAATTCAGTTATAGCTCAGACGCAGCATGGGTTTGTTAACGGCAGGTCTTGCCTGACCAATTTGATTGGATACTATGATGGAGTCACAAAAGAACTGGATGCAGGGAATAACTTTGATATTATATACTTGGATCTTAGAAAGGCCTTTGATACTGTTGCACATGGAAGACTGCTGCACAAATTGGAGCAGTGTGGCATTGGAGGCAAATTGCTGCTATGGATAAAGGGGTGGTTGAGGGAGAAGAAGACAGAGAGTGGAAATCAATGGACATTGCTCGTCGTGGACTAATGTTATTAGTGGAGTCCCTCAGGGTTCAGTGTTGGGTCCATTGTTGTTTTCTGTATTTATAAATGATATTGATAATGGTATATCAAGCTTTATGTCCAAATTTGCAGACGATACAAAGGTTTGCATGGTTGTCAAGACACTACTGACACTATGCTGCTGCAATAGGATCTGGAAAGATTGAGTAGATGGGCTGAGAGGGAGAAAATGAAGTTTAACATTGACAAATGTAAAGTACTACATATGGGAAACAGCAAACTCAGAGCAACGTATCAACTCTGTGGTACTACACTGACAGTGGTAGAGAATGAAAAGGACCTGGGGGTAATTGTGCAGGCAGATATGAAGTTCTCTGAGCAGTGCAGATGGGCTGCAAAAGTTGATGATGGTGTCTTGTCAATGATATACAGGAATTTTTCTAGCAGAGATAGGGAGGTGATTATTCCCTTGTATAAGGCAATGGTCAGGTCGCACCTTGAGTACTGTATACAGGTCTGGAGACCTCATTTCAAGAATGATGTAGAGCTGCTGGAACGAGTACAGAGAAGGGCAACAAGATTAATGAATGGAACAAAGAGGTACTCTTACGAAGAAAGGCTTAAGTTTTGCAAATTACAGTGTCTGGAGACTAGGCACCAGTGAGGTGATCTGATAGAGGTATATAAAGCCTTGAATGGTTTGAGCATGCTCAATGCTGATGGGATTCTTCCTCTTGCTCAGAATAATCACCTGAGAGGGCATAAATTGAAATTGAGGAAAGTCAGATGTAGGATAGACGTGCGGAAATTTGCCTTCAGCCAGCGGGTAGTTGGTTGGTGGAACAGACTGCCATCCCTTGTCGTGGAAGTTGATAGCCTAAATAAATTTAAGGCCCAGTTGGACAGGTATTTCGAACGAACGGAGGGGTGAAGTGGAAGTGGTTTTTTGTTTTTTAGGCTGATGCTGCATAAGTTTGCTTTCTTGCATCATATGCCTCTACTAATGCTAATCGCGCTGGTCATCTGATTGGTATTATGCAATCAGATGCCCAACGTGACTTCCATCGTTTACCAGTATTCAACATGGCAGGCAAATAATTAATTTCAAATAAATACAGTACATGAAACTGCAGTCACCTTAAATGCTTATCTAGATCTATGTTTTATATTTATATTTTACAATTATAAAATCTTCTTTTTCTTCAAGTTCTCTGCCCTCAGGCAGGTTCAGGGGTCTATTGGCGCCATGTTTCTCTATCATACTTTTAATTCCTGCATAATGGCCTCTCATCCTCCAATCCATCAATCCACTTCTCTTTCTACCAACACGAAACAGATTTACTCTAAGCTCTTCCAGCATTGGAAGAGCTTAGAGTAAATCTGTTTCGTGTTGGTAGGGTTGGCTCCCCCCCCCCCTTTGGGGGGAGCCCACCCTACCTCGCCTTCTTTCTTCTGCTTACCTTCTTTCTTCACCTCAATCTCTCACCCCTTCTCCTATTTCAAAAAAAAAATTATTTTTATTTTATTATTTTATTTATTTATTTATTTTTTATTATTATTTTTTATTTAATTTATTTTTTTATTTTAAATATTTTTTTATATTTATTTTATTATTATTATTATTTTTTTAATTTATTTTATTTTATTTTATTTATTTATTTTTTTTTTTTTTTTTTGGCTGTCCCTGGGAAGCTCAGGCGAACCCCAGGGTCGGCCAGCCAGAGTTCTCTTCCCACATACCTGGTCCGGCTCCCAGTGCCAGTGACGGTAACTAGCGGTCTGTGGTGTTCCACGGACCCTAGGCCAAGCGGCCAGATGAACAACATAACCCGCACTAAGCAAACATGAACATACACTAACATATGCTATCTGGCCTTGACAGTACTGTACTGTCTTACTTCACAAGAGATTCAAATGCGGAGTTGTGCGAAAGCACCGGTGCCGCTTGTCAAAAAACACTATGTCACTAAGTTCACTTCCCATACATGTACCCCTCAATCCCTTTCCTCTACATGCTTTCTCTTCTCAATACATGTCCTATAAAGTTATTTTGTCTCCTTCTTAATTCTTTACTAACTTCTCTCTTCTACTTTCCTCAAAATCTCATTATTCACTCTGTCCACCCATTTCACCTTTTCCATTCTCCTCCACACCCGCATCTCGAAAGCGTCTAGCCGTCTAATATCCTCTCTTCCCGGTGTTCATGTTTCGGAGCCATATAGTACAACAGTCCATATTAATGTTTTCACCATTTGCTTTCTTAATTCCTCCTTGAAATTTCTTCTCAGTAGTTCTTTTCTATTACTAAATGCCTCTTTCCCCATTGCAATTCTTGTTTTTATTTATTCCAAGCTTTTTCCATTTTCTGTCATTATGCTTCCCAAGTACCTGTATCTGTCGACCTGTTCCAGTGTTATTCCATCTAATGTTACCTTGATTCTTCTTCCTGGCCACTTTGAAATTAACATTACCTTGGTTTTATTTCTGCTGATCTTCATATTTTACTCGTTTATTGTGCTGTTCAAGATGTACAAGGAACTCTGTAATTCTTCATTATTAGCAATCAATATATAGTCATCTGCAAATCTTATTGTCTCTATCTATCTATCTATCTCAGGGTAACTCAGAAATTTATTTTAGCTAGTGTAGCATAAGCCTCAGGCTTCCTTGCACTATATGGCTAGTATTAATAAGAATAAGAATAAGAACTGAAATTGGTAAAATCAGAAACATTAGCATTAGTAGTGGTATATGAGGCAAGAAAGCAAGCTTATACAGCCATCAACCAAAAAAAAAGGGGGGGATACATTTCCCATTCACCCCTCCATCCGCTCCAAAAGTGTGTCCACTTCCTCCTTGAATTTATTTAAACTATCAACTTCCATAACGACAGATTGAAGTTTGTTCCAGCACTTAACTAGTCGCTGGCTAAAGGCAAACTTCCGCACATCTGTTCTACAACTATCTTTCCTCAATTTGAATCTATGCACCCCTCAGGTTCTTAATCTGAGCAAGAGGAAGAATCCCATCAGCATTGAGCCTGCTCAAGGCCTTATGCACCTGAATCAGATAATCTCGCAGGGTTTTAGTCTTCAGACGCTGCAATTTACAGAACTTAAGCTTTTCTTGGTAAGAGTACCTCTTTGTTCAACTCATTTGCATAAATTTTTAATGCAACTGCTACATTTGGAAAAGTATCTTGCCTCAGGTGAACGGAGTTTTTCAAAATTAAAATTAATCAAAAATTATTTTCGAGCGATACAATAATTTCAATAGAAAATGGTTATTTCGAACAAATAAACATAAATGAAATAATTAATAAATATGCATCTCTTAAAGCAAGGAAACATAAATTTGTATAATTTTTTTTTTAACATTGTAATTTTCCTTTTATTTTATTTAGAATATAAAGTGTGATTTAGCATTTAAAGTTTATTTCTAGAATTTCAGAATGATTTTGTTATTTTTGTTTGTTGTTTCATTACGTTTTATATGTGAGCTTTGTTGTAATTCTTTTCTTTTTTAATAAATTAATAATGATTATTTTCGCCTTATTTTATTTTTTAATCGAAATATTTAGGGGGAGGGAGGCAAATTTGATTTCGCTTACTGGCGGCACATAGGATCGCAGCGGCCCTGGATACCACTGTGCTTGTGCTACACACACAGACTATTAAGAATTTGCAGATAAAGGAACCACTAGGTGGCAGTGATCACAGTGTACTGATGTGGGATTTACTTAAAGATTTAATTACCATCAGGGGTAAAGGAAAGGGTTTTTGCTTCCGTAAAGTTGAGTACAGTGGTCTCCGACGGTTTTTAAATTCTGTACAATGGGATCAACTGACGATGTTACGACAGTAAATTCTATGTGGGAAGCATTTAAGGAATTAATCGTGAAAACTACTAAAAGTGCCATACCTATTAAGAAATATTGTTCAAGGTTTAGGCCTAAATGGTTATCTAATGAACTAATGAGACTCGTAACAGAGAAGAAAAATGCATGGGATGCATATAAATTTTCAAGCGACTCAGAAGCCTATGTCAGATATAAGCTAGTCTGTAATCAGGTCACAGAAAAGGTTAGGCAGGCGAAGGCAGATTACGAGAAATCTTTGGCAAAAGATGCTAAGAAAAACAGCAAGGATTTCTTTTCTTATATAAACTCTAAAAGGAAGGGGATGAATCTGATTGGTCCACTTGACATTGATGGTTCGACTGTTGATGATCCTGCTCAGATAGCAAACAAACTGAATGAGTATTTTGCATCTACATTCACACATGAGGAATTATTAAGGTTTGAAAATGGCAGAAGGTTATCAAATTGTAGCAGGGTACTTAATTATTTTGTAATAACTGAGAGCAAAGTGGAGGTGAAATTGTTGAAGTTAAACATAGAAAAGCACCTGGGGTGGATGGGATCTATCCAGTTATATTAAAGGAGGCGGCAAAGCAACTAAGCAAACCCTTAGCCATAATTATGAGAGCTTCCTTGGACTCAGGGAAGGTTCCTACGGACTGGAGTTGTGCAAATGTCTCCCCAATTCACAAAGGGGATCGAAGGGTAACAAGAGTAATTACAGACCAGTTAGTTTAACTTCTGTTCCGAGTAAAATAATGGAGTCACTGGTTAAAGATGCATTGCAGGATCATCTAGACAAGACTGCAGCAATAATTCAGACACAGCATGGGTTTGTTAAGGGAAAGTCTTGTCTAACAAATTTGATAGGATATTATGATGTGGTTACAAAGGAACTGGATACAAAAAATAATTTTGATATCATATATTTGGATTTCAGGAAAGCTTTTGACACTATTGCGCAAGGAAGACTATTGTACAAATTGGAGCAGAATGCTATTAAGGGTAAGTTGCTACAATGAATAAAAGTATGGTTGAGTGGGAGAAGACAGAGGGTGTGTAATCAATGGGTGCTGCTCTTCGTGGATTAATGTTATTAGTGGAGTCCCATAGGGTTCGGTGTTAGGTCCACTGTTGTTCTGTGTATTTATCAATGATATTGATGAAGGTATATCAGGCTTAATGTCGAAGTTTGCAGATGATAGAAATGTTGGCAGGGTTGTTAATGACAGTAATGGCAGTGTGCTACTGCAACAGGATCTAGATAATTTGGGCAGATGGGCTAAGAAGTGGCAACTGAAGTTTAACCTTGACAAATGCAAAATACTGCATATGGGTAGAAGTAACCCCAGAGAAACGTACCAACTGTGTGGTACTACACTTAAGGTGGTAGAAAATGAAAAAGACTTGGGAGTAATTGTGCAGTCAGATATGAAGTTTTCTGAGCAATGCAGACAGGCTGCCAGGGCAGGTCATGGGGTTTTGTCAATGATATATAGGAATTTTGCTAGCAGGGAGAAGGATGTGATTGTCCCTCTGTATAAGGCAATGGTCAGGCCACGCCTTGAGTACTGCGTACAGGTCTGGAGGCCTCATTTTAGGAAGGATGTAGATTTACTTGAGTGGGTACAGAGAAGGGCAACAAGATTGGGGAGGGGAATGAAGGGATCTTCTTACCAAGAGAGGCTTAAGTTCTGCAAATTGCAGTGGCTGGAGACCAGGCACCTGCGCGTTGATCTGATTGAGGTGTATAAGGCCTTGAATGGGTTGAGCATGCTGAATTTTGATGGGATCCTTCCACTTGTTCAGATTACAAACCTAAGGGGGCATAAATTCAAATTAAGAAAGGACAGATGTAGAATAGATGTGCCGAAATTTGCCTTTAGCCAGCTGGTGGTTAACAGCTCTAACAAACTTTCATCTGTCGTTGTGGAAGTTGATAGGTTGAATAAATTTAAGGAGGAACTGGACATGCATTTGGAGAGAATGGTGTGATTTTTTTTTTTTTTTTTGGCTGATGCTGCATAAGCTCATACACTTGCTTTCTTGCATCACATGCCACTACTACTACTACTACTACTACTACTAGTACTAGTATATTTCCGTGAGAAATAGCCACCAGCAACAATTAGTTCCTGTGGGACCAGCGCATTCTGTTTTGGGGATTGCTACTGTGTTGCCTGATGATCAAGTTTCTAATCTTTGGCGTTCATGTGAGCAGCTGATAGCCTGGTGACACCAATTTAATTCCTTTGAGCTTATCCACCCTGTTCTTCAAGGCTCTCACAAAGGCGCCCATAACAACACTCAATTGGCGCCTAACTTCCTGACACTCTTTACAACCAGCACGCACTAAGATCTCCCTTGGTATTATCATGTCCTAATCCTGATTGCTCCACAAACATGAAGCAAGCAAGCAGTACATTTCAAAAGGATGTGATTCATCGGACAACCCCGTCCCCTCAGTTCTCCCACTGAGCCACAGCAATCCGAGTATCTTGAGCCTTTTGCTTTGCTTCTCTGGTCTGAGGCATGATTTCTATTCAGTCTCAATACAATTAAAATTTCTACACCAAACGTACACTGTGCTGCCACTTTATTAGGTACACCTACCTGGTAGGGTGTTGCGCCTCCTTTAGTCTTCAAAACAACTTGAATTCGTCTAGGCGTGGATTGAACAAGATGCTGAAAACGTTGTGCAGGAATGGAGTACCATGCAGATATGAGTGTCTCACGCAGTTCCTCAGATTCGACGTAGGTGTAGGCCTTCAGCGAAGAGCCCTTTCCAGCTCATCCCAAAGATGTTCAAGAAGATGGAGATCCTCGAACCGAGCGGGCCATTGCCGCAAAGAAAAGTCATTTTCATGTTCCTGGAACCATTCCATAGTGATTCAGGCTTTGTGCACCAGAGCATTATCCTGCTGGAAGTAACCATCTGACTGAGGATAAACTGTCAACATGAACGGATGCACTTTGTCAGCAACGATGTGGCATTCAGACGTGAATCTATGGGTATCAATGGACCCAACGTGTGCCAAGAAAACATTCCTCAAACCATAACACTGCCCCCACCACCTTGCACAGTAGTCGTCAGACATGATGGGTCCACGGATTCATGTTGTTTTCGCCAAATTCTGAGTCTTCCATCAACATGATGCAGCAGGAACTTCGACTCGTCAGAACAAGCAACTGTTTTCCAATCGTCGATAATCCAATGCAGGCGTTGCTGTCCCCACAGGAGGCGTGCTTCTTGTTCTTCATTGATAACAAAGGTACGCGATGTGGCCGTCGGCTGTTGTATCCCATTCACAACAAAATGCAACTAGTGGTCCGTTGCGATATTTTGTTCTGCGCGCCAAGATTATATTCTGGCACGATGTGCGACATTGTGGCCCATGTGTTTGCTTGCACAATTCTAGCCATCATTCTCTAACCTCTCTCATCAACAAGCGATTACCTTCCACAGGAGCGCCGTTGAGAGGATGTTTTCTCTTCGTTGCACCATTCTCGATATACCCTTGAAACTGTGGTGCGTTAAAAGGTCAGGAGAACTGCCGTTTCAGAGATGCTTTGTCCAGCACGTCTTGCGCCTACTACCATGGCACGTTAGATCACTCCTTTTCCCCATTCTTGCTACTGTTTGTATGCTTAACTGATACTAGAAAGGTTGTTCTGCCGCATATACAGGGCGATTCACTACCAGTGCGACAAACTTGCAGGAGGTGTAGGGGGCACAAAGACGAATCCGAATCACATAGCATTGCAGGGTCCGAAATGCCTTCGTCATGCGGTAGAGGACGTTGAACGGGAGGTCGCATGAACAGCGATCCCGCTAGAAGTCAGCATTTGCGAACCGTTTCTGTTGAAGAAATCAAGTAGCAAAAGTCCTCCGGAGTGGTTAATCCGCAGGCTCCAATGATTGGACGAGTTGCAGATGGTATGAACTCATTGGTTTGTTGACAGTATCCTCCATACAGTGGATTGGGAAATACCCAATCGATGGCCTATCGCTCCAGTACTCGTACTCGGATTGCCTTCTGCAAGACGTAGGACATTCTCCTCATTGTCTGGCGTCCTCGTCGTTCGCTCTCGATTCATGGTACCTCTCGTGAAACAACCAGTCTCACGTAACCTTCTGTGCACACGTGCGAAAATCGTATGATGAGGAGCACGCCTGTGCGGGAAACGTTCCTGGTACAAGCGCAGAGCTGCGCGCCCGTTACAGTCCGCAACTCCATACGCGAGGTGCATGTCGGCCAGTTCAACGTTTGAATACTCGTCCATCCTACTGCCTCGGGAACCGGTTCGCAAATACTGACTTCCAGCGGGATCGCTGTTCACGCGACCTCCCGTTCAACGTCTGGGTGCGAGGTTAGCCTGTGCAGTCATTGCTCCTTAAAGCTCTTCAAACAGAGAAGTTTTTCCTGATTTATTTTCTGCTTTATTAGTTTAAATTGTCATATTAACTTATTTTCTAGAGTAGCTTTATATTCCTAGTTACGATACTTAGTTTAAAGTTTAACTTAGACAGAGATTTCGTAGATATTACTTAGTATCGGTAACGGTATCAAATCCACGTGTCACAAATTGAACGAGAGGTCTTTTAACCAAATTTAGTCGATTTATTAACCAATTGTTATATCAAATTATCTTCTATAAGTAGATTATAGACCTAGGCAGGATCCTTAGTTTAGTCTAAATTGAGATAGCGAGATTTCGAAGCTAATCAATACTTACGAGTCCGTAGAAATACCGTTCGTGAATTCCCGCCATTTTTACACGATAGCATAAGCTTAGTGTAGTATACTGCATAATATAATATTGTCAATTAATCAGTAAATCTATTAATCTTGATAAACTTTATTGTCAATTAAATTGTATTTTTAACTCTATAAATATATATAACGACTTAATTGTAACAAATAATTAATACATAACTATAGTGGTACACGTGATACGTGATAGGAAGTTGTATAAAGGGAACACTAG
Organism: Mastigoproctus giganteus; assembly: GCF_048544385.1. Lineage (NCBI taxonomy): Eukaryota > Metazoa > Arthropoda > Arachnida > Uropygi > Thelyphonidae > Mastigoproctus > Mastigoproctus giganteus. The sequence continues at coordinate 40,424,179 of NC_143584.1, read as the reverse complement.
ATACCGAAAAAAAAAAAAAAAAAAAAATATATATATATATATATATATATATAACATAACTGTTTTGGGATATAACTTAAGGATTTAATTTTTGTTTTAAATTTTATTGAATTAAATTGGAATCATGACTCTGACCAGAGCAGCAAAGCAAAAGGCTCAAGCTAATGGGAGTGCTGTGGTTCAGGGGAGAACTGAGGGGGGCAGTTGCCCTCTGAATCACAGTCTGTTAAAATGCACTGTTTGCTTGATGTTTGCGGAGCAGTCGGGTACGGGACATGATACTGCCAAGGGGGATGTCTTTGTGTGTGCACGATGTAAGGAGTGCAAGGAAATCAGGCGACAACTCAGCGTTGTTATGGGCCTTTATGAGACTTTGAAGGATAGGGTGGATGCCCTCGAAGGAAATAAATTGAGGGGCCCATCAAGCTCTCAGCTGCCCACATCAACGCCAGAGCTTGCACTTGGTCATCAGGCAACACAGCGGCAGCTCCCAAGGCAGAATGCGCTGGTCCCAAAGGAACTAGTAGTTGTTGGTGACTCTGCTGTCAGGGAAACGGGAAACATGCTTTGTAAAAAGGATAGGTGGAACAGGACCAGGGTATGTCTGCCAGGGGCAAAGGTTGATGACGTTGTAGAGCGGATATCATCTTTTAAGGGCACAAAGGGTGATATAGTTGTACACGTTGGCACTAATGATATTAAGAGTAGGAGACCGGCGGAATTACTTAGCAAGTACAGGTCACTGTTGAAAAAAAGCCGTGAATTAGGGTTGAACTTGAAAGTGTCTGCAATTCTGCCCAGACACGATAGGAGGCAGTATATGATGAGAGCCCTGTCGATCAATTCGGCCCTGGAGGGATTGTGCAAGGCTCAAGGGGTAGAATTTTTTTCAGCCTGGACTGTACTTGTTAACAGGAGAGATTGCTTCTACAGGGATGGGATACACTTAAATAGAAAGGGTGCAAGAATTTTTGCTGATGCTGTCGAGGCGGTGTTAGGTGGGTCGGAAAACTGCTAGTTGGGGGGGATACAAGGACTAATAGATTAACAGTAGCCACTGGCAGAGGTGGAAGTGATTCTTGCACTGCTTCTATTCAAATGAGCAGAAGTCTGAAAAACAAGATGCAGGATATTTCAGAGACTGCTGGTAGTCATTGCGTTACAAGTAAACACATGGGTTGTGTTAGGGTAGCTAAGAATAGAAACAGGTGCATGTATACCTGCGTGTACACCAATGCTAGGAGTTTGGTAAATAAATTTGATGAATTTGAGGTATTGCTCAAAACATCAAAGGCAGATATTGTTGGGATTTCAGAGACGTGGTGTCACACAGATATAAGTAATGCGGAACTGGAATTTGGGGAATACAATGTATATAGAAAGGATAGACAGGACAGGAGGGGAGGAGGGGTTATGCTATTAATTAAGAAACACATAAAGTCAAAGGAAGTGAAGCCAGTTGACATCGATGGACAGGGCAGTGTCGAGTCAGTTTGGTGTGACATAAGCATAGGGAAATCAAAATTGAGAGTAGGAGTGTGCTATAGGCCTAATGACTCTGATGAGTATAATAATATATTGTACAAGGAAATAGAGTGGGCCAGTAAATCAGAGAGTCTTATAATGGGGGATTTTAATTTCCCAGATATTGACTGGAATTTGTGGGTTGGTCACTCGCACACTAGCAAGGCTTTTGTGGATTTATTGGATGATTGTTTTCTACATCAGCATGTTCGTGAGGCAACAAGAGGGAGCAATACTCTTCATCTGATTATCAGTAGTGATTCTTCATGCATTAAGAACCTGCAGATAAATGAACCACTAGGTGGCAGTGATCACAGTGTGTTGAAGTGGGATTTACTCAAGGAGGTAACTACCATCAGAGGTAAAGGGAAGGGCTTTTGTTTTCGTAAAGGCGACTATGATGGTCTGAGACAGTATTTAAATTCTATACAGTGGGACCAACTGATGATGTTACCAACAGCAAACTCAAAATGGGAAGCATTCAAGGAACTAATCTTGGTGGCTACCAGGCTTTACATACCAACTAAGAAATATTGTTCAAGGTTTAGGCCTAAATGGTTGTCAGATGGACTAATGAGACATGTGGCAGAGAAGAAAAATGCATGGGATACATACAAATTAATGGGTGACATGAAAGCCTATGATAGATATAAGTTGGTCTGTAACCAAGTCACAAAGGAGATTAGGCAGGCAAAGGCAGACTACGAAAAATCCTTGGCAAAGGATGCAAAGAAAAACAGAAAGGAGTTCTTTACATACTTGAACTCGAGAAGGAAAGGGATGAATCAGATTGGTCCACTGGATATTGATGGTTCAACAGTTGAGGATCCTGCTCATGTGGCTAACAATCTAAACGAGTATTTTGCATCTACTTTCACGCATGAGGAGTTATTCAGGAAGGAGAATGATGTAGGTAAAGTAAACATTGGCAGTGAGCTGGATGATTTTGTAATAACCGAGAGGAAAGTGGAGGAGAGATTGTTGAGGATAAACATAAAAAAGGCACCTGGGGTGGATGGGATCTATCCAGTTATATTAAAGGAGGCAGCAAAGGAAGTATGCAAACCCCTAGCCATAATTATGAGAACTTCTTTGGACTCAGGGGAGGTACCCATAGACTGGAGATGTGCAAATTTAACCCCAATTCACAAAGGAGGATCAAAGGCTGACACAAGTAATTATAGACCTGTTAGTTTAACTTCTGTTCCAGGTAAATTAATGGAGGCACTGGTTAAAGAAGCACTGCAGGATCATCTAGACAAGAATTCAGTTATAGCTCAGACGCAGCATGGTTTTGTTAAGGGCAGGTCTTGCCTGACCAATTTGATTGGATACTATGATGTAGTCACAAAAGAACTGGATGCAGGGAATAACTTTGATATTATATATTTGGATCTTAGAAAGGCTTTTGATACTGTTGCACATGGAAGACTGCTGCACAAATTGGAGCAGTGTGGCATTGGAGGCAAATTGCTGCTATGGATAAGGGGATGGTTGAGTGGCAGAAGACAGAGAGTGGTAATCAATGGACACTGCTCAACGTGGACTAATGTTATTAGTGGAGTTCCTCAAGGTTCAGTGTTGGGTCCATTGTTGTTTTCGGTGTTTATGAATGATATTGATGATGGGATATCAAGTTTAATGTCTAAGTTTGCAGATGATACAAAGGTTGGCAGGGTCGTTAAGGACACTACTGACGCTATGCTGCTGCAACAGGATCTGGAAAGGTTGAACAGATGGGCTGAGAGGTGGCAAATGAAGTTTAACATTGACAAATGTAAAGTACTACATATGGGTAACAGTAACCCCAGAGCAATGTATCAACTCTGCGGTACTACACTGACAGTGGTGGAGAATGAAAAGGACCTGGGGGTAATTGTGCAGGCAGATATGAAGTTCTCTGAGCAGTGCAGACGAGCTGCAAGAGTAGCTCATGGTGTCTTGTCAATGATATACAGGAATTTTTCTAGCAGGGATAAGGAGGTGATTATTGCCTTGTATATGGCAATGGTTAGGCCACATCTTGAGTACTGTATACAGGTCTGGAGGCCTCATTTCAAGAAGGATGTAGAGCTGCTGGAACGGGTACAGAGAAGGGCAACAAGATTAGTAAATGGAACAAAGGGTTGCTCTTACGAAGAAAGGCTTAAGTTTTGCAAATTACAGAGTCTGGAGACTAGGCACCGGCGAGGTGATCTGATAGAGGTGTATAAGGCTTTGAATGGTTTGAGCATGCTCAATGCCAATGGGATTCTTCATCTTTCTCAGAATAATCACCTCAGAGGGCATAAATTCAAATTGAGGAAGGACGGATGTCCGATAGATGTGCGGAAATTTGCCTTTGGCCAGCGGGTGGTTGGTTGGTGGAACCGACTTCCATCACTTGTTGTTGAAGTTGATAGCCTAAACAAATTTAAAGCTCAACTGGACAGGTATTTCGAACGAACGGAGGGGTGAAATGGGAGAGGGTTTTTTTTTTTTTTTTTTTTTGGCTGATGCTGAATAAGCTTGCTTTCTTGCATCATATGCCTCTACTAATGCTAATGCTAATGCTAACGTCCTCCGCATGACGAAGGCACTTCGGACCCTGCAATGCTATGTGATTCCGATTCGTCTTTGTGCCCCCTACACCTCCTGCAAGTTTGTCGCACTGGTCGTGAATCACCCTGTATATCCACAACTGTGGTCATGTGACTTGTAACGTTGTGTGTATATCCCAATGCAGTAATCAAGCTTACGGCAACATATGTATTTCGTATCTCCTACTAAGTTTACTTTGTATGAATTCGGTATCTCCTCCCAAGTTTATGTGATATATATTAAGACATAACGTTACATCTGTAAATTCTAAGTACAGTAGTTATAATAGATAATAAATTTATCTATCTATTGCCAAACAACGTGTATCGATCTCTCGCGCGAGTTATTTGCGATGCTATATCTACGCCAAATCGGCGATTCTAAAAGCTCTATGAATATTAATGTCGTGCGTTACGGACTGTTTAATTTCTATTTGAATACTTGGAATTTGCATGCCAGGATGCCTCTGCTGTCATGTGTTCGCTTCGGCGGCACTGTTCAATATGAAATATTCATGGAAAGCATTTTGTTGTGTTAATTTTGTCAAACAGGGTAGACAGGCTACGAGTAGCATTTCAAGATAAAATTCGGAAGTTATGTAATTACTTCCATTTCATTTGCGTAATCCGCGATAAGGCAAAAAAAGTAATGACAAAAAACCGAAGCATTGATTTCTATTAATGTCTGAGTATACGGCGGATTGGGACCTCACAAAAGTGATAATATTAAACGAATCATAACACTCTCCATGATTACCATAAATCAAGTGCACTGTATTGAAGTTTAATACTATCACTAACAATTCAATATGTTTGGGTCTGAAAATCTGTAGCCCAAACGGAGAACTTTTATAGTTGTGTTATGTGATCTCTTAAAGATATTTAGGGAATAGATAAAAAGAACTGGGGGCCTGGTTTTGTTGAAGTCTGATGAAATATTCATTGTTCTGGAAGCAGGGCCGGATTTAAATTTGTTTTCTATAACGTGAGAATCTTCTCTCTTACTGTTCACCTGTGACAATATTAAAAAAGGGTTTTTTAAGATGGAGCGTGGCCCTATGAAATGAGAGGCACTAAACTTTAGCTTATATGTAACTTTAGCTTATAGTTTAACTTATATGTAAATCCGGCCCTATGCGATGTGTATATTTTAATTAATTCGAAAGCTCCTTATACAGGGACTATGTTCTTGTGATGAATCCTTTTATGATACATATTTTCGTTCCTTGGCTGTTATTGGAGGTATAACTTGGAAATTTCCCTATATCTGTCGGTTTTTTGTATAACTTAGCATTAGCATTAGCAAGGGCACATGATGGAAGAAAGCAAGCTTATGTAATCTCAGCCAAAAAAAAAACCACACACCCCCTTCTCATTTCACCCATCCACCGGCTCCAAATGTTTGTCTAGTTCTGCCTCCAATCTGTTTAAGCTATCAACTTCTATAACGACAGATGGAAGTTTGTTATTGTTCCAGCAATCAACCACCCGCTGGCTAAAGGCAATCTTCCGCACATCTATCCTACAACTGTCTTTCCTCAAATTGAATTTATGCCCTCTCAGGTAATTATTCTGAGCAAGAGGAAGAATCCCATCAGCATTGAGATGCTCAAACCATTCAAGGCTTGGTACACCTCAATCAGATCACCTCGCAGGTGCCTAGTCTCCATACACTGTAATTTGCAAAACTTAAGTCTTTCTTCGTAAGAGCAACCATTTGTTCCATTCACTAATCTTGTTGCCGTTCTCTGTACTCGTTTCAACAGCTTTATATCCTTAAAATGAGGCCTCTAGACCTGTATCAATACTCAAGGTGTGGCCTGACCATTGCCTTATACAAGATGATAATCACCTCCTTATCCCTGCTAGAACTTGGTAAGGAGTGGTCCTTCTTTTTGTTTCTTAAATTGAGATTTAGTTTAAAATTAACAAGTAGAACTCGTTATTCTTTTATGGAATCGAATGAACACTTTTTGTATGCTGTATCAACTTTATGTCAACCCTCCTGGTTCTCTTGCCTTCCTTCTGCCGACTGTAGGAAGGGAGGGCGAATGAACAGATTCATGTAGTTACGCTCTTTCATGTGTAGTTTAAAAAAATTCTGTTTTTAACATAATTTTCTTCCTTTTTTTCATGTCTTAAAAATGGTGTGCGCTGCCTTTTTATGGACGCGGGACTTTCGAGAATACGGTATATTTAGGGCGGCGTAGCAGTGGTACCCAGCCAATTCGATATCGTAATTATGGGGTTACTTCTTGTTTAAGAGGGCGCTATGGGTCTTTCATTAGTAAGATTGTCTTGTTTCTTAAGGTTGTGGTGGTGTTCTCATATTTTTTATGTGGTGTTATTTGACGCTTTGTAGTTGTGTTTTTATATGTGTACTCTTGTGCTGATGAAGTTGGTCCGAAAACTTTTCGGCTAAACTGAATTGGCTTTCGTGGGTTTTCTGTAAATAGAAAATAAGGATATAGGGTAGCTTCGAGGAAAGGCCGTAAGTGGACTTTTCGGTGACAGGTAAAGAATGACCGAGTACAAACTGGTGGTTGTTGGTGGTAAGTGGTTTTTAGGAAGTCGCTTAGGCTTAATTGGTTCAAGAGTAATTGAACCCCTCTCGTATTCCTATTTCAGTCACAGTTGACATCGTTATCTGTGTAGTGGAATTTCATTATCATTGATGTTTAGGGCGATGTCTGAATTCCAGTATTAGTAGGCATGCATATTTAAAAGAAATGTAAACTTAGGGGACAGAACAATTATGAATGATAAAAGAATGTGTCCCTATGATGTCTGTAGAAGACCGGTGTTAAAAATATTTTGACGAAATTGCATTGCAGATAATAAAGGAATAAAAAAATTCTTTTTTTTTTTTTTGTTGCTTGTAGTACCAAGTGCTCAGAATGTTTGTACTGTTTGTGTATTTTACCCAAGTAATGGATAAAATACATAGAATTGCTTACATAACTTGAGAATCGTACCCAGTCGTATGGGGCTTTCTCAGATATCAAACTTGAGAGGTAAAGAAAAAAAAGTAAATCAATTCCCATCGATATCTTAGATCCATCTAATTTGCTATACACAACTCCAGCATCAAACATTTCCTGTTTTTTTTTCTTTCTTTTTTTCTTTTCAAAGGTTTGATTAAACGAAACGTAATACCTACTCTCCTCAACAATTTTTTTTTCTTGCCTTTCTTCTACAGAAAAGGCATATCTTTTCGAAAATGTTTTTCGAGCTTCATCCTTGAATTATGACAGTTCCCGACCGCTGTTTTTAACCGATAGTTGACATACGGGGTTGTCTGAGTTCATTTGAACTTTAGCCTGACGATATTTTAACTACCTGTATTATTTCTAACGTCAAAGTCTATACCGATGCTGGACCTGATGGGCTCCCAGTCGTACTGTTTTAAAAATGCCTGACTAAATTTTGCCTATTTATACTGATTTCCTTTGGTGTTTTGCTTAATGCTTTCAGAAGTTCACACTTAATTCCTATTTTTAAAACTGTGAACATAAATCTGATTTCTATGATTACTGATCCTTCTCAATTAACATTTTAGCTAGGATCTTTGAAACTACAATTTTCAAGAAATTGAGTATATACAGACATACATCCATGAATTCATCCTTTTATCCACAAATTCCAATTCTGGTTTATTCCATGTAGATCAGCGCGCTCCAATTTGGCCTTATTTTTGCAATCAGGATAAGGGTCATCGCATTAATAGTCTGTTATTAGACATTACAAAGCTTTTGACTCTGTTCACCCTAAAGTGCTTTATTTTAAGTTACTATCTTATAGAATGTTACTGCCTTGTAATACAATTGTTAAACAAAAGGTCAGCAAAGGTTGTTCTTGAAGGGAGGGATTCATCCTTCATTGTTTTTTCCTCTTGCAGAGTGCCACAGAGCTCCTCTGGACTTTAATGTTTGTATATTTCAATGACCTAACAATAGTTTTCCAAACTTTTGATGTTAAATGGCAATATTTGCTGATGACCATAAAGTCTAAGTTATGGATTCAATATCCAATGCTTTCTATTTTAGTTTTTTTTTGAATTTATTTCGTATTGGCTCAGTGAAAACAATATCTTTAAATACAAGTGCTAGTTATTTTATTTATTTTTTCCCCCAGATGTTAGCTTTAATACTATTGAATTATTTTGATCAGTAAGAGGTTGCAGTTGTTGATCACATCAGAGATCTTGGTACCACCTTATGTCATGAACTTCATCCCTTGGCTCGTATAAATAACATTGTTCCCCAAGCTATTCTACTTCTTGGTCTCATTAAACTCACTACCTTGGCATTTAATAGCGAGGCTGCTATTGTGACCTTTTCAAGCAACTAATTTTACTTCTTGACTATTTTGTTATTATTTGTGCTGCATCCCAGAAATATCTTTCGGACCTGCTTAAATGTATTCAAATCAAATTTATTTCTTTACTTTGTTTCAAGAAACAGAGTTCCACTGCAGAGATTATAATGCTCTATGCAACAGGTTTCATTTAATTCCTCTTAATTGACAAGACTTTCAGTCATACCCTTTCATTTATAAAATTTTCATTTATTTAGTCCACACTTTTATTGACTCTCCTGGTCTTCTAATTCTTATTCCTTGGCACATTCCTCAAACAAATTCCTGTTCTTGTCCCTTCTTAGAACAAACTATTCATCTACGAACCCAGTATTTTACTGTATGAAACTAATTAAATCTCACGGGATTGATAATTTTTTGTTCCCAAAAATTAATTCTGGAAGCTGACTCTTGGTGTACTAATTTAACTTTTATTTTTTAATTTTTTTAATTACATGTTATTCATAGCAGTAATAATAAGAATGTAAAATAATCAATAATACAATTGTTCCATGTTATTGATTATTGTACATTTTTGTTAATTTTTACTTTGTATTTTTGTATACAGGTCAATTAGCATTAAGCACTATAATTTATGCATTATTCCAAATAAATAAAGGTAAAAATGCAGTTAAGCATACGATGGATGACTGAACGTGAAAGTGTGACTTACCTTTGGTGAGGAGTAGTGCCAAGAGTGATTGGCAGAAACAAGCCACATCCCACTCACTGTTTTCTCCCTCTCCTTGACTGCACATTACAGGTGGAAGTCACATGACATCACAATATGTTGAAGCTGAAATGACAAAAAAGAAACAGCAACAGGGAACAAAAAATAAGGGAATATAAATGCAAATTTTTTAAAACAAGTAGCAAGTTGGTCCATGAGGCTGTCGCAGACATTCTCTCAGATAGGCCAGGCAAGCTGTGCTTGCTACCCGGGAGTTTAAAACACTGATATTCAGGTGATGCTCAAGTCAAGCGGACCCAATTTCGACGAAGTCCGAATGGTCTGTGACAGCCAAATCCTCTGCTTACCTTCACGATGGTGGCTGTTAAAAATCCTGGGTATAACTCCCATGCTTATGCAGGTGTGAAACAATGTAAACAGGGGTCGAGCTGTGGTACCATCACACGGAGGAATGCTGCCTCTGTGTTACCAGGCAATACTAGGTGGTAGATAACTCTTTCAACCAGTGCAATACCACCACTTTTCTTATTGGAGGCTTGAAGTGGTGGAACCCAAGTTTAGTTTCCAGAGCTAAGTTCCGGTCAGCCCTTCCCCATCTAACCCCAGGTGCTCACATCTGGTGAGTTTGGGCTTGGCAAACCCGGTGTCCTGTGCTGGATATCATCATTCTTCTCTCTTGCTTTCTTGGCGATTCCCTTCTCTCTCTCTCTCTCTCTCAGGGTAGGGTAACTTAGGAATTTTTTTGGCTGGTGCAGCATAAGCCTCGGGCTTCCTTGCACCATTATGACTAATAATAATAATCTCTTCCATCATGCAGTATCTGGCTATATTCTTACCATTTGTATGTTATATCCAAAAATTTCATTACTTCATACAGCATGTCCCTCCCACCACCTTTTTCTTACTACTGAATACACCATGAATTGTCAAACTAATAGAGCAAACTTATCGGCGAAATGATTTAAACCTCCGAAACATTTCCTAGTTCATTTCACAAATATACGTGGTCTCAGTTCTAATCTTAATGATGTCCATTTCCACTTAGTCTGCCAAACTCCATGTACTTTGTCTGACTGAATCTCAGTTATCAGTTGATTCAACCACTGCTCATCTCAGTTGCCCAAGTTATTCACTGTATGATGCCTTTTGTCTCAAAGTTAATTAAATAAGAAATGTGCAAAAGTCAATGGTACTTTTGCATATTTCCGTTCTGATATTCCCTGTCAGAGACTTGGTAATTTGGAATATCCTCTTTTCGATCTTCTCTGGCTTAAAATCTCTCTACCTCATTCTGTCAAATTCATCTGTTTTCTCTACCGTTCTCCCAACTCCACCAATCACTTTGAACTTTTGACTTCCTCTCCCTGCAACTTGACTTTCTCCAGTCCAACTCTCCTAACAGTGAGGTAATTTTCCTTGGTGATTTTAATGTTCACAAATCCAGCAGGCTTCCATTTTCTAGTCACACAGACCCAGCTGATCGAGATGCTGAGGCGCAGATTGTTCATTTACCTTCCAGAATACCGGACAGTCCTAACTATACAGCCAACACACTTGATCTTTTCCTCACAAACACCCCTTCTAAGTACATGGTTAAAGTGAGTGGTCCTTTAGGCACCTCAGATCACAACTTGGTGATTCTCTTCTCGAATGGAGGCTTTATTTTATGGCTATTCCCAAACTATGTCATTTGGCATTATGAGAATGCAAAATGGGGTGACCTGCGAGATTTCTTTTCCTTGGTCGGATTACTGTTTGAAAACTTCTGATGTCAACGTGTGCTTAGATCGTGTAGGATCGTGAAATTATTCTTGTAGGAATAGAATCCTTTATCTCACACTCCACTTCTCTTGCCCTAATGGTAGCCGAGCATTCTGGTCTCTTGCCAAAGCTGTTGGCCGCAACCTTTGCCCAACGCTGCTCCCACCATCTCTCAAAACCAGATGGTTCTATTGTCACTTCAGCAAAGAATAAAACTGACCTGCTAGCATCCGATTTCTCTTTCAACTCTTGTATTAATGATCTTGGTATAACTCCATCCACCATTCCTAGCACGCTCCATTCAATGCCTCCTGTGGTTTTACATCAAAACGATATCAGAAGGATATCCGTCAAATGGATGTCCGATGTCATTTTGATGAAACTTGATGCTAAGACATCTTCAGGTCAAGATGGTATTTCTCCACTTGATCTCAAAACCTGTGCTCCTGAATTTACTCCTGTTCTTTGCTACCTTTTTTCACTTTCTAATTCGAAAGCTGTTTTTCCTTCTGATGGGAAATTTGTTCATATCCAGCCAATTCCTAAAAAAGGTGGGTGACAAATCCCTCCCATCGAATTATCATCCCATTGCAATTACTTCTACTCTTTCTAAAGTAATGGAGAAATCAATTAACTACCAACTCTTAAATTATCTAGAAACTTCCATCAGATCAATGATCGCCAGTATGGATTCCATTTTCCGGATTCCATACTGGTTTTATGGATTCCATCTCTCTCTGTCTTCTAACTTCTTCACTAATGCTGTTGTCCCCCAAGGTTCAGTTCTTTCCCCCACTCATTTCCTCTTGTATATTAATGACCTTCTTCCATTGACCGGAAATCCCATCCACAGTTTTGCCGATGATAACACATTGCATACTACCTTCCAGTTTGAGAAACCTTGCCCTGCTCAATCAGCTTCAACTTCCTGAATATCCGCTACCAATTCCTTAAATGCCGATCCCCAGGTAATTCTCCAGTGGGGCAAAGACAACTTAGTTGATTTCAATCCTTCTAAAACTCAGTCATGCTTATATCTCGCAAAAAGGATTCTTCTGCTCCTATGCTTATTTTTGGTGACACACCGATTTCTAGGAAAAATGATATATCTCTTTTGGGGATTACTCTGACTTCTAATCTCTCTTGGGACAAGCACATTACAAATATTGCTTCCTATCTAAAAAACTTGGTTTTCTCTTTCACTCTCAGCGGTACTTTTCTTCCAAACAGCTGTTCACTCTGTATAAATCGCAAATCCACCCTACCATGGAATATCGTTTCCACATCTGGGGTGGTGCCTAAAACCTCTCTCAGGTTCTAGATTCCATTCAGAAGAGGGCAGTTAGGTTAATTAATGACTCATCTCTAAACAGTCTCTCCACACTCAGAGATGTCTCAAAGATGTACTGTGTCTGCTGCATGCCTTTTCTAAAGATACTTCCATGGGCACTGTTCTAAATTGGCTTCCATAATCCCACTCCCTCTTTCAAAACAATTCAACGTGCCACCACCAGCCAACATCCATTTACTGTCCAACTTCAAACTCACAGAACCAACTTTTCATCTTCCTTGTTTATTCATTCAACTGCCATTTTCTGGAACAACCTTCCTTCATACATTTTTCCTGAAAATTTCAGTCTACAGAAGTTCGTTTGATGTCAACAAATATCTCCTTTCGTCTTCTCAACCTCCAATCCATGTATAGTACTAACTATTATAGGTTCTAATACCTCTCGTGTTTGGTGTTTTCATTTAAAAAAAAAAATTAAGACCAGACAACCAGTGATACTTCTCATCTTTATGTTACTAGAGTGCATTAACAATGAAAATTGCTCATGTACATATATAAAAATACTTTTTTTTTTAAAAATTTTTGGGGACTGCAAACCTCTGCTTTTGTGACCCTACATTACTAGACAATTCCATGTGCTTTAACAATGAGAATTGCTGATGCACTGATGCATGCATGTCTACAAAATTTTTTTTTATTTTTCTGAGGGTTGCCACCCCCAGGCCCACTCTTCTGTGGGGGCAGCTGTCCCCACACCCCCACTACCATCAAGGGAATATTACACTAATAACTAATGCAATAAATGTAAAAACAATCAAATCATCAAAAAAATACTTGAATGCAAAGAAAACTTGCCTCTGATTAAAAAAAAAAAAAAATATATATATATATATATCAGAGAGCAGCACAATACCGATGACTAAACTTCTAATTTCGATAGCTCAGTAACGATTAAACATTAAATAACTGAGCACAATAATGATTAAACAATACGACGAAACAAAGCTAATGATAATTTCGCATTTACTGCTAAAATCAGAAACAAATTTGCATCCAATCAAACAATCAGAAAGGCAAATTACGCATTCACAGTAATCAGCCAATCGCAGAACTTGACAATCACTGTTCTTCGGTCGCAGCTACAAGCAAGCTGTAATCAGAGAAAATGGATGGCCAGGCATTTTACCTCTTTATTTTTTTTTTCTGGGGGCTGCTGCTCTCAGAAAACAATCTGTGCTTCCTTTCAGCATATTTCATATGACTCCCACAAGGACTTTCATATCACAGGCAATCAGACCAATGCTTGTACCACTCAGCCACATCTTTTAGTCCTACACTTTTGAAACTATACAAAAACCTCTGATTCACCACAACATCCATATTACAAAATAAATTACAAAGAAATGAAAACACTAAATTAGAAAAAAAACCTGAGTAAAAAGAAAACAAAAAAATCAAATTTCTTTCTACTTTAAGGAGCCAACAAACTATCCAAGTTTGAACGAACTGATATATCAACTTTAAGATTTCACGATCACATTCAATATTCAAACACACAAAGAAAGAATAAGAAACAAAAAAAAAAAAAAAATATATATATATATAGTGATATTAATTAGCAGCTATCAGTCAGAACTAAGCTGCTACCCCTCCTTGATCACACAAAAAGAAACCCATGTAGTTTCATGATTAGTTGTCCATCATACGTTTAACTATTTTAGCCTGAATAAATAATTGTCTAATATTTCTCATGAAGTAGACAGTAAATAGTATCTTGTTACTGTATTGAATGCAGTTTGTAGTAGAGGATGTTGTGATATGCTATACCACTACTTTCTTGACATTATTGTTAGTGTGTGTTTGCATTTACATATGGTACATCACCCCCTTCCCTTTTTAGCTTTACATCCTATATAAAACCCTTAAATTTTAAAGGTGCGTCATGTATTAATTTCATCCATATAGTCAAAAGTGATTATAGAAATGAAAGGTAAATGTCTGTGTGTATTAGTCATTGAGAAGGATCTGGAATACATCAAATTATGAATATTTACATTACATTGTCAGTTAAGGATTTCTTTGCATAGAATTTGCTTTATTATATTCTGTAAGTTGTGCAGCTGAAATCATTATGGTTAACATTTATTCTAACTACTCGCCACTCATAAATCTAATCTTATTGTTTTTTGTGGGGAGGGCACAATGAGGCAAATTCAGCCTTTATGCTTCATGGGGAATAACAGCATAGTTTTCTTTGAATATAATGCAGGAACAGAATGTGCATGAACATGCTCAGAGAATATTAATCCCTTCTGGGATCTGCACTTCCATGAATATCAGAGGAATAACTTTGTTAGGTTATGTACAGGACTTCTTCTCGAATATAAAAAAGATGCTGATCCTCTCCACTACATTAAAATGTACCATTTTCAACCAGTAACCTTTTGTTGCTGCCCAGTTTTGTTTGTGTCATTAATTTTTGTTACTCAGGGATAGCAAAATTAATGGCATGAACCTGGATGTGGTAATTCCCATCTTAATATATCCTTCGGTGTATATATATACAAGGTAGTTAGGAAGTAGCATAAGATAAATTTTTTGATTTAAGTATTTCCTGGGCTGAAAAGGAAAATGTGAAAATAACAAACATGTTTATCAGCATTACACAAATAACTTGGTTAATAAATTACCCAAATTATTTTTAGTAATATATTAATATTACTAAAAGTACTTAGTCAAAGGCAAACATTACTTTCTGACTCCCATTATAGCCAAAGTAGCTTATGCGCCATCAAACCCCCATAACAACAACTTTCTGGTTCACCGAAGAATGTGAGGAAAGGCAGCTGACTTCGTGATTAGTGCATTGATGCATTTGTTTGGAACATGTCCCTTAAACCAAGGCCTATAAAGAGATGTAAGTGGTTGCTCAGTTCATTTGTTGTAGTAGTTAGTAGTGGCAAATGATGCAGGAAAGAAAGCTTATACAGCATCGGGGAAAAAAAGCTAACATTTCCCATTTTACTCTCCAACAGTTTATCCAGTTCTTGAACTCATTCTGATTACTCACTGCTGCAACACTACTGGAATTTGTTCCAACAAACAACCATATTCTGGCTGAAGACAAATTTCTGCACATTCAGCCTCCAAATAATTCTTCATCTATGTGAATTTATATCCCCTCATGTGTAGTTTGAACACTAGGAAGGATTCCATCAACATTGAGCTTACTCAATTCATTCAAGGTGTTAAACATCTCAATCAGATCTCGCAGGTATTTAGTCTATAGAGGTTGCAGTTTGCAGTTTACCTGAAACCTTTCCAGGTAAGAACACCCTTTTGTTGTCCTCACCAATCATGTTGCTACTCTCTGCACTCATTTCAGCACATGCATGTCCTTTCTAAAATGAGACTTCCAGAACTGTATGCAGTACTATGTGGCCTAGCCATTGCCTCATATAATGGGATTAACTCTATCCCTGCCAGCAAAACTCCTTTATATTATTGACAAAACCCTATGTGCCATCTTGGCAACCTGTCTAGCCTGCTCAGAGAACTTCATGCCTGACTACATAATTACTTACAGGTCTTTTTCTTTCTCCACTGCCTTTAGTATTGTACCACACAGTAGGTATATGTTAATTTGGAATTACTGCTCCCCCATATGAAGTGCTTTGCATTTGTCAATGTTAACTTCAGTTGCCACTTTATAGCCTATCTACCTAATTTGCCTGTAGCATACTATGACTACTGTGTTTAACTACTCTGCCATCCTTTGTAACATCTGCATGGTTAGATATTTAGCCTGATATGCCTCCTTCATTATCATTAATGTACATAGAAAACAATGCTGGTCTTAGCACTGAGCCAGTACTTATATTAATCCAAGAAGAGCAGTGCCTGTTGATTATCACTGTTTTTATCACAGCACTTTATCCATATTGTAATTTGTCCTTAATAATACACTGCTCCAATTTGTACAGCAGTCTTTTATGTGCAACAGAATCAAAAGCTTTCCTGAAATCTAAGTATATCATGTCAAAAATATTTTTTGCATCTAGTTCCTTTCTGTATCACAATATTGAATTTGGCTAGTCTGACAAGATTGTCCCTTAACAAATTCATGCTCTGATTGCAGTATAACTGCATTCTTGTCTAGATGGAACTCCATTACTTCTTTAACAACTGACTCCATTATTTTCCCTTGGAATAACAAAACTCAAGCTAACAGGTCTATAATTACTCCTGTTTCCCTTTGAACCCCCTTTGTTAATTGGGGGGGATCCAGTCCATAAGGACCTCTGCTGAATCCAGGATGCTCTCATAATCATGGCCACAGGTGTGCTTGCCTCCTTTAATATAACTGGATAGATCTCATCCACTCCAGGTTTCTTTTTTACTCTTAACTTCAATAATTTCTCCTATTTTCCTCTCAGTTATTACAAAATTGTTGAATTTTCCAATTTGAATCTGGCAGCCCCTAAAAAATTCCTTATGTGAACATTTATGCAAACTACCCATTCAGTTTGTCAGAAACCTGTGCAGGATTATCAACAGTTAATTAATTCATATCTAGTGGATCAATGTGGATCAACTCAGTCCTCTGTTTATATTATTAAAGAAGTTTTTTGCTAATTTTCTTTGTATTCTTTGCCAGTGACTTCTTGTTATCTGCTTTAGCTTGCCTAATATTTTTTGTGACTTGATTGCAGACTAGTTTATACCTACCAAAGACATCTGTATCACCTAATTATTAATATGCATCCCATCCATTTTCTTTGCTGCCATTAGCATCACCTGACATCCATTTAGGTTTTTGATTTTATGAGCTTCTTACTAAGAACATAGCATTAGCATTAGTAGAGGCATTTGATGCAAGAAAGCAAGCTTATGCAGCATCAGCCAAAAAAAAAAATAAAATAAATAAAATAAATAAATAAATAAAAAATAACCACTTCCACTTCACCCCTCTGTTCGTTCGAAATACCTGTCCAGCTGAGCCTTAAACTTATTTAGGCTATAAACTTCCACGACAAGGGATGGAAGTCTATTCCAGCAACCAACCACACGCTGGCTAAAGGCAAATTTCCTCACGTCTATCCTGCATCTGTCTTTCCTCAATTTGAATTTATGCCCTCTCAGGTGATTATTCTGAGCAAGAGGAAGAATCCCATCAGCATTGAGCATGCTCAAACCATTCAAGGCTTTATACACCTCTATCAGATCACCTCGCCGGTGCCTAGTCTCCAGACACTGTAATTTGCAAAACGTTTTCGTCGTAAGAGCACCCCTTTGTTCCATTCACTAATCTTGTTGCCCTTCTCTGTACTCGTTCCAGCATCTCTACATCCTTCTTGAAATGAGGCCTCCAGACCTGTATACAGTACTCTAGGTGCAGTCTGACCATTGCCTTATACAAGGGAATAATCACCTCCTTATCCCTGCTAGAAAAATTCCTATATATCATCAACAATACACCATGAGCTACTCTTGCAGCCCGTCTGCACTGCTCAGAAAACTTCATATCTTCCTGCACAACCACCCCCAGGTCCCTTTCATTCTCTACCACTGTCAGAGAGTTGATAGTACCACAGAGTTGATATGTTGCTCTGGGGTTGCTGTTTCCCATATGTAGTACTTTACATTTGTCAATGTTAAACTTCATTTGCCACCTCTCAGCCCATCTGCTCAACCTTTCCAGATCCTGTTGCAGTAGCATAGTGTCAGTAGCGTCCTTAACAACCCTGCCAACCTTCGTATCGTCTGCAAACTTCTACATTAAGCTTGATATACCATCATCAATATCATTTATAAATACAGAAAACAATAATGGACCCAATACTGAACCCTGAGGGACTCCACTAATAACATTAATCCACGATAAGCAGTGTCCATTGATTACCACTCTGTCTTCTCCCCCTCAACCACCCCTTTATCCATAGCAGCAATTTGCCTCCAGTGCCACACTGCTCCAATTTGTGCAGCAGTCTTCCATGTGCAACAGTATCAAAAGCCTTTCTAAGATCCAAGTATATAACATCACAGTTATTCCCTGCATCAAGTTCTTTTGTGACTGCATCATAGTATCCAATCAAATTGGTCAAGCAAGACTTCCCCTTAACAAAACCATGCTATGTCTGAGCTATAACTGAAGTCTTGTCTAGATGATCCTGCAGTGCTTCTTTAACCAGTGCCTCCATTAATTTTCCAGGAACACAAGTTAAACTAACAGGTCTATAATTACTTGTGTCGCCCTTTGATCCTCCTTTGTGAATTGGGGTCACATTTGCACATCTCCAGTCCATGGGTACTTCCCCTGAGTCCAAGGAAGCTCTCATAATTATGGCTAAGGGTTTGCTTACTTCCTTTGCTGCTTCCTTTAATATAACTGGATAGATCCCATACACCCCAGGTGCCTTTCTTGTATTTATCTTCAACAATTTCTCCTCCACTTTACTCTCAGTTATTACAAGATTCTCTAGCTTACTGCCAGAATTGAATACACCTCTGGCATTCCCCTCGCTGAATAACTCCTCGTGTGTGAATGTCGATGCAAAAGATTCATTCAGTTTGTTAGCTACCTGAGCAGGATCATCAACAGTTGACCCATTGATATCAAGTGGACGAATCTGATTCATCCCCTTCCTTCTAGAGTTTACATAAGTAAAGAACTCTTTGCTGTTTTTCTTTGCATCCCTTGCCAAATATTTCTCGTAATCTGCCTTCGCCTGCCTAACCTCCTTTGTAACTTGGTTACAGATCAACTTGTATCTATCATAGGCATCTGTGTCACGTGTTAATTTGTATGTATCCCATCCATTTTTCTTCTCTGCCATATGTCTCATTAGTTCATCTGACATCCACTTAGGCCTAAACCTTGAACAATATTTCTTAGTTGGTATGTAAAGCCTAGTAGCTTCCAAGATAAGTTCTTTGAATGCTTCCCATTTTGAATTTGCTGTTGGTAACATCATCAGTTGTTCCCACTGTATAGAATTTAAATACTGTCTCAGTCCATCGTAGTCGCCTTTACGAAAGCAGTAACCCTTCCCTTTACCCCTAGTGGTAGTTACCTCTTTGAGTAAATCCCACTTCAGCACACTGTGATCACTGCTACTTAGTGGTTCATTTACCTCCAGATTCTTAATGCATGAAGAATCATTACTGATAATCAAATCAAGTGTATTACTCCCTCTAGTTGCCTCCTGAACATGCTGATGTAGAAAACAATCATCCAATAAATCCCCAAAAGCCTTGTTAGTGTGCGAGTGACCAGCCCCAAATTCCAGTCAATATCTGGGAAATTAAAATCCCCCATTATAAGACTCTCTGATTTACTGGCCCACTCTTATTTCCCTGTACAGTTTCTTATTATACTCATGAGAGTCATTAGGCCTATAGCACACTCCTACTCTCAATTTTGATCTTCCAATGCTTATGTCACACCAAACTGACTCGACACTGCACTGTCCAGCAATGTAGACTGGCTTCACTTCCTTGGATTTTGTATTTCTTAACTAATAGCATAACCCCTCCTCCCTTCCTATCCTGTCTATCCTTTCTAGACATTGTACTCCCCAAATTCCAGTTCTGCATTCCTTATATCTGTGTGACACCACGTCTCTGAAATCCCCACAATATCTGCCTTTGATGTTTTGAGCAATACCTCAAATTCATCAAATTTATTTACTAAACTCCTAGCATTGGTGTACACGCAAGTATACATGCACCTGTTCTTTTTCTTAGCTACCGTAACACAACCTGTGTTTATTTGTACCCCAATGATTCCCAGCAGTCTCTGAAATATCCTGCATCTTATTTTACAGGCTGCAGCTCATTCCAATAGAAGTAGTGCAAGAATCACTTTCACCTCTGCCAGTGGCTACTGTTAATCTATTAGTCCTTGTATCCCCCCAATCTAGCAGTTTTCCGACCCACCTAACACTGCCTCGATAGCATCAGCAAACATTCTTGCATATCCTTACCCTCCTGTCCTGTCAGCCTTCCTGCACACATACTCCCTATATTCAAATTCTAAATCCCTTATGTCTGAGTGACCCGATGTCTGATATCCCCACAATGTCTGTATCTCTTAGTTGGTATAAAAAGCACGGTAGCTTCTAAATAATATCTCTGAATGCTTCCCATTTAGAATTTGCTATTGGTAACTTCATCATTTAACAGGACCAGGGTATGTCTGCCATGGGCAAAAGTTGATAATGTAAAGCCTGTATCATCTTTTAAGGGCACAAAAGGTGATATTGTTGTACACGTTGGCACCAATGACATTAAGAGTAGGAGATCTGCAGATTTACTTACCAAGTACAGGTCAATGTTGTAAAAAAGTCGTGAATCAGGGTTAAATTTGAAAGTGTCTGTAATTCTGCCCAGACACGTAGGAGGAGGGAATACATGATGAGAGCCTTGACAATCAATTCGGCTCAGGAGGGATTGTGCAAGGCTCAAGGAGTAGAATTTTTTTCAGTGTGGTCTGTACTTGTTAACAGGAGAGACTGCTTCTACAGGGATGTGATACACTTAAATAGAAAGGGTGCAAGAATATTTGCTGATGCTATCGAGGCAGTGTTAGGTGGGTCAGAAAACTGCTAGCTCGGGGGGGGGATTCACAGACTAAAATGTTAAACGTAGCCGCAGGCAGAGGTGAAAGTGATTCTTGCACAACTTCTATTAGAATAAGTAGCGACCTGGAGTGAGGGGTGCTTGGGGTTTCAGGAACTGATGGCAGTCATTGTGAAGCAGGTGGGTATATGGGATGTGTTTGGGTAACTAATAATAAGGATAGGTATACCAATGCTAGAAGTATAGTAAATAAATTTTATGAATTGGAAGTGTTGGTCAAGACATCAAAGGTGGATATTGTTGGGATAGCAGAGACGTGGTGTCAGACAGATATAAGGAATGCAGAACTGGAATTTGGGGACTACAATGTGTACAGAAAGGATGGATAGGAAGGGAGGAGGTGTTATGCTGTTAACGAAGAAAAACATAAAATCAAAAGAAGTGCATCCAGTTGATATAGATGTACACTGTTGAGTCAGTTTGGTGTGACATAAGCACTGCGAAAGCAAAAATAAGAGTAGGAGTGTGTTATAGGCCTAATGACTTGAATGAGTACAATGAACAATTGTACAGAGAAATAGAGTGGGCTAGTAAATCAGAATGTCTTATAAAACTTCCCAGATATTGACTGGAACTTGTGGGTTGGTCACTCACACACTAGTAAGACTTTTGTGGATTTATTGGATGATTGTTTTCTGCAGTAGCATGTACGAGAGGCTACCATAGAGGGTAATACTCTTGATCTGGTTATCAGCAGTGATCATTCTTGTATTAAGAATTTGCAGGTAAAGGAACCACTAGGTGGCAGTGAACACAGTGTACTAATGTGGGATTTACTTAAAGATATAATTACCTTTAATTATATATTAATACATAATTTTTCTTTCTTTTTTTACTTTCCTTTACCCCTGTAAGATATAATTACCTTACAGGGGTAAAGGAAAGGGTTTTTGCTTCCGTAAAGGTGAGTACAGTGGTCTCAGACAGTTTTTAAATTCTGTACAGCAGGATCAGCTGAAGATGTTATCAACAGTAACATCGTGGGAAGCATTCAAGGAATTAATAGTGGAAGCTACTAAAAGTTTCATACCTATTAAGAAATATTGTTCAAGGTTTAGGCCTAAATGGTTATCAAATAAACTAATGAGACTCGTGACAGAGAAGAAAAAATGCATGGGATGCATATAAATTATCAAGCGACTCAGAAGCCTATGGCAGATATAAGCTAGTCTGTAATCAGGTCACAGAAGAGGTTAGGCAGGCAAAGGCAGATTACGAGAAATCTTTGGCAAAAGATGCTAAGAAAAACAGCAAGGATTTCTTTTCTTATATAAACTCTAAAAGGAAGGGGATGAATCTGATTGGTCCGCTTGATATCGATGGTTCGACTGTTGATGATCCTGCTCAGATAGCAAACAAACTGAATGAGTATTTTGCATCTGCATTCACACATGAGTTATTAAGGTATGAAAATGCCACAAGGTTATCAAATTGTAGCAGGGTGCTTAATGATTTTGTAATAACTAAGAGCAAAGTGGAGAAGAAATTGAAGTTAAACATAAGAAAGGCACCTGGGGTGGATGGGATCTATCCAGTTATATTAAAGGAGGTGGCAAAGCAACTAAGAAAACCCTTCGCCATAATTATGAGAGCATCCTTGGACTCAGGTGAGGTCCCCACGGTCTGGAGATGTGCAAATGTATCTCCAATTCACAAATGGGGATTGAAGGGTGACATGAGTAATTACAGACCAGTTAGTTTAACTTTTGTTCCGGGTAAAATAATGGAGTCACTGGTTAACGATGCATTGCAGAATCATCTAGACAAGACTGCAGCAATAATTCAGACACAGCACTGGTTTGTTAAGGGAAAGTCTTGTCTGACAAATTTGATTGGGTATTATGATGTGGTTACAAAGGAACTGGATGCAAAAAATAATTTTGATATCATATATTTGGATTTCAGGAAAGCTTTTGACATTGTTGCACATGGAAGACTATTGCAAATTGGAGCAGAATGGTATTAAGATTAAGTTGCTACAATGAATAAAAGTATGGTTGAGTGGGAGAAGACAGAGGGTGTGTAATCAATGAGTGCTGCTCTTCGTGGACTAATGTTATTAGTGGTGTCCCACAGGGTTCGGTGTTGGGTCCTCTGTTGTTTTGTATATTTATCAATGATATTGATGAAGGTATATCAGGCTTAGTATCAAAATTTGCAGATGATACAAAGGTTGGCAGGGTTGTTAATGACAGTAATGGCAGTGTGCTACTGCAACAGGATCTAGATAATTTGGGCAGATGGGCTAAGAAGTGGCAACTGAAGTTTAACCTTGACAAATGCAAAGTACTGCATATGGGTAGAAGTAACCCCAGAGAAACGTATCAATTGTGTGGTACTACACTTAAGGTGGTAGAAAAGGAAAAAGACCTGGGAGTAATTGTGTAGTCAGATATGAAGTTTTTTGAGCAATGCAGACAGGCTGCCAGGGCAGGTCATGGGGTTTTGTCAATGATATATAGGAATTTTGCTAGCAGGGAAAAGGTGATTGTCCCTCTGTATAAGGCAATGGTCAGGCCACGCCTTGAGTAATGCATACAGGTTGGGGCGCCTCCGTAGCCAGGTGGGAAGGAGTAGCAGTGCATAGCACACGCTTCTTGATTAGACCAGGGTTCGAGCCCGTCACCACCAAATACGGAGAATGCGGAAAGGTCAGGGAATGACCACCGCATATCCCGGAGCAATATGGCCTTAGTTGCTAATGCTCCTAAAAACCAAATAACATAACAAGCATACAGGTTGGGAGGCCTCATCTTAGGAAGGATGTAGATTTGCTTAGTGTGTACAGAGAAGGGCAATAAGATTGGTGAGTGGAATGAAGGGATCCTCTTACCAAGAGAGGCTTAAGTTCTGCAAAATGCAGTGGCTGGAGACTAGGCACCTGTGCAGTGATCTAATTGAGGTGTATATGGCCTTGAATGAGTTGAGCAAGCTGAATTCTGATGGGATCCTTCCACTTGTTCAGATTGCGAACCTAAGGGGGCATAAATTTGAATTAAGAAAAGACAGAAGTAGAATAGATGTGCGGAAATTTGCCTTTAGCCAGCATGTGGTTAATTGCTGGAATAAACTTCCATCTGTGGAATTTGATAGGTTAAATAAATTTGAGGAGGAACTGGACAGGCATTTAGAGGGAATGGTGTTTTTTTTTTTTTTTTTTTTTTTGGCTGATGCTGCTCCTACTACTACTATTTAGTTCTACTGCATAAAGTTTAAAACTGTTCGAGACCACGTTAGCTATTTTATGAAAGCAATAGCCCTTTGCCTTGCTTTGGGTGTTGTTGCATCTCTAAGTAAATCCAACATCAATCATGATCACTACTGCCTGTTTGGTCTTTTATCGCAGGTTTTTGAAGCATGAAAAGTTCGCTGATGACAATATGATCAACAACATTGCTTTCTCTTGTTGCCAGGCTGGTGTAGGAAACAGTCTTTCAGTAAATTCAAAAAGTGTTGAAGTCTTGTTATTGTGGGAATGATCAAAACACAAGGACTAGTTGGTATCTGGAAGTTTTTTTTTTTTTTATGACAACCCCAAACACGAACGGTATCAAAACCTATAGTACTTAGTACCGTGCATGGGTTGAAGGAGAAGTATGGGGAGAGGGGATGCCGGAAACTTTGCTCTAGAGACTAAACATGGGTTTCACCACTTCAAGCCTCCAATAAGCAAAGTGGTGGTATTTCACCGGTTGATGAAAGTCATTTCCCATTATAAGGCATTGATTTATTGGCCCACTATATATCTGTACAGCTTTGCATTATATTCATCAGTTTAAAGATGTAACTGCCATCAATGGTAAAGGGTGGGATTTTTGCTTTTGTAAAGGTGACTACAGGGATCTCAGACAACTTTTTAAATTTCATAGTGAGACCAACTGATGATGTCAAATTTTAAATGGGTCTACTGTGTTAAATTGGTCTACTCTATTGTTGGTTCAATTGTTTACGACCCTGCTCAGGTTGCTGACAAACTGAATGACGTTTTGCCTCTACATTCACACATAAGGAATTCTTTAGGGAAGGGGATGCTGGAAGTTAAACTCTAACAGTAAGCTAAATGATTTTGTAATAACTGAGAGGAAAGTGGAAGAATTGTTGAAGTTAAACTAAGAAAGGCACCTGGGTGTGTGGGATCTATCCAGTTGGAGTCACTGGTAAAAGAAGTAATTCAAGATCATTTAGACTAGTGTTTATCAACCTTTTTTTAATTATTGACTCTTAAAGGGCTTTGTTAGACAATTTTTTCCTCCCTAATTGCCTCCCATGAAACTTTAAACAAGAAAATACTTTATACTCAATCCTTTTATTCAATGGGATTCCTGAGCCTGATGGTTATTAGCTAAAAGTTCAATGTTCAATATGATGTTAGTAAGTTTAATTCTAATATCTCCTCTTGAACATATGTATTCTGTTTCTTTCCTTTGTTAATATTTTATTCACTGAATTAAAACCACTTTCATCCATATAAGACGTCGGAAAACAAAGAAGTACGGTACTTTGGCCATTTCAGATCACATTGTTGGATAAAGAAGTTTAGTTGTGTTTGATCCCCACAATTCAGCCATTCCACCGTTTCCAAATTTGTATTTGCATTCTTCATTATATTTTAATTCAATGAGTTCTACTTGAATTTATTCACTAACAGACCTGAAATCACATCCAATTGGATCTAATGGCTTTACTAGATCTAAATGGCTTCACTTCAAAAAAAAAATAAATCTGAAAATCTATTTTTCAATTCACCTTTTAAAGAACACAAATGATCTTAATAATTCTTAAGATCATTCTCAGTGATCTTAAGAATTATTTCAGCTAACTCTATTATTTTATTATTAATTTCTATTATTAACTCTAATGTTATTTTAGCATTGATTTCAGCTAACTGTTGCATACCATGAAATTGTTTTCTTTAAATTGCTTTCAAATATTTTCAGTTTTTCAGTGAAGGCTTTTGCACTCTATACACTTTTGCACTCTATCACCGTAATTAATTTCCCTTGAAGTTGAAGTGATACTTCATTAAGTTTTTGAAAAATCCAAGCCATACAGTATAAGTTGTTTTTGTGTTTGCTGATCTCCTTCACTTTCTAAAAAACTAATTATCGTATCAAAAAGTTTTACAAATCTTGTTACAGTTTCCTTTAGAAAGCCATCTGACTTCTGTATGTAAAAGAAGCCTCACATACTTTTCAACAAATTTTCCTCACATCAACAAATTTTCTGAAAAGGCAGTCATATTTGCTGTGACTTTATTTTATTGATGGTTTTAATAATTATACTGAGAGATTGATAATATTTTTTGCAACCAGATGATGTCTGCGCACGATGCAGTGTATTGCAAGAACTTCACTTCGAGACCTGCTTTCTTTAGGTGAGCTATAAAATGTCTTCCAACCATGGATGTAGCACCATCAGTGGAACAGGAAACCAAATTTTCCAATGGTATTTGTTTTTCATCAAACCATGATTTTACAGCAGCAAAAATGGATACTCTACTACAGTCAGTTTCTATACATTTTACAAACATCTCTTCTTGCAATTTACAATCATCATGGAAATAATGAACATATGCCATTAGAAGGGCCTTATTGTCAGTAACTGTGGATTCATCAATCTGAATAGAAAATTTTCAATTTTTTAGTTAGTCAATTAGCTGCTCTTCAATGTTAACTGACATCTCATCAATTTGTTTTCGAATTGAATCATTGCTCAATGGCAATGCTTTTAAAATACTGAAAGGATTTTGATGCATCACTGTTGAAATTGCAGTCTAATGCAGGTTGTATAACAGTCTCAGCAACTGTATGAGCACTACCAGTTTTTTCAATTATTTCTGCAGTTTTATAAGACACAGTGATTCCATTGTCATTTGTTTGTGAGTTGTGAGTTCTTCTTAAATAAGGAAGTAACAGTGTTACATTGCTAAAAATTTTGTTTTAAATATTTAAAATATTCAATATATTTACCAACTTTATCGGGATGTTTCCTTTTTAAGTGAACTAAAAGTCTTGATGGTTTCATAGCCTCATTCGAAAAAGAACTATTACACATATGATGCGTAGGCTGTCTTCAGTCGAATGGGCTTTCAATAAAACCATAAGCTAGATATTCATCCAGATACTGTTGACACTTTTTTTCTTTCCAGCACTTGACATGATTGATGATAGGTTGAATAACTACAAAGAATTAAATAATAAAATATAAACTATTTTTATTTAACTGTCATAGCCTATGTTACTCACAAAAGCACTGTGGATCAAAAATAAACAACTTCGTTTGGTTTTGAGAAGATAATTTTAGGCACTGATGTTGGATTTTTCTTTAGATTGTAAGCTTCACGAAATGATAAGAAAGAATGTAGTTACCAAGAATAGATGTATTAGCATTAGTAGACACATAAGATGCAAGAAAGTAAGCTTATATAGTATCTCAAAAAAAAAAAAAAAATTAAATTTACCTTTAACTTATTTAAGTTTTCAACCTCTGCTACGACAGATGGAAATTTGTTCCGTCTATCAATCACCCGCTGGCTAAACGCAAGTTTCTGCACATCTATTCTATGATTGTCTTTCCCCAATTTAAATTTATGTCCCCTCAGGTGAGTAGTCTCTGCAAGAGGAAGAATCCTATCAGCATTGAGCTTGCTCAAACCATTCAAAGCCCACACCTCAATTAATCACCTCGCAGGTGCCTGTTTCCAGATGCCACAATTTGTAGAACTTAAGCCTTTCTTCATAAGACCAACCCTTTGTTCCACTTACCAATCTTGTTGCCCTTCTCTGTACTTGTTCCAGCAGCTCTACATCCTTCCTAAAATGAGGCTTCCATACCTGTGTGCAGTACTCAAGCTGTGGTCTGACCATTGCCTTATACAAGGATAAGGAGGATAATCACCTCCTTATCCCTGCTAGCAAAATTTCTGTATATCATTGACAAAACCCCATGAGCTACTCGTGCAGCCTATCTGCACTGCTCAGAAAACTTCATATCTGACTGCACAATTACCCCAGATCCTTTTCATTCTTCACTAATCTGAGTGTAGTACCACACAGTTGGTACGTTACTCTAGGGTTACTGCTACCCATATATAGTACTTTACATTTGTCAATATTAAACTTCAGTTGCCACCTCTCAGCCCATCTGTTCAACTTTTCTAGATCCTGTTGCAGTAGTGTACTGCCATTACAGTCATTAACAACTCTGCTAACTGTTGTATCGTCTGCAAACATGGACATTAACCCTGATATGTATTCCTTCATCAATATTATTGATAAATGCAGAAAACAACAATGGGCTGAATAACGAACCCTAGGGGATTCCACTAATAACATTAGTCCACGAACAGCAGCGTCTAGTGATTACCACTCTGTCTTCTTCCACTCTTCTCTTCAAATAGGCCTCTGGCGTTGGGAATATTCAGGTTCACAATAAGTGTACAATCCTACACCAACCATTATTAAATAAATTAGAGTTGTGTTGTATTAAGATAATAATGATAAAAATGAAATGAAATAAATAGAATGAGTAATATAATTACACCGGATAAAACTGATAAAATAAGATAACTGTCTGTACAATAAAAATATAAAATTTTAAAATACAATAAAATAAAAGAAAACAATGTAGATATAACACCGGATAAACACCAATAAAAGTGATAAAATACCGAAGCTTTCAGAGGCATCCGCCTCCTTTTTCAACAGTGAAGCTTATCGTACAGTACATCCTTAAATATCAGCAGGCTCACAGTTCACTCCACGTGTTTCTGCAGGAACGTGGGCAGTATTCTCCCCATGTGCACTGGAACCGGAAATGGCTCAGGACCTTGCCAAGCAGAACTTTTCATCCCATCCAAGAATCACGCCTTCGAAGATGGGATGAATGCGGATTCCCCTGTCTCTATTAATAGTGTTACTCTCAGAGGAGCAAATCCACAAGCTATCCGAACCACTTGCAGTCCCAAAATCTGTGTGCCAGTTGATGAAATTCGTCAGGCAAGATTTGATGGTGCTCCTCCCAAAAATGCTCTGCCACAGCAGACTTCCCGTAATCCACATCTTTATCGTGCTGATATGCTCCCATGCAGTCTTTTAAATCGACGATTTGTTTCACCAACATAACATCCCCCCCCCCACAATCTGGGCATCTTATCTCATATACAACCCCACTTACACGTTCCATAGGTATGAGGTCCTTAACCTGTGACACAACTGTGTACAACCTCAGCCCTGGTAGCTGCACACAACATGCTTGGCAATTGTGTAACCCAAAGTAGTTATATTGCTCAGTTAGGCCCGGATAGTAGGGAATATATACGGTGGCAACAGGTGCAAATGGCTCTCTACTTGTGCCCCGCTTGTGGGATACATTTATCTATGATCCTCTGGGTGTAGCCGCATTTTCTGAGATCTGCTGTGACATGTTTAATTTCTTCTTTTCTATCCTTGGAGGTGCTGCAATGGGACCCAGCCCTATCCAGTAATGCCCTAATGATGCTGTTCTTGTGATGGTTGGCTTGTGCTGTATTGTAATGTGTGTGTATTGTGATTGCCCTAGCACATGGGGTTTTCTACACACATTGATTTTTACTCTAAGGGCTTCCCTGTATACCAACACATCCAAGGGAGGGTATCCTGTACTTCCACCTACGGGGAGAAGCTATTGAGGAAACCAAGAACCTCATCCTCCCCCCCCTCCGAATAATTGTAAACATATCGTCGACATATCGTTTCCATGCGTGCACGGGGAGAACCGACTCATCAAAAATCCTGGATTTGAGCTCCTCCATAGCTAAATTTGCTATGACAGCACTAATAGGGGAGCCCATTGCTACGCCGTGAACCTGATTATACATTGTGGTTTGAAATACCATGGTAGTACTCGAGAGACACAGCTCCACCCCACTACAAATATCCTCCATGCGTAACGGAGTCCTATTCCTTAGAATGCAATATGAATTCTTTTTGCAATATTGGAATGCGTTAAGCTAATAGCTTCAAAGTTAGTCTTTGTTTGTCATATACTTTGGTATACGACTTATTATCAATTTTATATATATCTAGATATGTCGCAGCTGTAGTGCTATCATTATTAGTAATTTCCAGTTATAACTCCTGAGGATACTGTGCTGCGATATCTTTCTGAAAGTGGGGTTCATTTATTACAATAAGATCATCAATGTAGCGATATAGTATTAGGTTTTTATTTATATTTCTTTCATAATGTAGGTAAAGATTTGCTACTGTGCAAAAACTACATGCCCCCATAGCATATTCCTATATGCTGTTTATATATATTACTACCGTTAAAGATGTAGCAGTTAAATAAACATAAATTTATGACGCAGTCCCAATAATAGTCGTCACAAGGTAATATACTATGATATTACCTTGATATCGATGGATAGGGAAAGGCTAGCAGGAGAGTGCTAGGGCTACTCCAGGTTGGGGGAACACTCCTCCATCCAGAGCAGATCACGAAAAGATGAGAGAGGGGGGGGGAAATAATTTCTTCCCTCAGAAGGAATATCTTCCTGTGCGTCTAAAGAAGTCGTGAGTCGGCTTTAAGCCAAGCAGCTACTAGTTATTGATTTGCAGAAGCTGCTAGGATGATCTTCCTTCTATGCTTGAATACCTCTGCCATAAAGTGCTGTAGCACACCTAAGTTCTTTTGCAATTGTACCAGGAGTTCTACTTGGTCAGGAGGCACCTCTGTAGCCAGGTGGGCAGGAGCAGCAGTGCATAGCACACGCTTCTTGATTAGACTGGGGTTTGAGCCTGTGACCACCAAATACGGAGGATACAGAAAGGTCAGGGAATGACCACCGCATATCCCCGGAGCAATATGGCCTTTGTTGCTAATGCTCCTAAAATTCAAACAATGAATGAATTTCATTGGATGTTTCAGAGCAAAAAAAAAAAAAAATGGTCAGGAGAAAATCTCAAAATTCCTGGAGTTGTAGTCTATGGTCCGCGTAGATAGTGCATTCAAACAGTAGATGTTCCCAACTCTCGACATTATAATAGCAGTTAAAAACATTTCAAGTTATTAGCATTAGCAAGGACACATGATGAACTGAGTGAATGAGTGAAATGGTCCTTCTCATTTCACTCATTCACTCAGTTCAAATGTTTGTCTAGTTCTGCCTTGAATCTGTTTAAGCTATCAACTTCAACAACAGATGGGTGTTTGTTCCATCAATCAACCACCCGCTGGATAATGGCAAACTTCTGCACATATCCTACAACTGTCTTTCCTCAATTTGAATTTGTCCTCTTAGGCGATTATTCTGTGCAAGAGGAAGAATCCCATCAGCATTGAGCATGCTCAAACCATTCAAGGCTTTATACACCTCAATCAGATCACCTCGCAGGTACCTAGTCTCCAGACACTGTAATTTGCAAAACTTAAGCCTTTCTTCGTAAGAGCAATCCTTTGTTCCATTCACTAATCTTGTTGCCCTTCTCTGTACTCTTTCCAACAGCTCTACATCCTTCTTAAAATGAGGCCTCCAGACCTGCATACAGTACTCAAGGTGTGACCTGACCATTGCCTTATACAAGGGGATAATCACCACCTTATCCCTGCTAGACAAATTGCTGTATAACATTGACAAGACACCATGAGCTACTCTTGCAGGCCCTCTGCCTGCACAATTATCCCCAGGTCCTTTTCACTTTCTACTACTGTCATTGTAGTACCACACAGTTGATACGTTACTCTGGGGTTACTGCTTCCCATATGCAGTACTTTACATTTGTTAATGTTAAACTTCAGTTGCCACCTCTCAGCCCATCTACTCAACTTTTCTAGATCCTGTTGCAGAAGCATACTGTCATTAGTGTCATTAACAACCCTTCTGACCTTCGTATCGTCTGCAAACTTGGACATTAAGCCTGATATACCATTATCAATATCATTAATGAATACAGAAAACAACAATGGATCCAACACTGAACCCCGAGCGACTCCACTAATAACATTAGTCCATGAAGAGCAGTGTCCATTGATTACCATTCTCTGTCTTCTCCCACTCAACCATCCTTTTATCCATAGCAGCAATTTGCCTCCAATGCCATACTGCTCCAATTTGTGCAGCAGTCTTCCATGTCCAACAGTATCAAAAGCCTTTCTAAGATCCAAATATATGATATCAAAATTATTCTTTGCATGTCATATATTTAGATCTTAGAAAGGCTTTTGATACTGTTTGCACATGGAAGACTGCTGCACAAATTGGAGCAGTGTGGCATTGGAGGCAAATTGCTTCTATAGATAAAGGGATGGTTGAATGGGAGAAGACAGTGGTTATCAATGGACACTGCTCTTCATGGACTAATGTTATTAGTGGAGTCGCTCGGGGTTCAGTGTTGGGTCCACTGTTGTTTTCTGTATTCATTAATGTCATCTTTCTCCAATGCTGCACTTAAACAAGGATACCACATCAAATGATGCCAAGCTCTTGCCCTCTTCTATAACCTGATTCCTTATAAACCGTACAAAGTGTCCACTATCCCTGATGGTAAAATCGGAATGTCCAACAAAAGGAGGAATTAGTCTGGCTAAGAACTCGGACAAAGCATGTGTAGGATTGCCTATAAACAACACAATCGGCCTAAACAGAGCCCCCACCTTATGGATCTTTGGTAGGCCTTAGAACCTAGGTAGTTGGCATCACGTTGCATGCAGTGTCCAATAAACATCTTTAGAAACCTTTTCAGCCTTCAAGAAACTTTGAAGGTCAACGGATTCCTACGAGTTACCCTGTATGTCGCTCTATCATTCAAAAGTTCCAAGGCTTTATTACAATACTCTTCTTTGTCAAGGATAACAGTTGACCTTTCTTTATCCATGGGAAAAACCATGATGCTATAGTCTTGTCTAAGCTCCTTAAGTGCCTTCCTTTGTCTAATGCTAAGACTGGGGAGAGCTGCCTGAGTCCAACTCAAAATCACTGAGGTTCTTGTACGGATCTCATTGGCCATGACCACTGGTAGTTTACTCACAACTCTTTTGATGCCCATAGTCACTTCCACTATTGGCAGATTTGGAGGGATCACTGCAAACGTCATACCTAGGTTTAAAACCCCCTCTTGTTCTTTAGTTAATTGCTTCCTGCTCAAATTACATATAAAGTTACAGGTCACATTACCGTTTCTGATACTACGTTCGGCCGTGACCTCCTCCATTAATCTGTTAAACTTGCCTTTGTCTGTAAACATCTGAAATTTGGGCTGCTTTAGCCGATACTACCTTTGTAATAAGCAAAAGGTGTGTAGGAGTCACACTCCCACTTAAATTACTCAAAAACAAACCTTTTTGTCTCCTAATATAGTTCAGACTGCTATATAGGTTTCCCATCCAAATGTTTAACACTTTCTTCTGGTACCACTTAGCAGCAAACAACAGATGATCATCCTCAAAAAGCAACTTAACACTAAATCCACAGGGCATAAGACCACGTGCTTTACAACGATGCGCAAACCTCAAATGTTGTCTCTGCTTGGCTTCACCAACACTGCACTTCTGAGATTCTTGGATGTACTGTAACACAGGATAGCCATAAACCATAACCAGATCTTCAAATAGGCTTCTCGGATTGGGAATATTCATTTTCACAATAACTGTACAATCCTACACCAACTGTTATTAAATAAATTAGAGTTAGTTCTGTTGTATTAAGATAATAATCATAAAAAAATGACATAAATAGAATGAATAATATAATTTACACTGGGCACACAGATTTTGGGACCGCAAGTGGCTCAAGAGCTTGCGGATTTGCCCCTCTGAGAGCAACACTTTTAATAATAGAGACGGGAATCTGCATTCATCCCCTCTTCGAAGCTGTGATTTTTTGATGGGATGAAAGATTCTGCCTGGCACACTTCTGAGCCATTTTCCGGTTCCAGTGCACATGGGGAGAATACTGCCAATGCTCCTGTAGAAACACGTGCTGTGAACCGTTAGCCTGCTGATATTTAAGGTTGTACTGTACGATATGCTTCACTGTTGAAAAAGGAGGCGGACGCCTCTGAAAGCTTCAGTATTTTATTGCTTTTATCCGGTGTTTTATCTACATTGCTTTATTTTATAGTATTTTAAAATTCAATATTTTTATTGAACAGACAATTATCTTTTTTATCAGTTTTATTTGGTGTAATTATATTATTCATTATATTTATTTAATTTCATTTTTATCATTATCTTAATATAACACAACTCTAACTTATTTAATAATGTTTGGTGTAGGATTGTACAGTTATTGTCAACTTCTCCCACTTAACCAACCCTTTATCCATAGCAGCAACTTGCCCTTAATGCCACACTCCTCCGACTTGTACGGTAGTCTTCCATGTGCAACAGTATCAAAAGCTTTTCTAAAATCCAAGAATATGATATCAAAATAATTTTTTGCATCTGTTTCCTTTGTGACCACATTAGTATTCAATGAAATTTGTCAGGCAAGACTTGCCCTTAACAAACCGTGCTGTGTCTGAACTATTACTGTTGTGTATCTTGTAATATTACTATTACAAGATAATCCTGCATTGCTTCTTTAACCAGTTACTCCATTATTTTCCCTGGAACAGAAAGTAAACTAACAGGTCTGTAATTGCTCGTTTCACCCTGTGATCTCACTTTCTTCATGACACATTTCCTCATCTCCAGTCCATGGGACCTGAGTTCAAGGAAGCTTTCATAATTATGGCTAAGGATTTTCTTACTTCCTTTGCTGCTTCCTTTAATATAACTGGATAGATCCCATCCATCCCAGGTACCCTTTTTATATTCAACTTCAAGAATTTCTTCTCCTCTTTGCTCTTAGTTATTACAAAATCATTTAACTCCTGCTAGATTTAGATAAGTCTCTGGCATCCACTTCTGTATAGACTTCCTCATGTGTGAATATAGATGCAAAATACCGATTGAGTTTGTCAGTTACCTCAGCAGGATCGTCAGCAATTGAACCATCCATATCAAGCAGACAAATCTGATTCATCATCTTCCTTTTGGAGTTTACATAAGTAAAGAAGTCTTTGCTGTTTTTCTTTGTATCCTTTGCTAAAGATTTCTCATGATCTGACTTCACTTGCCTAACTTCCTTTGTGACTTGATTACAAACTAGCTTATATCTCCCATAGCCTTCTGTGTTACCTGATAATTTGCTGTATACTTTTGAAATAACCGGCACCTTCGGGGATTCAAGGTGCTGATATTTAGATTTTTCCGTTATCTAGAAAGTTTTATTTTTAACATATTTAATGCAGAAATAATGAGGCCAATTAGAAATAGAAAGATTAAGAATGCACTTTTATTAACTGCACATAAAAAAACATAAACATGTTGATGATCCAATGTTATATTCTGCCATTAATACACTTCTGCTTATGCACCGTTCTATTTTCTTCATCATATGAAGTTTAGTCTGTGCATGTAGAACAGTGGTATTGTCACTGTCTTTCCCATACCATGTGGAAAAGGCCCGGGTTTGAATCCTGTTGATGATGACTTGAACTTTTATGGGCACTTTTCCCTCTGTGGCTGTTAGTGAGTCTCAGGAGTAGATGGCAAGGTTTTTTTCCCCCAGAAACTGAGGTTTTTCGTCCATCAAAACTGGCAAATTAAGCAGAGAACACACTCAGTTTACAGACAACACACACATGGGTGTATGAATTAACTTTCTGGGTGACCCTAATGTAATAGTTTGGATTATATCAAGGGTGTCACTAAACTTTAATGTTGTTCTTCTTTTCTTCTCTGTGTGAGGTTTATTAACTTTCGGAGCCATCGTGAGGGGTTTTTAATTTAAAATAAATGTAAGACAGTGGTATAACCTGTGATATCACTACAGAATTCACTTTGAAAATGGTGAACATAAACAAATACAGTAATCACGTGACTTGCCATTTTCTTTTTTTTTTCACTGCAAGGGGCATCTGCGCTGTATGTAAACATCTGATCTCAGTGTGCCGTTATTTGGGGTGCCATTATTTCAACATCTACTATATACATATATATCCTATGCATTTGTGTTCTCTACCTTGAGTCTCATTAGTTCATCTGCTCTCAGTTTAGGCCTAAACCCTGAACAGTATTTTCTAGTTGGGACAAAAAGCCTAGTAGCTTCCAAGATTACTTCCTTAAATGCTTTACATTTAGAATTTACTGTTGGTAACTTCATCAGTTGGTCCCATTGTATAGAATTTAAAAACTGTGCGCGACTGCTGTAGTCACCTTTACGAAAGCAAAATCCCCTCTCTTTACCTCGGATGGTAGTTACATCTTTAAGTAAATCCCACATCAGCACACTGTGATCACTGCCACCTAGTGGTTCCTTTATTTGCAGATTCTTCATGCATTAAGAATCTGCACTGTTGATTATCAGATCAATAGTATTGCTCTAGTTGCCTCTTGAACATGCTGTTGTAAAAAACAGTCATCCAATAAATTTGCAAAATCTTGCTGGTGTATGAATGACCAACCCACAAGTTCCAGTCAATATCTGGGAAGTTAAAATTCCCCATTATAAGAATCTGATTTACTGGCCCACTATCTCTGTGAAGTTGTTCGTTATACTTATCAGAGTCATTATGCCTATCACACACTCCTACTCATTTTTTGTTTCCCAGTGTTTGTCACACCAAAGTGACTCAACATTGCACAATGTCAACTGGATGCATTTCTTAAATTAAGTTTCTTAACTAACAGCATAACTTGTCCTTTCCATACACATTGGTCTGCCCAAATTCCAATTCTTCATTCCTTATATATGTATGCCACCCTGTCTATGATATCCCAACAATTATCTACCTTTGATGTCTTGACTAGCACCTGAAATTTGTCAAATTTACTTACTAAACTCCTAGCATTCTTCTACATGCACCTGTTCTTTTTCTTAGTTATCCTAACACAGCCCATGTATTTACTTGTTACATGATGACTCCCAGAAGTGCTGGAAATCACCAGCACCTTGCTTTCCTGGCTGCTGCTCATTCCAAAAGAAATGCAAGAATCACTTCACCTCTGGTATTAAATTAATTTAAAGCCTTGAGCCTTGCAATCTCTCTCTGGGGCTGAATTGATTGACAAGGCTCTCATCTTGTACTCCGTCATATCGTGTCTGGGCAGAATTGCAGACACTTTCTAATTTAATTTGCAACTTCTTTTCAACATTGACCTGTACTTGTTAAGTAATTCCGCAGTTCTACTCTTAATATCATTATTGCCAACATGTACAACGGTATCACCCTTTGTGCTCTTGAAAGATGATATCTGCTCTACAGCATCGTAAACTTTTGCCCCTGCAGACATACACTGGTCCTGTTCCACTTATCCTTTTTGCATAATATGTTTCCTGTCTCCCTGACGGAAATAGTATGCAAAAAGGATAAGTGGACCGACAATAACTGGGTCCTGTGGGACCAGTGCATTCTGCCATGAAGATTGCCACTGTGTTGCCTAATGCGCTGTGTTGCCTAATGCACAAGAGTGTGCTCTGGTGCTGAGTTGGGCAGCTGAGAGCTTGATGGGTCCCCAATTTTAATTCCTTCGAGGGCATCTACCCTACACTTCAAACTCTCATAGACGCCCAACAGAAGTCTGAGTTGGCTCCTAATTTCTTGACATTCTGCACTTATCACATGCAAAGATTAAATTATGGCTAAATCATATCTTGTTCCAGAAAGATCCACAAACATTTCACAAGTTGCACATTTTTTCATGCTGTGATGTGTTGGAGAATCTCCCCTTTCGGTTCTCACCCAAGCTAAAGCACTCCCGCTACTTTGTGCTCATTGCTTTGCTGCTCTAGTCTGGGGCATGATTTTCATTTAAATACTATTTAATTGATTAACAATGAAAATGAATAAGGTTAATAAATTTAATTTAAGATACTATGCTAAGCTATGCTAAGTGCCTCCGTAGCCGAGTGGTCAGGAGCGGGAGTGCAGTAGCACACGCTCTTTGAGTAGACCGGGGTTCAAGCCCCTGACTGCTGAATACGGTCGATCTGCCAACCCGCACTGGACCAGCGTGGCAGATTATGGTCCATTTCCCTCAACATGAATTGTTGAGAAGGCTTCCATCCTGCAGTGGGTTGATAATGGCTGCCCTTTACCTTTACTATGCTAAGCTAATGCAGTAATACGTATTATGCTATCTTGTTCTTACGTTACACCTTGCGCTATCAAGTTATGTTATCCGTAATGATCACAACTTTAAATTAATTATATCCTTAGTTAAATACAAAAGATATATGTCCAGCAATTGTTCAAAACCTTCAAACTACTTAATTATCACGATTAAAACCCTACTATTCCTCTGCACTACTAGTTACGTTCCACAATATTAGTGCCAAAAAAACCGATACAAGTGCGGTACAAGCAGTGAGTCATAATTAAAAAAATCGTTAGTTAAATTTAAAAATAAGCTGACTCTACTAAGCCTATTTAATATCTTTGTAAAATGCAATTTCATTTGTTAATTAATCAAGAATAAAGTAAAAATATCAAAAATACTTCTGTTTTCAGGAGCTGGAAGTTTTACTGACTATTCATCTCCTCAACATAGAAAAGTTAGTTCAGTGATTTAGCAATTAATCTGTGACCTAGCTGATGTAGATTAGAAATAGCATCAGTATTGTCAAAGGATACAAGGAAGCAAGCTTATCATTTAAGGTTAAGAAAGCTGCAACACTTTGTACTGGTCATATTTCTATTCTGTATCCCTTATGTCTGAGTGGTACCATATTTATACAAAATTTATATTTATACAGTTTGCCATTCTCAAACTATAATCCTTGTTGTGATCAGCCCACAAGTTCCAGTCAAAATTTCCCACTGTAAGACAGTCTGATTTACTGGTCACAGTTAAGTCATCAAAATTTGTAGAAGAATAAAAGAAATTTACCTCAATATGATACTATCAAATTCATCAAAATTGTATACTGTATTTGTAGCATTAGTGTACAAGTAAAATATGTGGTCCTGTTTTTGCTCTTATAAACCCTAACACATCCTATGTATTTGCTTGTCTTGTGAGGACATCCAGCAGTTCCTTACCTTTGTTTTCCAAAATTTTGTATGTTACAGTAAAAGCAATGCTGGCACTAGCATTTGTGGTGCTTGAGGCAAAAGCTTGTAAAGGCACCTAATTCATATTATATCTTAAAACTCACATATGCACATCTTAGCAGCAAGTGCCTATTTTTGGTGTTGCTTGTGGCAAGTGCCTCACTTGTGCACCCCTAGTGCCAGGCCTGAATGCAGGATTCCCTTTCATCTCTACATACAACTGCCGTTAAATCTTAGTTTGTGTCTACCACCACCCTAAAGTAGTAGTTCCCAACCCACTTAACACTGCCTTGATAGCATCTGTAAATATTCTTGCACCCTTTGTATTTTTTTGTTTCAGATCCCTGTACAAACAGTCGTTCTTAACAAGCACAGACTATTCTAAGAAAAATTCTCCTCCCGAGTCTTGCACAGTTCTCTCCTGGGCTGAAAATTGACTGTGAGGCTCTTATGTGTTTCCTCCTGTCCTGTATGGGCAGAATTGCAGACACATTCAAATTTAATCCTGACTTGTGATATTTTTGTCAACATTGCCCAATACCTCTTAAGTAAATTTTCCACAAAAAATAATTTAATAAACTAGAATCGTGTTACAAACTCCCTACAGGATGAACAAGAACCCTGTTGGTTCTTGCCTGCAGAACGAATCAGAACCATCAGGTTAGATGAAGATTACAGTTTGCCATTCTCAAACTATAATCCTTGTTGTGATCAGCCCACAAGTTCCAGTCAAAATTTCCCACTGTAAGACAGTCTGACTTACTGATCACTGTTATACTCATCACAGTCATTAGGCCCTCATTTTCAGTTTACCCAATGCTTGTTTCACACAAAACTGATTTCAACACAGTGCTATCCATCTGCAATATCTTAGTGCATTGCCTTAGATTCTGTCTGTTAACCAAGAGTATTAACTCTCCCATCCTTTTCTGGCATGCCAGTCCCAGTGCACATTGTACTCACCACAATAAATAATTTATTGTGGTGAGTACAATTTAACCATGTTCAAATTGACACCATGTTTCCAATATCCCTTTCCCTTATGTTTTAGTAACCCTGATGCAACTCATGTATTTGGCATGAGTGCCTCCAACAGGCCGTGTTATCTCTGACACTTCACTCTTCAGGCTGCTGTATGACCCAATAGAAGCAGTGCAAGAATCTCTTTTATCTCTACCTGTGACTACTCTTAATATATTAGTCTGTGTATCTCCCCAGGCTAGCAATTTCTCAATCCACCTAAAGCTGCCACAATAGCGTTAGCAAATATTTTTGCACCTCTTCTAATTGTGTATCCCATCCCTGTGAAAAGAGTTCCTCCTGTTAACAAGCACAGACCATGCTGGGAAAATTGTACCCTCTGAGCCTTGCACAGTCTCTCCAGGGCTGAATTGATTGACATGGCTCTTGTCACATACTCCCTCCTTAGGTGGCAGGGCCTGCCAGAATCTAAATTTCAAATTACTGGGTACCTGGTTTGCCTCCACGATGCCAAGTGTGAGCAACGTTGGCCCCAGCAGGGGTCTAGCGGCTAAATGGCCAGAAGAACAACGATATATAACACTACACTTTTACAAAATCCATACACTTTTAAATCTCTGGCCTTTTACAGTGAACTGTGTTACATCCACAATGAAAGCTACACAGAGATGGGGGAAATCCCTGGTGCTGTTTGACATCAATATATCATTTTGTTATCAAAAGGTTTCTGCCACAGGTGGCAGAAACCTTTTGATAACAAAAATTTGATAATGAAATTTGGACTAATCATTGCCACAAGTGGCAATGGTTAGTCCAAAGCCACCAAAGAGCTACACCACTTTACTACTTATAACCTTTATATTGACAGGTCATGGCTTCCTAAAAGCAAAATTAACTTCTTTAGGGCTGACTGATGACCCAAACTGTACCTGTGGTGAGAGTGAAGACTGGGCACACATTCTCTATGAATGGATAATTTATGATATCCCAAGAACTCAGTTAATATCAGAGATTGGCTCCCTCCCCAGGGAACAAGAACATCTATTCATAAGAAGAAAATAATTACAAAGCTTTAACAAATATCACCCAAAAAGCATTTGAAATAAGACAAAACATCCAGAGACAGGCCTTGTAATCTCCCCCCACAGCCAAGCAATAATCCATAGCCAAAGTGCACATGTCTTCCACCACACCCAGTTGATGACATATAAATCTGACAGAATAGCTGTAATCAGCACCCTGAAGGAAAACTGAAATAGACATGCCCCGATTGGGCTTTCCCCCAGTGGGCCCCCACACTTACTAAGTAATTATAAAGTGGGAGAGATGTACAGACAGCCATGGAAGAAACTTAGCTAAATAACATTAGTAAGCTTGTTGCAAGGGGATGCAATTTAGAAAGAAAGAAGGATGATTGAAATGATTGAATGAAAGTGTGAAGGATCGAGTGAATGTATTGGGCACTTAATGATACAGTGAAATAGGAGTTGTGGTAAAAGGGAATGAATGTTAGTTTTGGTGAAAGAGAGCAAATAAGTTATGGTTTGAGTGAGTGAAGGAATGAATGTAACTGGCTGTTGAATACACAGTTAATAATAAATTAATTAGTTTAGACATATTAACACAATTTGATTCAAATACTAACAACATCAACGTGTACATTGCGCGTATGCGCTCTCTCTCTGGCCTGCAACATATGAAGCTGGGGTGGCACTACAACTGAAAAATATTAAGTTGATGTGTCTGAAGAGATGGATGTATATCCAAATGCCAGAAGGATGAGTGTAAAAGAACATAAACCATATACAAAGGGTGGTCTATATACGTCGTTTCGCATATATTAATTAATTACATCGTTTGAACAGGAACGTACATGTATATTTCCCTCGAATCTTCTTTCTCCTTCTGTATTTAAATTCACAATTACATACTGTATATAAAATGTAAAAATGTATACAGTATGTATCAAAAGTATGTATTAAATATTTAATACAACAAATAAATTTTACCGTATACTATACAGTACTGTAAATCGTAATTTTAGAGAATATATAATGAAATAAAAATATAAATAAATAGTAAATGCTAGAAAATAAACAATAGAACTTTCTAGAACAATGCACAGTAGATCTGTGACGTCATGCAGCGCTGCTTGTGTACCCACAATGTCCAGTTCCACGTTGTTTTCATGGGTGAAAGGCACTGTAAATATATATCCAAAAATATTTCACTAATCCTTCATCATGAGTGGAAAATATTCAAGAAAGTTGCCTAGTGCATTGAAAAGGCAACATACTGTGACTTTAGATGTTAAAATAGAAGTGATAAATCAAAGTAGAAG
The DNA here is from genome assembly GCF_048544385.1 of Mastigoproctus giganteus. Taxonomy (NCBI): domain Eukaryota; kingdom Metazoa; phylum Arthropoda; class Arachnida; order Uropygi; family Thelyphonidae; genus Mastigoproctus; species Mastigoproctus giganteus. The sequence continues at coordinate 40,381,938 of NC_143584.1, read as the reverse complement.
TGGTGAAAGAGCTGTTGATATTGCTCGGTGTCTTGACTTACCACCAACAACAGTGCATACGATTATCAAAAATGCAGGAGAGATAATGAGCAAAGCACAGTATATAACCCAACATTCTACAATTAAAATTACCATGGAGAAGTTACTTTCAACGTGGCTTTAAGATTTGCACAGGCAAAATACTCTAGTAAGTTTTGCTCTTATTTGGGAGAAAGCCTTTTATGATTTTGTTAAAAGTGAATCAGAGCATTTAGCTTCAGCAAGTGAAACTTTTAGTGCAAGTTGTGGCTGGTTTCATAGGTTTCAATCCCATTATGGACTTAAAAATGTGAGACTACAAGGTGAGGCAGCAAGTGCAGACACTGAAAGGGCATCTGCATTTGCACAGACCTTGTCCAGAATTGTAGAGGAAGAAGGTTGCAACTCTAGACAAGTTTTTAATGTGGATGAAACTGGCCTCTACTCGAAGAGAATGCCATCCAAAACATACATTTCAATTAATGAAAAAAGTGCTCCAGGGTTTAAGGCCTCCAAAGACTGCTTAACACTTTTGCTTGGGAGGAATGCAAATGGAGGAAAGAAGCTTAAGCCACTAGTCATATATCACATGAGAATCCTAGGGCCGTGACAAATTATGTGAAATCTCGCCTTCCTGTGATTATAAAGCAATCTCTGTGATGACTGGTTTGTAGATAGTCTTGTTCCCGAACTAAGACTTTATTGCCAACACCAGAATTTGTCATTTACGATTCTTCTGTTGTTGGATAATGCCCCAGCCTTTGACTTTGGTCCAAACATCAAAGTTGTATTTCTGCCACCACAAACTACTTTATTCATTCAACCTATGGACAAAGGTGTCATAGCAAATTTTAAAGCTTACTATTTAAGAAGAATATTTTAGAAAGCTAATCCATGAGTTTGATGGTGAAAGCAAACCAACCATTTTGGAAGAGCTTTAACATGAGGGTATTGGTAAGGCATGAATGAAGTGACAGGTGTATGAACAGTGTTTGGAAGAACATTTATCCTGAAGCTGTGCATGACTTCACTGGTTTTGAAACTTCTGAAGAAGTTCATGGGGAGCTGGTGTCTTTGGCAAGGTAAGAGTTTTTGATAATGTCGAGAAAGATGTTAGAGAGCTGCTTGAGTCACTCACAGGCCTTAACTAATGAAGAATTGGCTGAACTGAATAGGCAGGCATTTGACCAAGATATCATGGAAGATGAAGACAGTCTCAACAGAAGAAAACAGCTTAACAATAAAGAATCTTAGCGCGTTTTTAACCTTGCTGATGAATTAACAGACATTCTGCAGGGTTGTGATCACCTGCCAGATCGTTCTGCTAAGGTAACACGACTCAAGAAAAAAGTCAGAACCGAAATATCACAGAAGCAGCAGGAACTTCAGCTACAGTTGCAGCAACTTCAAGTGCTGAGGAAGAGCAATTGTCATAGGAAGAATAATAAAAAAAAATTATTTTTCTTTTATTAATAATTTCTATTAATAATTAGAAAATACACGAATAATAGTGTAGCTTAATTATTATTTAGCAATTACAATAAATTATACTGTATTACAGTTTAGTGTACAACAAAATTATTTCTTATTCATATGCCTATATTCCATATAAATTTGAATTTTTTAGTTGGTCTGGAACGTATCTCCCACATAATACATTAGTTCAGTGGGAAATTGATGTCCGATATACGTCGTTTCATTAAAAGTTGTGCTTTTTAGGAACATAACTACAATGCACATCGAGGATCCCCTGTACTGATAAACCTAAGTATAGTAAGCCCTCACTAATCGAGATTAATTGGGGGGAGAAGTCATCAAGATTAAGTAATAATCCGGGTTAGTGAAGAAAAAGATATCTCTAAAAGACAAAATAACTTAGAAACACAAATAAATATAAAATTTAATGATAAGGTAATGATAAAAAAAAAAAAAAAATATATATATATATATACACACACACACAGTGGAGTCCCGCTAATCCAAACACGTTTCGGTTGGCTTAGAGGAAATTTTTTAGTTCGCAAAATACACGTTAAATTTAAATGGTATTAATGGTACAAAAACATTTAGAATTCCACAAAAAAATTGTATTTTATTGTAGTACAGCAGTCCTCGTATAGCACGATAGTTGTGTTCCTAGAAACTCTTGTGCAATATAAACAGGCCCTATGGGAAAAATAGGGTTAGGTGCCGACCACCCAAGATTGAACACACATTTTTAACCAAAACATTACCAAACACAATAAATAATCGTAATAAAATAAGTATTTTATTACGACTATTACGTAATAAAATATTGCTAATGCTTTTGCTTCTATCGTAAGCAAACTTGTTTTTTGTTTGATTTTCTATCCAAACAGTTAACAGCCGTTGCATCTCTTCCAATTCTTTGTCTTAATCTAATGGATTTTAATTACACTTTGAGTTGTTCCTGCAATGAAAGTTGTTTTTATTTTCTCTGTCATTCTTTGTAATTCTTGGCGTTGCCTCATTTAGGTCTGTAGCACGTGCAATATCACATGGTCTTTCATTTCGCTCAAAGCGTTTCAGTTTCATACTTTTTCGCTATCGACAGTGGCGGACTGGCCATAAGCCTTACCGGGGGAAACCCCGGTGGGCAGAGGCCAGTGTGATTTTGGCCATAAACCGTAGTATGAGGCCACTATAAATTTTCCCGGGCAAGAATTTTTTACCCAGTCCGCCTCTCTTTATCGATATTGCTTTTCTTTTTCTCTCTGAATCTGCAGTGTCTTCACCAGGACGCTTTCTTTTCACACTTTTTAAGTATTTTACTCATTTTTAGGGAATAAAGCACAATTACAAAACGAGGAGGCACTCTTGATACACATAAACAAAGCTGCGCACGTGTAGCAACTGAATAAACAACACCGTAAAGGCAGAGATACACTATTAACACCTCACATTTTACTAAAGCACATTTCTAGGGGTTACTACCATAAAACAATAAAAACAATTTCCAGTTGCGTTTCTGCTAGTGGAATCTGTTATAAACTGGTAGTAAACTCGGATCTAATTGCATTTGCGATTATACCGATAGCTGGAATTGTGTTGGTTTTTACGTTATTATGGTGTAATGTGTTTCCCCTTCACTGATTAAAAAAAAAAAAAAAAAAACATTAATACATTTTCAGAATCTTCTCTTCAGTCCTATCGTGTTGTGTTCGGTTGGGGTGATTCTGCGTTCGACTGCCATTTCTTGTAAACACAAAGGCGAATCGTGCATAAGCGAATTCGGTTCATGTTATATAAGATATCGTTCCCCTATTTATAAATCATGTATGATCGAATTCGTGTAATGTAAACACGTGTTATGTGAGGACTGATTGTAGTGTACTAATACAAAATTAATAAATCAGTGTTTGACATGGCCTATTAAAACTACAGATCTATACTTACACACCAAAACAGGAACAAAAGTCATTTTTCAAAACTAAAAGTAAACTGTTAGTTTCTTTTGACGTAATGATGAAAATCGGCTAGAAGTTGCTATGTTTCACCACCGCTTCATAAACATGTAGCCTGCCGGTGTAGCGCTGGAATGTTGTTCTAAGTAGCGTAAAGCGAGGTCAAGTCTGCGTGTGACACAAGTTGTTCCGCAGTACCACCGGGCTCGTCATCATTCTGCTTGGAGTCTTCTTGGGTGACAGCTGCCACGATGTCCTCATCTGACAGGTTTTCATGACCTGTTCCATCCGCTGCAATCCACTTGTTAACGTCAGATTCTATTGCTTCCTCGCATCCGAGAATTTCCTGTACGTGCTGAATTAATTGTTCTTTGTCATTGTTTTCATCAGAACTATCACCAAAGCTGAGAGAGGCCATAATTTCTTCCATGACCCTCCCACGACCCAGCAACCCAATATATGACATCTTTTAAGTTCACTTGTTTCATTTTCTCATGTAAAGAAAGTGAATTGGTGTTATCTTCTATCAAGGACCCAAGATCCCCCTGGTCCATGGGCTGTAATAATGGTGTTACATTAGGCGATAAGAAAGCTGCCTTTATATCCCCTGATGTCAACTCAGAAACGTCTGGGTGGTATGGCACATTGTCTATGAGGAGAATGGCACAAGGTGGCAAATCATTTTCATTGCTGAAACGTTTCACTGCTGGGACAAATTGATTATGAAACCACTCAATGAAAAGCTGTCTGTTCATCCAAGCTTTTTTTTTTTTTACTTTTGTAATGAACTGGAAGATTGTTAATGTTCATATTTTTAAAAGCTCTCGGCTTCGCTGATTTACCGATCATCATCAGAGGTAGCTTATGATTTCCTGAAGCATTACTACAAGCTATCAATGTCACTCGCTCCTTATTCATTTTAAAACCTGGGGCATGCATTTCTTGTTGAGATGCTAGACTTTTTGTGGGCAAAGCCTTAAAATTTAAACTTGTCTCATCAGCGTTATATATCTGCTGAGGTGAATAATGTGATACCAAATCAGCAAACTCACCCAAATATTTCTCTGCTGCAGCATGATCAGCTGATAATTGCTCCCCGGTGATCGCTAGCTGGTGAATTCCGTGGCGCTTCTTCCAGCAATTAAATCAACCAGTACTCGCACTAAATGATTCATCACCTTTCATTAGTTTGTTGAGATGAATGGCCTTTTCTCTAACAAGAGGTTCACTTAGGGGTGTTCCCCTTTCTCTTTCCTGAGTGAACCACGTGAATAAGGCTTCAAGCTTGTCAAATGTTGAGGGCCTTACTGTTTGTCAATTTTCAACTGATTTTTCTGAAGTAGAGGTATAAAACTGCTCGATCTTTGCAGGTTTTTTTTCCCAGTCAGTTATTGTGGCCTTGCCCACTCCAAACTCTGTTGCCAATTTCGTTGTGCTTTTACCCTTGTCCATCCTTTTCAAAACTTCCAGCTTATCTTTCAACATACACGTTGTGTGTTTCCGTTTCATGGCCATTGTGGCAGTAGACCGAACTAAACTACAATAATGTAGAGTGAAGATTTAAACATTCATGTTTAATGCACAATGTGGTGTGCAGTGAGTCATAGGGTGGAGGGGAGAGTGTTTGCTTCCGGTGTGTCACGCTAGTGTACAAACGTTAGTAGGCCTACTATACAGGCGCCTCCGTAGCCAGGTAGGAAAGAGCAGCAGTGCATAGCACATGCTTGATTAGACCGGGGTTCGAGCCCGTCACCACCAAATACGGAGGATGCGGAAAGGTCAGGGAATGACCACCGCATATCCCGGAGCAATATGGCCTTAGTTGCTAATGCTCCTAAAAACGAAATAACAAGCCTACTATACATTCGTTCCTTTATGAACCTGACCTGTTTTACTGCTTGCTGCTGCATTATTGCAGTTATTTGGCTAATCGGAACAGGGCTCGGTCCCAATTAGTTCGGACTAGCGGGACTCCAGTGTATATATATTTGTAAAATAATAAGAGGAGTTTCGCCGGCACCTCCATAGCCAGGTGGGAAGGAGCAGCAGTGCATAGCACATGCTTCTTGATTAGACAGGGGTTCGAGCCCGTCACCACCAAATACGGAGGATACGGAAAGGTCAGGGAATGACCACTGCATATCCCGGAGCAATATGGCCTTAGTTGCTAATGCTCCTAAAATCCAAAAAACAAACAAACAAGAGGAGTTTACCTCAATATAGTACGTAGAACACTTCCGTACGGAAGTGTTCTACATACTATATTGAGGTAAACTCCTCTTATTATTTTACAAATATTATTATCAGCGTGGAACGTATTGAGTATTACAGCTCTGATTCATACTATCTAGTATGTGTATATATATATATATATATATCACTGTATATATATCACTGTAGACAGGGGTTCGAGCCCGTCACCACCAAATACGGAGGCTCTACAGTGATATATATATATATCACTGTAGAGCCTTTATTTAAAAACTATAAAAAGACTATACATTATCCATTGATAGAAGACTCAGAAGTTGTACAGCAGACTCTAGATTTACCAGGATTTGATTATCCGGGACACTTTAAGACTCCAAAGTAAAAAAAAAAAGGAAAAAAATCACCAGAAATCATAAAATTTAAGTAATAAATGTGTATAAACAGATGTTTTGCAAGTTCTAAATAAGAGATATGAAGCGGCATTATAAGTCCTGATTAGGAGATGAATGTGCCTATTATCCCACAACCCCCACTGTCTTCACGTCTGCAGCATTAAAAAAGCAATGGAAAGAGAGAAAATGTTTAGTTGGTTTTTGTGTCACCTGGATTGTTGTGTTCCGTTGCAAAAAGACATTTTCTTTCCTTTTTTATACCAGGAGTGTCAATTTTTTTTATAGTAAATATTTTTTTTGTTTAGAAAGGCAAAAATGATGGGTAAATGCAAAAGAGTTGTTTTCAATTGAACAAAAACTTCAACTAATTCAAAAGTTTGAAAACCGTGCGCCCATTAAATCTTTAATGAACCATTATAATGTTGGTAACCAAACCATATTCGACATCGTAAAAAATAAAGGGAAACTATTCGATTTTTTGATTTGGCACATCTGATAGTGATTTTCGTAGCGATGACAAATCAATTACCGATTTTCGTCAAAGATGATTTCATATAAAACATCTTTTGTGCGTACTGGGTATGTGCATTTTTTTTTTTTTTTTAACTGGACCGCACTGTCTGTAGCCTTGACTACCACAGGGTTTGCCCCACCCCACCCTTCATACTGCCTCCTTTGTCACGGCGCCTCTGTAGCCAGGTGGGCAGGAGCAGCAGTGCGTAGCACACGCTTCTTGATTAGACCGGGGTTTGAGCCTGTGACCACCAAATACAGAGGATGAGGAAAGGTCAGGGAATGACCACCGTATATCCCTGGAGCAATATGGCCTTGGTTGCTAATGCTCCTAAAAACCAAATAAAAAACAAACCTCCTTTGGTGCTGGATGATAAGCTAGAAGTTTCTGTGTGAAAACAAGCCCCTGGGTTAAGAGACCAGATGAACAACACAGCCAAACATCCCTACTCTAATACTACACAAACACTCACTAACCTACATAATCTTCTGGCCTTCACAGAGTTTGTATTCATCACATTGCTTGATGCAGAGTTGGGGATATCCCCCGCAGCTGTATTACAATTAACACACTATATTACTATCCCCTCCCCATTGTGTCTGTGCTGAATTGCATACATTTTCAAATTTTATTCCCAACAGCTTTTCATAGCATTGCCCTGCGCTAGTTAAATTCTTCAGATTTTCTACTCTTAATATTAGTATTAGTATGGCTAAATATATAAGAAAGTGGATTTTTTTCTGAATCTGCTTGGTTGGTGGGAGATTTCCCAATCATTTGTACTTTTCCCTTTTCGAAAATGTCTGTCTAGTTCTACTTTCTACCACTCTCCACTAATGATCTATAACATGCTGCTCGAAGGTAAACTTCACCAGATCCAGTCTTGTGTTACTCCTTAAGATTTTATATTTGTGTCCCATAGTTGCTTGGTTAATTTCATATCTGCTAGTAACATAACCCATAATGCTTTTTCTTCCTGAACCACTTTTAATTCCTCATCAGACTACAAGTAACTTCGGGATTTTTGTTTGCCAGGTGTAAAACTTTACATTTAGGAGTACAGTTTACATTTTGGTTTCCATTTTTCAGACTACTTCTGCAACTGATTTGTCATATTGAAAGCAAAACAGCGTGCTTCTTTTTACTAACCATTTACTACCTTTAAATCTATCTTTAAAACTTTGACAACTTCCCCTGTACTCCCTTGTTAGGGATATTTAAACACTGCTCAACAAAATTAACAGAGCATGTAGAAAATGTGTTGTAACTCGTGCAGCTTGCAGTGAAACAGGAAAAAGTTTGATATGAATAAATTGACTGCTGGCGAAGATCTGTTCTTGGTACCCCTATGCAGTTACAGTACCCAATCAAAAACATGAAGGAAACAAAGGTGCTCTTACCAAGAAAGCCTTCAGTTCTGCAAATTGCAGCATCTAGAGACTAGGGACCTATGGGTGAGATCTGACTGAGGTGTTTAAGCCACTGAATGGATTGAACTAAATGTTGATGAATGTATTCTTTCTCTTTGTCACTACACACAAGGGGACATAAATTCAACTTGGATGGTTGTAGGATAGATATGTAGAAGTTTGACTTCAATATGTGGGTGGTTGATTTGTTGGAACAAACTTACATCTTTTTTTGTGGAAGAGGGTTTGTTTGTTATTTGGTTTTTAGGAGCATTAGCAACTAAGGCCATATTGCTCCAGGAATATGCGGTGGTCATTTCCTGACCTTTCCACGTCCTCCGTATTTGATGGTGACGGGCTCGAACCCCAGTCTAATCAAGAAGTGTGTGCTACGCACTGCTGCTCCTTCCCACCTGGCTACGGAGGCGCCCTGTGGAAGAGTATGGGTTGAAGAAAGAATTTGACTAATTCATTTGCAACGATTAATACTAATAATTGTAAATATATTTGGCATTGTAAATAATTCTCTTTGGTCCTTAATGTTGTCACAGACATTCTCTTAGATATGCCAGACAAGCTGTACTTGCTACCTGGGAGTCTAAAACACTGTTGGAACTGATATTCGGGTGAGACTCAAGTCAGTTGGACCCAATTTCGGCGAAGTCCGGACGGTTTGTGACAGACAAATCCTTTGCTTGCACCTTTGCGATGGTGGTACTGTTAGTAATGCTGGGGTATAACTGCCCAGGTTATACCCCATGTAAGCAGGGGTGGAGTTGTGGCGCCCACACCACATGGAGGAATAGCACCCCTCTATGTTACTAGGTGGTAGATGACTCATCAACCGGTGCAATACCACCATTTTGCTTATTGGAGGCTTGAAGTGGTGGACCCCGTGTTTAGTCTACAGAGCCAAGTTCCGGTCGACCCTTCCCTATCTCTTACATCATGCAGTATGACTGATGTAATTTGAGGTTATGATGGACATGATCGCAAGATCAAATCTTCCTTACATTTTGAAGGTAGAGCTCTAAAACGGTGTTCGCAGGCCAGCCGCTAGTTAGTACACCGGACTGAACCCATTTGTAACTCTTTAGGAGGCTTCCAGATCAGCTAGTGTATAATGTTGCTACCTCTACTCTGCTAGGTATTGACTGGAGGGAGTCCGAGTAGTGTGTATGTGGGGGGGGGGATTCTCGAGGCCACATGTCAAGGATCTGGGTATATTCTTACCATGTGTATGCCATATCTAAAAATTTCATTACTTCATACAGCATGTCCCCCCCCCACTTTTTCTTACTATTGAATATACCATGGATTGTCAAACTAATAAAGCTTATCTGCGAAAAGATTTAAACCTCCGAAACACTTCCTAGTTCATCTCACAAATATGTGGTCTCAATTCTAATCTCAACGATGTCCATTTCCACGCAGCCCATCAAACCCTATGTACTTTTTCTGAAAGAATCTGTTATCGGTTGATTCAACTACTGCTCATCTCAGTTTCCCCAAATGATTCCTTTTGCCTCATAGGTGGTACTTGTGCATATGTTTGTTCCATTATTCCCTGTCAGAGACTTTGTAATTTGGAATCCCCCTCTTTTCGATCTTCTCTGTCTTAAAATCTCTCTGCCTCATTCTGTCGAATTGTCTCTTCTGTTCTACTGTTGTCTCTACTCTTCTTCCAACTCCACTAATCTTTTGGAGCTCTTTCACATTTTCATTTGTGATTTTAATGTTCACAGTTCCAGCTGGCTTCCGTTTTCTAGTCATACCGGCCCGGCTGGTTGAGATGCTGAGGCTTTTTGCAATTACTAATGACTTTGCACAGATTGTTCATTTACCTACAAGAATACCGGACAATCCTAACCATACAGCCAATATGCTTGATCTTTTTCTGAGAAACAACCCTTCTAAGTACACGGTTGAAGTGAGTGGTCCTTTTTAGGCACCTCAGATTACAACTTGGTGATTGTCTCTTCTCGAGTGGAGCTTTTATCTCACGGCTATTCCCAACCTCATGTTGTTTGGCATTACAAGAATGCAATTTGGGATGATCTGCGAGATTTGTTTTCCTTAGTCGAATTACTGTTACAAAACTTCTGATTTCAATGTTTGTTTAAATCATGAAATTATTCTTGTAGGAACGGAAACCTTTATCCCACACTCCACTTTAAAATCTCGACCTTTATGTAAACCTTGGTTTTCCAATAAATGTGCTAAGGCTGTTCAAGAGAAGAATGTTGCATATCACAATTAGCTTGTTTCCAATTCTTCAGTTTCATTTCCTGCCTACACCAAAGTTCGCAACAATTGTAAAGCAGTTATTAATCAGTCCAAACTAGATTTTGAACAGGCTAAGAGTCAAACTTTCTTCTTGCCCTAATGGTTGCCAAGCATTCTGGTCTCTTGCCAAAGCTATTGGCTGCAAATTTTGCCCATCTCTGCTCCCACCTCTGTCAAAACCAGATGTTTCTGTTGTCACTTCAGCCAAGGATAAAGCTGACCTGCTAGCATCCCATTTTTCTTCCAACTCATGTATTAATGATCTTGGTAAAACACCTCCCACCATTCAGTGCCCCCTGTGATTTTCTGTCATAAGGATGTCAGAACGATTTTGACGAATCTTGATGCTAAGAAAGCTCCAGGTCCTGATGGTATTTCTCCACTTGTTTTCAAAACCTGTGCTCCTGAACGTAGTCCTGTTCTTTGCCACCGTTTTTTTTTTTTTTCACTTTATTATTCCGAAGGTGTTTTTCCTTCTGCTTGGAAATTTGCTCATATCCAGCCAGTTCCTAAAAAGGATGACAAATCCCTCCCATCGAATTATCGTCCCACTGCAATTACTTCTACTCTTTCTAAAGTAATGGAGAAATCAAATAACCGCCAACTCTTGAACTATCTAGAAACCTGCCGTCTGATCAATGACACCAGTATGCATTCTGTCAGTGTCGATCCAATGGTGATATTCTGGCTTATGTTACCCATTTATGGACAAATTCAATGGATAAGTTGTGACACATGAACAGTTGCTCTTGACATCTCAAAGGCTTTCGATCATGTTTCGCATAAAGGTCTTCTAAACAAGCTTCCATCTTATGGTAGGTGCCTCTGTATCCAGGTGGGAAGGAGCAGCAGTGCATAGCACATGCTTCTTGATTAGACTGGGGTTCGCCCGTCATCACCAAATACGGAGGATGCGGAAAGGTCAGGGAATGACCACTGCATAACCCGGGGCAATATGGCCTTAGTTGCTAATGCTGCTAAAAACCAAATAACAAACAAACCATCTTATGGTTTGCCAGCTGTTTTTTGTAATTGGTTATCCAGTTTTCTCCCTGATCACTCACTGAGGGTGATGGTAGATGGCCTAACCTCTCCACTAATGCTGGTGTCCCCCAAGGTTCAATTTTTCCCCCCATCATTTTCCTCTTGTATATTAATGACCTTCTTCCATTGACTGGAAATCCTATCCATAGTTTTGCGATGATAGCACATTGCATTTCACTTTCCATTTTGAGAAACCTCATAAACAACGTTGATGAAATGTGTTTGAAATTAGCATGTGTTGGTTAATGTGTGATTGAAGCATCTGCTAAAGTAATTGCTCTTTATTGTTCTATGTTTAATCGTTGTACAAAATATGTCGAATATTATTATGGCTCTTTGTTGTTCTGTGTTTAAATGTTTACAAAATATATCAATTATTATTATGAATGTAAAATGGTTTCCTGCTTTTATTATTATTAATATATTTATTCCTCTCTTTATTTGACAAAATGTGTACAGTTATCATGTTTATATTTTGACTGTAGCTTTAATCCTCTGTGTCAGCCTAATTGGCATGATATTTTGCTGTTCTGCCTTGGGGCCTCCGTAGCCAGGTGGGAAGGAGCAGCAGTGTGTAGCACACGCTTCTTGATTAAACCGGGGTTCGAGCCCGCCACCACCAAATACGGAGGATGCGGAAAGGTCAGGGAATGACCACCGCATAACCGGAGCAATATAACGTTAGTTGCTAATGCTCCTTAAAAATCCAAACAACAAACAACAAGCTGTTCTGCCACTCATTTGGAGCATTCTCGGTTTGATTCCTGTTAGCGATGAATTTTCTGTTTTCCCCCTTCATTTTGAAGTGTGTTTTGAGGCAGAAGGTTCCTCACGAGTATTCCATATTTTTCAGCCTGCAAAACATGTAGATCAGCCCATGAAAACACACACACACACACACACACACACACACACACACACACACACACACACACACACACACACACACAATGACCATCCCCGGTGTTTTAGTAATTAGCTATTCCTCTTCTCCCCCCCCCCCCCGGTGGCATCAGTGTTACAATGAAAACTGGTAAAGGTAATACAGGTGACCCCCGCTTAACGCTGATAATTCGTTCCGAAAAAAACAGAGCACTAAGTGAATCCGCACTAAGCGAGCGCCGCATTCCCATAAGGTAACATATGTATTTGTGAGTTGCGGTCAGTGCCATAGGATATTTCCTAATCAATAATAAACAGTAGTGAAAAGATGCACAAATGTCGGTCAAAATATTTAAAATTCAAATATTTGTACATATAAAATATTTTGTATTACATACATATATAATTATGTGGTAACTACTTACGTATCAATATTAAACTTAAAATTCCAATTAAAATCATGAATTTAATTGATCTAAATTGATTTAATTTAATTGATGAATTTAATCATGAAAAATGTGTCAATTTTGGGTTGAACTTTGGCCCTCTTCCAAATAAAATAAAAGGGGTATTAATTTTAAATCCCCCGCAGTATTACCACCCAACAAAGTCAACTGATCCTTCGCTGCTTTGAAACCTGGCATGTTTTTTCTTCTTTCAATATGAAACTTCTTTTAGGCATTCGTTTCCACAAAAGTCCTGCTTCATCTATGTTAAAAACTTGTTGAGAAGTATAAAACATAATATCCCTCTTCAATAATTTTAACAAGTTCTTTTTTGAAAGTTTCGGCTCCTTCTGCACTTAGGGCTTCTCCCTGGATTTTAAATCTATTGAATCAGCCCTTACTACTAGTTTTAAATGGTTTCACTTTTTTCTTTTTTTTTTTTTTTAATAATATTTAACTTAACTGAATTCTGCATTGAATATTATCTTCAATAAAATTAGTTAGTCTTTCCATTTCAATCCTAATAGCCGGCCTAGCCCTAGTTGCTTGCAGTGGAACAGCTATCTTTCCTGCTGCTAAAATTAATTAATTTTTTTTATAATTGTTCTTACAGTTAAACTTGCAAGTCCTAAATTATGGCACACATCCGCTTATCTTACTGGAATCGATTCGCTTCAAAACGTCTAATTTGATTTTAAAATTCAGTATTTTTCTTACATTTATAGTCTTCGTACTGCGCTCAGATGTTGTTGCTTTTTCATTCTTATCGGCCATTATTAACTCTTCGAAAATGTAACTGCGTTGGTTGCATTAATTATGATAAAATGTTCAAGTAAACTGTCCGTTTCGCACGATGGCTAATATGGTACCAAGTGACGACTAGACTTCGGATAAATGCATAAAATGCCAATATTTCAAGCAATATACTTGATCATTTTTTTAAAATGTTGATCTCGGAACTACATAACAAGTCACTGTACTGCAATTAAATTAGCTTGTGAGAAAACTTCACTGAGCGTGGGAAAATTTCTCAAGTTGGCATGGAAAACGTTTTAATGCAGTTTTGCTATTCATTTTCAAGCTATCAACTCCATCAAATGAAACGATTTTGTTAAATATGCCAAAAATGCAATCTGTAAAAGAGCGTTATAGTGATCTGTGACATCGTTATAGTCGGATACGGGTTATAATATAAGAACAGTGTTATAGCGAATCAGCGTAAAGCGAACCGCATTATAACGGGGGCTCACTGTAATGCAGATTTGTGGCATTTGATCGACATGGGCAAGGAATGTAATGTTTCTGACTTTGAGAGGAGGATGATTGCTGGGTCCTGGTTGAAGGGTGACAGTATAATAGAAACTGTTAATCTTGTGGGCTGTTCATGGAGCTCTGTAGTTAGTGTTTCATGAATGGATGCATAGTGGACAGAGCAGCAGGCCAGTGGCAGGTGCCCACACCTCGTCGATGATCATGGCGAAATTTAGGTTGTCCTGCTTTGTGTGAGCCAGTAGACGGAAAATAGAGGAACAGCTGGTCGTGGACTTTAACTGGGGGATGGCCAGTGCTGTTTTTAAGATCACTATTCAGTGAACCCTCTGTATCGGTCTGTGGAGGAGGTGCCCATACTTATGGTCACCCATTACCAGCGATGCCTAAAAGTTTGCTACTGAATGGTGGCATTGGACCATTAAAGACTGGAAAAAAGTTGCCTCTTCTGATGAATCACATTTCCTGCTATGCTTTATGGATGGTGGTTGGAAGGTACAGTAACAAACTGCAAGAGAGGAATCGCTCAGATGCCCTGGTCCAGCAGAAACAGGCATGCGTCAGCTGCATATTCAGGGAGGGGGGGCAGAGGGGGCATATGCCCTCCCTTAACCAAAAATTCGAAATTAAAAAAAAAAGAATGCAGGAGCCATTTTGTTTCTCTATTTTCTCAAGGGTTTTCAGTGTACAAAGAGCTAACTGAAAGACAATCTCCAGAAAAACCAATGATTCTGTTCAGTGGCATAACTATTCCAATGCAGCTGCATTGGGCCCAATCTTGAAAGGGGTCCGTTAAATTTAGAAGACATTCATTTCTAAGACAATTAACAAATTTCATTAATAAACGAGAGTTTTTTTTTTTTAAATTAAATGAAACTCATTCTTATCACCACAGCGACTGGCCATCCTGTTTTGACTGTGCCACACTTATAGAAATAGTATCAAATAAAAGATAGTCATGAAATATTCAGCAAAACTAGTGACAAATATACATATACACAGTGTGTACATCACATCTGATTTTATTCTAGTGTTGAATTTATTTTACATTTTTTGTATGTGTGGGTACACTGATTGTCGGTGCAGGACAATATGTTTTATTTTATAATGTTAAAATGAAGATTGATGCAATAAAGCATCAAATGTTTAAGAGTGTAAATAATACTATATAATATTGGTGTAAATACACCATAGAAAACTCTTAAACGAAAAAACTACTTTTGTAGTTTGAAGTCCCTTCAAACTACAAACGTAGTTTTTTCGTTTAAGAGTTTTCTATGGTGTATTTACACCAATATTATATAGTATTATTTTATAATACACATCTGTCACATAATCTAGCTATTTATCTGAAATGAAAAACTACAGGACTACAAATGAGTTATTACTGTGCTAACCAGAGACATAAAATTGCCAGATCCTTTGATCCTCACCTATGTCGATGACTTTCTGTAAGTGACTGATGCAGTGGCAGGAACCCTTCATGTAATTAATGTTTATCTCATGCTGTTCAGAGAGCGAATGACTCTCTTTGGGGTGACTGAAGTGTCTACTTCAGTCACCCCAAAATTAGTGGGTTTCAATCACAGAAGTTTTGTCCAACATGTCACTCCAAAGCAAGCAGTTTCGTTAAATTTATGGTTTTGAGGTCATTTGCTATTTTCACAACATTCTACCCTTGACTATTGCTTTCTTTCTATACAGCCAACAAGACTGGACTTTGTCGCTTTTAATACATTTTATAACCGTTTTATATGTATTTGTTCTGTTTTTCCCGGGGGTGGGAAAATTTTTTGCAAAGTTACTTGAAGGAGAGACTGGGGAAACAAAACAAAAAAATTCAGCCAATCGGATACAGTAAACCCCCGCTATTCGCGGTTTCGCATATTCGCGATCGCTGATTTAATATAAAATGAAACCAAAAAAAATATTTTATTTTTTTAGGTTTCCGTGAATATTTTCCGCCATAAAAAAACTGGGCGTGGCTAAAATTATCTTTCCTGGTCAAAACAGCGCTCAGTGAATGGGGGGAGAGGGATGACAAAATCGCGAGCGTGGATGTTTCTTGCTAATCTTTGTTCAGTATGTGTTATGTGCTTGTCATGGGAGGTTTCGTCGTTTGCTTTTAATTTATGTGCTTATAAATTTATCAATTTATAAATTGATATGCTTACAAAAGTGATAAATCTACTGTTTTGCAGTGTAAAACAGACTTTTTCGAGTGTGTTAACAAAAGAAAGTGACTTGATTGTGGACAAGTTCTTTCTAACCCATACAAAAATATGGCTACGAATAACAAGGGAAATGTGAAAAGATCAAAGGTGATGACATTAGCGAATAAAATTGAGTTATTAGACAAAATTTCTAATGGTGAAAGTGTCTCCTCAGTGGCAGAACATTATAAAATCAATGAGTCAACGGATCAATCAAAAAATCGGAAGAAAAAATCCACCTTACTGTCCGTGAAAGCTAATTGCTTCAAAAATTTGCTCTGTAACTCATGATGTTAAATTAGAAAAAATGGAAAAGGCTTTAAATCTGTGGATAGAAGACCGAACTCAAATTAAAATTCCGTTAAGTTCACTCATCATTCGTGAAAAGGCAAAACTCCTTTATCGACACTTTAGCGAAACTGGTGATAGCACTGGCAGGATAAGTTTTTTAGCTAGCAAAGGCGCTGGTTTGAAAGATTTATTTGAAATTTCTAATAAATATTACATTTAATATTAAATTGTTTCTTATTTTCATTTTGATTCCATATGCTTGCAATTCACTATGTACTGTCTATGTACATAATCATATTATAAAGGTACATATAATACATAATACATACACAGTTTTAGACTAGTTTTTCTTATATACTGTATTTCTTTTATTATATACTGTAATACTATGAGAGCCATAACTCAGTATTTGCATTTTCGGTATTCGCGACATTTCTCAGGAACGTAACCCCTGCGAATAGCGGGGGTTTACTGTATTTTTATTTTGCTCTATTGGCACAGAAAGAAAGTTCTGTAGCTCTTATGGTGTTACTATTCTGTGATTCTGCATTGTCAAGTGTAGTGATTTTACATTTTTGAGTTTCTCAGAGCATTGTCAAGCGTAGTGATTTTACATTTTTGAGTTTCTCAGAGCAGAGCACGAAAAAAATTCACCCATTACAAGCATTCTTTTCTAACCTCTGATAAAGGCTGAAAATGTAAGTAAATTTATTATTCCAGTTTACATGATGGACCATTCACAAACAGAGGGGTGACTGGCCATAAGACTTATCTGGGAAACCCTCGGTGGGCCAGAGGCTAGAGACCAATGTGCAGTTGCATGGCCATAAACACCGTTGTGAGGCCTCTAAAAGTTTTCCTCGGTAAAAATTTTTGACCCAGTCTGCCTCTGTTCATAAATGTTGAATGATCCAAAAGGTTGTAGAGTTTTGATAATAATGTTACTCGTTATTGTAGATTTCTTATTTATTTATTTTTTTTACTATTCTTTGCATTTTGTTACAACTTGACAGAACGATCTGTAATTTTGTTACTCTGGTGTCAGTATTTTTTTTTTTTTTAATATTGAAAACCTGTTGCTGGATCATTTACAGATTATAGAAAGATGTAATATGAATTGCAAAAAGTTATTTTTTGTGTGTCCTTGCCCTTTTCCACTTTTGTGTGCAGTAAACGATGAATGCACACCTCTGAACAGAGAAGTGTGCATCAATTTGTTTTGTGTGCAATGCAATGCCAATTTTGTAGTGATTCTGTAATAAGTGATTTTATGAATGAATTTCCTCTTTATGCTCTGGGCAACCACACGGAGCAGTTCACAAGATAGGGAGAATAGAAGAAATGCACTTTATTTTATGGGCATGGGCGCCGGCAGAATATTTGAAAGGTGGCGCATGCAGAAATTTTTTGTTCGCCAAATTTTCGAATACATGCAATATTTATATTGTCAAATTTGACTGATTTACATGTACAGTTGAGCCAACGTTTCGTGATTGGTGGGAGAAAGGACTTTTATTTTGAAAGAAAGAAGTTGTATTGTTTTAATATTTCAATAAATTAATGAAAATATTAAAAATTATGTATTCCTTTAAAATCCAAAAGTGGTGCATTTGCACCATGCTGCCAGCACCCGTGGTTATAGGCTTGAACTCCGGTCACTGAAGGTGTGTGTACTTATGCACCCTCACGCTTGATCACTTGACTTTGACGGCCTTCAGGTAAGCATATTTATAATTCCAGTTTTCATAAGTTTACATTCACAAATTATGAATGGTCCATGATGTCTCAAACAATTTGAGAGAACAGTTTGTAATTTTATTACCTTGATGTCAGTAATTTTTTTTTAATTGAAAATTTGTTGCTTTATCATTTACAGATCAGAGAAAAATATTATAATAGGAATTTCCACCATCACTCAGAACTCTTCAACTTCCTTTCTTTGAAATTTGGCAGTCTAATTTTCCTAATACAGAGGGTTGCTGTGTGCTGGTTCACTTTTTGAATTACTGGAGTAGACTGCCCAGAACAAAGATGCAGTAACTTAAATTGTTACCGCATGCAAACCACTGTTCTGAATAGGTTTAACAGAGCGTTGACGAAAACTTTCCCTTTTTTTGTTTGTGATGATTGTTACTTTGAGTAGGTGACTAATTTTTTTTTTCGTTTATGAATTTTCATATTAAACTATAGTGTGTAATTTTGCCCCTTTCTGAAAATGAGCAAAAAATATTAACTAGTCATTGATTAATATATAGTCAACGCGAAAATGTTGACTATATATTAATCAATGGCTCAAAGATGTTAAATCTAAGAACTGGCTCTGCAAATTAGACGATTATTTAAAATATTTTTGTAAATATTCTAAATGCATGCTGACAGCCGAATTAAGTGATATTGAAAGGCATTGTAATACAAACGAATCACAAGAAAGCCGAAGAGACCTTTAGTTTTCAGCATCAGAGTATTGCTGTTAAAAAAAAAATTGGCGATACAGAAAGTGAAATGGCAAAAAAGCAGCACAGCATTTTTCATAGCTGTGCAGGAAGGGATTCAGGTTTTGTGGGCCCCCTTTAAGAAAAAGAATGCAAAATTTCTTTTGTATTTTTTTTTTTAAAGCTGATGGTCACTCAGACAATGGGCACTGACAGCATGGTGCAAAGTTGTACAAAGTGTACCATCTTGCACCACGGACATTCGAAGTCCACCACGGTGCAAGTGTACCACCTTCTGATATTGAAGTAATTTATTGAAACAATAAAACGATACAAGTCCTTTCTCCTGCCAATCACAAAACGTTGGCTCAGCTGTACACATAAATTAGTCAAAATTAAATTAATTAAAATAATGCATTTTTTTCACCCCAAAATTTGGTGAACAAAAATTTATTCCTACATGCACCACCTTGCAAAATATCCTGCCGGTGCCCATGACTCCAACGCCACCCAACACAACAGTAATGGAGGGGAAGTCGGAATGGAAAGAGACAGCAGTGGTTAAAATACCTTACTTTTTCAAATCTTACAAAAACATGACCATGAGAACATATTGCTAGGGCCCCCTACCAGGGCTTTAAAGCGGCCCGTGCAAGTGAGAAGGCTCTGAAACTTCAGCTTCACTGTAAATCTGCCTGTGCACGTACTTCTATTATTCTTTCCTTTTATAATTTTCTTATATACACGTGTGTATTTCATAAACTTGTTTGTTCCATGTGTTCTTTTTCCAAATGTTTGGAAATAACATATTACTGTAATTTTTTGTGATTAATATTATTATTCACATGCTTTCGTAATAATCAAATAAAGATAATCAATAAAACATTGATCAACCAATAAAACGTGCATGTATAAGTGTTCCTAGGTCTATCTAAAAAAAAAAAAAAAAAAAAAACCATTCAAATGCCTGGCCGCCATGGCCTCCTTACGATGATACCTGGATACACCACTGGCAGGTGTGGCAGTGTTTTGATATGGGGAATGTTTTCTTGGTAATCTCTTGGAGCCCTCACACCCCTAAGACTGCACCGTTCATTCTAGAGACTACCTATCTATTATGCTTGATAGTGACCCTCTTCCTGGGCAAGGTGTGTTCCAGCAGAATAATGTGCCTTGCCTTCTTGCCAGTATTGCTTGAGAGTGGTTCATAAACATAAAAGTTATGTCCAGGTTGCTGTCTTGGCCACTGAATTTGTTATATGTGAATTCCAAAGAACATCAATGGGATTTTGTGAATCAATAGATCTAGTGTTTGAATCGTCCACCACAGATTATTGCAGATATTTCAGATTCCACCATGGATTTGATCCAATGAAGAGACATAAATTGAGGAAAGATGTGTGGAAGTTTGCTTTCAGTGGCCGGATAGTTGATTGTTGGAACAAAGTTTCAAATGTGTTTTGGAAGTGGGCCTTTTCCCCACTCACTAATCTTGGTTCTTTTCTACACCCATTCCAATCCATCAGCATCCTTTCTAAAATGAGGCTTACAGACCTGTATGAATATAGTGAAGATAGGACCCAGACATTGCCTTATACAATGCAATCTGTCCCTGCTGGCAAAATTCCTGTATGTCATCAACGAAACTCCTGTAGCTCTGCTAGCAGCCCATCACTGCATACAGTAAGTACTGAAATCCCTTAAGCAAATAAGAAATAATGGTTATTACAAACTGAATTAAGGAAAAAAAAAAAATGTATGGCACTTATTCTGGTTCCATAATATGACTGTATTAAAAAATGGAGTGCAACTGCTGCCAAGTTAAAATAAGACTTTTTAAAAACATAAAGCTATTTAAAAACAAAAAAAAGCAAAATTATCACTTTTTTTTTTTTTTTTTTTTTTTTTTTTTCAGTTTTAACTTCAAAATCAAATGTTTCCTGCCAACATCTAACAAGGTTAGATCTTTGAAATAGTTTGTATCTTTCAAAGAATAAAGTAGGAGGCAAAACAGATTTCTTTGGGGAAAAAGTCCACTAATGGGAAGCACTGTGTATCCCAAACCTTTGTGGCTTTTTTTTTTTTTTTTTTTGAATCAAATTGAATGCCTTGAATTTGTCAGAAAATCAAAATCTAACCTAGAGCTGTTTCAAATATTTTAACAGGATTTCTTCTATGCAAAGCTCACTTCAAAAAATTATTTTCACTGACTTGTCAGGGATAGTTGCTAGAGGTTGTCTGCTATTTGACCCAAAATGAAAGACTCAGTTAGATTGGAAGCATCCATCATTCATCACCCACTAACAAATTCAAGGCATTCAGTTTGGTTCAAAAAAAAAAAAAAAGAAATACTTGGGTTGCACAATGCTTTCTATTAGTGGACTTCCTCCTGATTGGAGAGAGAATCCATTTTGCCTGTGATACCCAGTGATTGAAAGATACCCAAACCGTTGCAAAGATCTGTTATGGGTAGTATTGGTAGAAAGAATGTGTGCATTTGAAGACAGTAAGGAGTTGTTGCTTATACAGAAATAGCAACTAACTACTCATTTTCAGTTTTTTGAATTGAATATTGCTGCATTTGTCTCAGATAGGGGACAGCTACTTAAATGAACATATTTATTTGCTTGAAGTATTATTATTTTCACAGATGGAGTAGTTAAAAAAACTTAACAGTGGAAGAAGAAATTCATATACACCTAATTCTGTTTTTACACGATAGATACGTTCCTGAAAAATACGTGTAAAAAAAATTCGTGTAAAAAAAGACATTGTATTTATGGAAGAAAAGAAGATTGGTTCCGGATCTAAAAAAATCAGTAAAAATAATTAAAAAAAAAACACATAAAATATTCGTTTTAAGCTTATTATTTTATTTCAACAAAATACACATGTAATAATATGTAATTAAAATGTACGAAAATAAATTTGTATGCATATGAAATGAAAAAAAATTCTTCATGAACAAAAAAAATCTGTTTTACATATAACAAGATTTTATTCATTTTCCACTTTCTGATAATAAACGGCGCATACGTTTGCGTACGACTGTATCACTGCCATCACTAGAAATGTTGTGGACATCGTCTTCTTCCTCTATTAATGAAATTCTTTCTGTGATCTCTTCAGCAAAATCAGCACGAATCTCCTCTGGTGCTGATGTTTCACCGGTTTTACGAACGAATTCAGTTATTAATCGTTGTGTTCGTGTTTTGGTTAGTCCGTTATATAATTCTCTGTAAGAGGCTGTCAACAACTTCAGTTCGCGTTGAAACTTCCCAGCGCGTTCCTCATTAGGGTCATGTTTGACAAAATGATTACCTAATTTTCTAGCCAGTTCCAGACCTTCTTTTATTAAATCTGCATTTAGAACAGGATCATTTTCTTCATTATCACTACGTTCTGTGGGATAAGGAGTCCCAAGGACAACCTCTAATATTTCATCTTCGCTTAGGGCTTTGTCGGTTAACAATTCATCAATATCTTCAAACGATAGATCATCGAATCCTTCTCCACCAATTTTGTGTGCCATTGTAATGATGTTGGGAAATTCGGTCGTATTAGGGATGATGGGATCTTTGCTTTTTACACATTGTGGCCAAACCGCTTTCCAACACGCATTTAAAGTTGCTGGTTTTAATTCAGTTAACGCTAATCCAACTTGATTGATACAATCCATAATTGAGAATTTCTTCCACACATCAATGACTGTTAGTGTTTCATCATTCAGTTTGTCCAAAACGTGTTGGAATGTTCGTTTTACGTAGTATGTTTTAATTGTCGCAATTATACCTTGGTCTAGCGGTTGTATCAAAGATGTAGTATTAGGTGGCAGAAATAAAATTTGTACATTTGGGTGTTCCAAGACAGGATGGCCGGGTGCATTGTCAAGAATCAGAAGAACTTTAAATTCGAGACCTTTCAAATAACGTCTGACTTCTGGGACGAAACATTTGTTGAACCATTCTGTAAAAATAGTAGTGGTCACCCAGGCCTTCTTGTTTGCCATCCAGTGAACAGGCAATTTATTGATATCTACACCTTTCATTGAACGTGGGTTTAGGGCTCGATTTACCAGCAGTGGTTTCAACATACGATCTCCTGAAGCGTTGGAGGAAAATAATAAGGTCACACGATCCTTAGCTACCTTAAAACCACCAGCAGTTTTCTGCGATTTGGCTACATACGTTCTGTTCGGCATTCGTTTCCAGAAGAAACCAGTTTCATCTGCATTCCACACTTGATCAGGAGTGTATCCTCCATCTTCAATAATTTTTGCAAGTTCCTGCGGGAATACTTTAGCAGCCGATTCATCTGCAGATGCAGTTTCACCTTTAATTTTTATATTATGAAGAGCATTCCTTTTAAGAAACCCTGTCATCCAACCTGTACTCGCAGAAAATTCATACTTTCTGTTTAACTGAGATGAAGTGCTTGGCTCCTTTTCTTTAATCTGTCTGTAAATTCTTAGTGCTGTTTGCTTGATGGCATTTCCATCTACTGGTACTCTTTTTTGTGACTGATCTTCTATCCACATTACCAGGGCCTTTTCCATTTTTTCCTTGACAATATCTCTTGTATATGATGATGAATTAACACTTACTTTTGTTCCAGAACATACCGACTTCCTAATTGCAGCTTCATTTTTCTTAATAGTTCTTACGGTAGCTTCATATACACCAAAATGCCTTCCTACAGACGTAGCCCCTTGTCCAGTTGCAAGATGATCTAAAATTTGAATTTTAAGTTCCAAAGAAATCGCTTTCCTTTTCATTTTGGTAATAGGCGAATTATTCGACATTATATAAGGGCTACCGAAAAATATCTCAGTTATAATTAATAAAAAAAGGTATGAAAATTTTGTAAACTTACAATTTATTGACTATCGGCAAAATTAATAAATTTATATGTGCACAAATTTCACTAAAGATTCTTTCACTTTGAAATAGAGCTTACTACTACATGTCTGCTGAAGATACAATGCACGAATACCGTAGATGTGCACAAAATTAATAAAAACGTTGATGATTCATAGATACCTAGACGTAAACATTGGTAAGCAAAAGCACGCGTTTCAAAACGCAAACACTAGCTGTTATCCAATCTATTGATGCGTGTAATATAGAAATGATACTAATATGCCACAAATAAAAAAAAAATTTCTTAGAATTTAGGCAAAAAAAAATTCATAGAAATCGTGTTAAATCAAAATGACTCGCGTAAAAAGAGAATGAAATATTTATTTTGAATTCGTGTTAAACCAAATGCGTGTAAAAAAAGTTCGTGCAAAAACAGAATTAGGTGTATTTATAAAGTTAATATATAAGAAGAATAAATTTTTTATTTTTAGCTATTTTTTATTTTTTCATAATTGTAATTTTTTTTGCCCAAACTTTTGATATTCATGAGTCAACTGTACACCAACGGACATTGTCCCAATGTCCATTGGTATAATTGTTAATTGAATGGACTACTCTGCTATGTGTACATTGTTCTGATAAATGAATCAGTCTTGTGTAGCATTCCTGGTATAATAATGAGATTGACATTTCAAAGCAAAAATATGGCTGGAATTTTCTGGCTCACTTCATCACTGTATTGGTATATAAAATGATTTTGTCTCATTATTTAGTTACTTTTCTGTATACGGTTTCAAGTGTTTTCACAACTTCAGAATAAAATTACAACTCCTTCTGGATAGACTTTGATTCTAAATATGTCATTGCTCAAATTTTTTCTTTCATTGATCAAAAAATAATGCAAATGCACCAGGAATGTAGTCCTGGTGCATTTGCTTTATTTTACTGTTTTTGCACTACTTTAAAACCAGATAGTAGAGATACTTTGCATAAACATTGGCCTATTTATTGTAGGCTTGTATAACAGGTGAAAGGACCAGGATATGTCTGCCAATGGGGAAAAGTTAATGACGTTGTAGAGTAGATATCGTTGTACACGTTGGTACTAATGACATTAACAGTAGATCTGCGGACTTACTTAGCACATACAGGTTTGAAACAGTTTGTGTAACTTTCAAAGAATAAAGTAGGAGGCAAAACATTTCTTTGGGAAAAAGTCCACTAATGGGAAGCACTGTGCATCCCAAATCTTTGACTTTTTTTTTTTTTTTTTAAATCAAATTGAATGCCTTGTAGTCCTGGTGCATTTGCATTATTTTACTGCTTTTGCACTACTTTAAAATCAGATAGTAGAGATACTTTGCATAAACATTAGCCTATTTATTGCAGGCTTGTATAACAGGTGGAAGGACCAGGGTATGTCTGCCAGGGGAAAAGTTGATGACGTAGAGTAGATATCATTGTACACATTGGTACTAATGACATTAACAGTAGATCTGTGGACTTACTTAGCACATACAGGTCAATGTTGAAAAAAAGTCGCAAATTAGTGTTAAATTTGAAAGTGTCTACAATTCTGCTCAGACATGATAGGAGGTAGTATATGATGAGAGCTTGTCAATTAATTGCCCTGGAGAGATTGTGCAAGGCTTATGGGGTAGAATTTTTCATAGAGTGGTCTGTGCTTGTTAACAGGAGAGACTGTTTCTACAGGGTGGGATACACTTAAATAGAAAAGATGCAAGAATATTTGCTGATGCTATCGAGGCAGTGTTAGGTGGATCAGAAAACTGCTAGCTTGTGGGGGAATTCACAGACAAAGAGACTAACAGTAGCCGCAAGTAGATGGTTGAGATGAAAGTGATTCTTGCACTGTTTCTATTGGAATGTGCAGCAACCCGGAAAGCCAGGTGCTGGGAATTATGGAACAAGTAAATACATGGGCTGTGTTAGGATAACTAGGAGTAAGAACAGGTGCATGCATGTACACCAATGCTAGGAGTTTAGTAAATGAATTTGAGTCTGGTCAAGGCATCAAAGTCAGATATTGTTGGGATATCAGAGGCATGGTGTCACACAGATATAAGGAATGCAGAATTGGAATTTGGGGAGTACAATGTGTATAGACAAGATAGGAAGGGGGAAGGGGTTATGCTGTTGGTTAAACATATGAAATCTAAGGAAGCGCATCCAACTGACATGGATGGACTGCAATGTTGAGTCAGTTTGGTGTGACAGAAGCAGAGGGAAAGCAAAATTGTGATTAGGAGCATGTTATAATCCTAATGACTCATGTGCACAGTGAATAACTGTAATTTATCCCCCATTTAATCAGAAATAGTGGGCCAGTGTCAGATTGTCTTAAATGGGGGATTTTAACTTCCCAGATATTGACTGGGACTTGTGGGTTGGTCACTTGCCAAGGGGAAAGTGACCAACCCACTAGCAAGTCTTTTGTGGATTTATTAGATGGTTGTTTTCTACAGCAGCATGTTTGAGAGGCAACTAGAGGGAGTAATACTGCTGATCTGATTATCAGCAGTGATTCTTCAAGCATTAAGAATCTGCAGATAAAGGAACTGCTGGGTGGCAGCGATCACAGTGTACTGATGTGGGATGGGATTTACTTAAAAATGTAACTGTCTCAGGGATAAAGGGAAGGGTTTTTGCTTTCATAAAGGTGACTACAGTGGTCTCAGACAGTTTTTAAATTCAATACTATGGGATCAACTAATGATGTTACCAACAGCAAATTCTAAATGGGAAGCATTCAAAGTATTAATCTTGGAAGCTACTAGGCTTTTCATACCAATTAATAAATATTGTTCAAGGTTTAGACCTAAATGGATGTCAGATGAACTAATGAGATTTGTGGCAGAGAAGAAAAATGCATGGGATGCATATAAATTATCAAGTGACGCAGAAGCCTATGGTAGATATAAGCTAGTCTGTAATAAGTTCAAAATGGACGTTAGGCCAGCAAAGGCAGATTATGAGAAATCTTTGCCAAAGGATGAAAAGAAATCAGCAAAGACTTATTTATGTAAACTCCAGAAGGAACCTTGTCAGTTTGGTTCATTTAGATCTCCTGAAAAATGAATTGCTAGAAAAATTCCATCAACAATCAACAGGTTGATTGTTGATGAACCTGCTGAGGTAGCTGACAAACTGAGTATTTTGCATCTACATTCACACATGGGGAAGTCTGCAGGGAAGCGGAGGTCAGAAGCTTATCAAACTTCAGCAGGGAGCTAAATGATTTTGTAACAACTGAGAACTAAGTGGAAGAGAAATTGTTGAAATTGAACATAAGAAAGGCACCTGGGATGGATGGATGGATGGACTCTCTCCAGTTATATTAAAGGAGGCAGCAAAGGAAGTAAGCAAACCCTTAGCCATAATTATGAGAGATTCCTTGGACTCGGGGAGGTTCCCATGGACTGGAGGTGTGCAAATGTATCACCAATTCGCAAAAAGAGTTCAAAAGGTGACACAAGTAATTATAGACCTGTTAGTTTAACTTGTGTTCTGGGGAAAATAATGGAATCACTGGTTAAAGAAGCATTGCCGGATCATCTAGACAAGATGGAGATGAAAAAAAATAATTATAATATCATATACTTGGATTTTAGGAAAGCTTTTGATACTGTTGTACATGGAAGACTACTGTACAAATCAGAGTAGTATGGCATTAAGGGCAAGTTATTACAATGTATAAAAGAATGGTTGAGTGGGAAGAAGACAGATTGGTAATGAACGAGCACTGCTCTTCGTGGACTACTATTATTAGTTGCCAGGGTTCAGTGTTGGACCCCTTGTTGTTTTCTGTATTTATCAATGATATATTGATTAAGGTATATCAGGCGTAATGTCTAAATTTGCAAACAATATGAAAGTTCACAGGATTGTTAATGACAGTAACGATAGTACACTACTGCAACAGGATCTACAAAAGTTGAGCAAATAGACTGAGAGGTGGCAACTAAAGTTTAACATTGACAAATGTAAAGTATGCACATGGTTAGCAGTAACCCCAGAGTAACGTTCGAAATGTGTGGTACTACACTCAGGTTTGTAGAGAATGAATAAGACCTGGGGATAATTGTGCAATCAGATATGAAGTTTTCTGAGCAGTGCAGACAGATTGCAAGAGTAGCTCATGGAGATCTTTAGTGGCTCATGTCAATGATATACAGCAGGGGTGGCCAACAAGTCGATCACAGCTTTAATTTTGCGATCACGACGAATTTTAAATATATATAAAAAATAGATAAGTCAAAATCTAGATGTTATCATTTTGCACCCCACTGCATATGCTTATTACAAATCCATTGAACCACATGACCACTCTTGTCACCGTGCAGCCGCTAGGCTTGTCTAGTGAAAATTCACGCAGTTACATTGAGGAGAGCATAGTGTATGTGTCGAATTCTTATTTGGCTTACTTAATATTAATAACTGGACAGTACTTACACTTTAATTTAATACCCTTTGATTTAAAATGAATACTACGAAAAAGAGTAAAACGTATCATTTTCATCAAGAGTGGGAATTAGAATACTTTTTTGTAATGATGAAAGAAAAGCACTCCATGGTAAATGCTAATCAGATTTTTTTGCCTAATAGTGACCTTAGAAAAAATAAATTAAAAGAACTTAAATCCAGATTATTTGCACAACAAAATTTCTTCATGACACCTAATTTACAATCTGAAGCAGTAACTGTAGCGTCATTTAAAGTGAGTCATCTTGCAAAAAAATGTAAACCATTTTCTGATTGTCAATTCAAAGACACATTTTTAGAAATAACAAATTCTCTTTTTGAAAATTTTAAGAACAAAACTGGAATTAAAAGTGCCCTTCAAGACCTGCAATTATCTTGAAATACTGTGATGCGAAGCATCGAAAAAATGAGTAAAAATGTGAGCGAACAATTGCGTGCTCATATTGCTAATTGTGTGTCCTTTTCTTAACAACAGATGTCCGTGGTATAGCACACTTGCTCGTTGTTATTCGTATGGCTTTCGATGATTCTGCCACTAGAGAACTGCTGGGTATGGTTTCGTTAAAAGAAAGAACTAGAGGTCTTGATATATTTAACGCATTCAAAAATTTTATTGAAAAAATTAAATTGCCACTATTTAAGCTGGTATCAATTATAACAGATGGAGCTAAAACAAAGACAAGGCATCTTAATGGATTCATTGCATTGTGACAAAAGGATGATGATTTCCCAGATTTTTTGAGTTACCACTATCATCCACCAACAAGTGTTAGCCAGCAAAAGATTAAATACTAAAAGTATTATGGACATAGCTTTCAAAATCATGAATTCCATCAGAGGCAATCTTTTAAAAGGAGACTGTGGAGATGATTATCAGCATCTGCAAGATATGGAATGGTTGTGTGATCTGGCTTTTTGGCAGATTTTACTAGTAAATTAATTGATCTGAATTTGGAATTACAAGGAAAAAATGAATACCCTTTAAGTATTTCTGCATGTAAATAAGTAGTATTTTTGCATGTAAATATCAGTTTTTGGCAATGGCTAAGGATCTCAAAGAAAAAAAATTCGATTATTTTGCAAATAGGCAAGATCATTTGCAAGTATCCTGTTTTTGAATTTAATAGTGAGAAATATGTTTCTGAAATTGAGAAAGTTGTGGATGATTTTGAAACCAGATTTAGTAATTTTAAAACAATTCAAGACATTGTTCAATATATTTCTTGTCCATTTACGGTCGACTAAGATACGAAACAAATTGCAGAAAAAATCATTGAGATTTTTCCCACAGAGAAAATATTACTTGAAAATGAAATTATTACATTTCGAAACTATATCTTCCTAAAAGCCAGATCACAGAAAAATACTTTTGGAAATATGTTTTCTGAGAAAAGCACTGTAAAAAAATGTGCAGTGAATTTTTAAATTCTTGTTTTGGTTCCACATATCTATGTGAATCGGCCTCTTTGTATTTGAAACAAAAAAAAAAAAAAAAAAAAAATGACAAAGAACAGCTCTACTCTTACTGACTTGCCTACAGAAGATTCTTTACGATGATCGGCCTTATCACAGTATATCCCAGATTTTGAAAACTTGGCAGATGACAAGACACAAACTTCACATAATTAAAAAAATTTAAATACGTATGAATTTAAAATAAGTATTCTGAATTGTATTTAATTTTTAAATTTATAAACAACATTTTACAATGTGTTGATTAACCTTTTTAACTATGTGCAATGAACTTCTTGAGATGGTAGATCGCAGCACATTTTGAAGAAAAAAGTCTATTGCATCACAAATTAAGTTGCCTACCCCTGATATACAGGAATTTTGGTCTCAGGGATAATGTGATTGCCACTTGTATAAGGCAATGGTCAGGCCAAACCTTGTACTGAGTACTGGTCTGGAGGCCTCATTTTAGGAAGGATGTAGAGCTGCTGGAACGAATACAGAGAAGGGCAATGAGATGAGTGGAACAAAGGGTTGGTGTTGCCAAGAAAGGCTTAAGTTCTGCAAATTGCAGCATCTGGAGACTAGGCACCTGGGAGATCTAATTGAGGTGTATAAAGCCTTGAATGGTTTGAACAAGTGCAATGCTGATGGGATTCT
Source organism: Mastigoproctus giganteus (assembly GCF_048544385.1). Lineage (NCBI taxonomy): Eukaryota > Metazoa > Arthropoda > Arachnida > Uropygi > Thelyphonidae > Mastigoproctus > Mastigoproctus giganteus. The sequence goes on along the minus strand of NC_143584.1, from coordinate 40,351,632 downwards.
TCTCTTGCTCAGATTACTCACTTGAGGGGACATAAATTCAAATTGAGGAAAGACAATTGTAGAGTAGATGTGCGAAAAATTTGCCTATAGTCAGCAGGTGGTTGATAGTTATAACAAACTTACATCTGTTGTAGTAGATGTCAAAAACTTAAGTTAAGTTCAAGGCAGAACTAGACAAGCACATGGAGTGAATGGATGGGTGAAATGGGAAGGTTTTTTTTTTTTTTTTGGCTTATGCTATATATAAGCTTGCTTTCTTGCATCATATGCCTCTATTACTGCTAATTATATTCCAATTGTTGCATGCCATTTATTGGAAACCACTTCTTATGGATAATGATTATTTGAAATTATAGTAAACCTAATAATTCAGTTTTTTTCTGTTTCATGTATGTAGTATTTTAATTATAAAAGACATTTAGAATAAATTGATATTTGATTTTTTTTCAGCTGGTGGTGTAGGAAAGAGTGCCTTGACTATCCAGTTAATACAGAATCAGTAAGTTTTGTTTTTACCTATATCAGGAATATATTTTAAATTGTGAAAATACTGTTATTATTATGACAAATTAAAATATTTGTCTTTTTTTTGCAAGTTTCCAGGATAACATGTTGCATCTTGAAACTGACTCACTTAAATTACTGGCTCCAGAAGTTATTCCTCTTAGTTTTGGGCACAAACTGATGTTGTGGAGGCAAGACATGGCAAAATGGATGGATATTTGAGCACCCGAAGCACTACACTTTGGCGGCAGCCATTGCCAGTAAAGGTCTGTGGCTAAGGTAAAGAAAGCCAACATGAGAACCATAGGAAACTTCGCTTGACTTACCGGGCAAACTCATTTCCTGCTATCGCAGATTTTCCCTGCATTCTCAGTAAACAGATGGTGTATGTTATCGATAGTGAGTAGAAGTTGATAATGTGTATTGATTAGGTTTTTTCTTATTATTAAAAGCAGATTACTGGGGTTCATGAGTGGGGTGAAATTTATTTACGGGTACACCCCTCCAGACTGCCTAGGTCTTAGGGTATTTATCCCCCCCTTCCCACTGTTTTTTCACAATAGGAAATGGACTTCTACTGTCGCTACTGATAACAGCACTGTCTGTAGAAGTATTTTTCTATTTTAAAACAGCAGGAGGGGGAGGGGCAAACACCCCAAGACTGAGGCAGTCTGGAGGGTGTACCCGTAAGTAAATTTCTGCTGCAAAGGCATTACACTCATGAACTCTAATAATCTGCTTTGAATAATGAGAAAAACTAATCAATACATCGACTTCTAATGCCACTACCGATAACATGCACAATCTGTTTACCTAGAATGCAGGGAGAAACCGTGGTAGCGGAAAACGAATTTGCCCAGTAAGTTTTCCTGAAGTTTCCCATGGTTCTCGTGTTGGTTTTCTTTACCTTCACTAGATCTCCAAATAAAATATATACTATACTGCAATGTGGCACACAATCAATTCATGCATAAATGGAACACATTACTTGAAATAACTTTGAAAAAAGTGTTCATGAGAAAAATGTTAATATGTTCAATGTAAAAATACACATAATATTGACAGCATTCAAGACATAGGGAAAAAAAAACAAAATAAAGCCATGGATGCATTATACCTAGTTATGGAGTAGTGTGATGGTGTTTGGATGTGCTTTGTTAGGATGCAAGCCTCTGGAAAAATTTGTTAGATAATACTTATTCAGTTATTGGTTTACAAGTATCAGAAACCATGTATATCTTGCGATAGCAACCCCCCCCCCCAGTCCTTCCATATTGACAATTGGATAATGTGCTTTGCCTTCAGTTTTCAAACTGTGGATTATAATGAAATATTAGGTTTGTTATAGAAATAATTTTGCTCTAAATTATAACAAAGATAGTGGTAGGAAAAAAAAAAAACCGCATCACCTTAAAAAAAGTAACATTTGTAGTGAAACGTATAAGATATTGTTTGATTGCAGTCATTTTGTTTGTTGCAAAACAAAGGTATTGCATTAGATAACACTTCTATTGCATCAATCAGTAATTGCAAAGTATTCCATCAGTCGTTTCTATAAATATGGCTTTGGAAGGGTGTACATGCATATTAGTATCCTGTTTTGCAGAAGTGTAAGCATGGCTCCATATGTTCAGTTGATACCAAGAAAAAAAAGAAACTGTTGCTCTATCCCAGGAAGGGCTTTCTACACATGCTATTGCTGATAAAATAGGCTGCCAACAGTATCTCAGATCCTGAAATAAAAGTTTGAAACTGGTGATGTGAAGACCTGGATCAGGCTGTAAGAGAGTGACTATGCCTTCCCAAGATCTATATTTGAAACGGCTATGCTTTCGTAATCGCCATGCAAGTGCTCCTGATCTAAGACTGGACTTTGAGATGGCCTCTTATGTTGAAACAAGTGCACAAACTATCCAAAGACAGCTTTCAGAATGTGGTCTGCATGCCTATCGGCCCAAGGAAGCCTCTGTTGACCCGACAAATGAGGAAGAAGAGACTTGCTTGGGCTAAAACGCATGTTTCTTGAACAAAAGAACAATGGGACACCATCTTTTCTGATGAAGCGAAATTCAACCTGCATGGCTCGGATGGGAAGCGATATGTCAGAAGACAAAAATCGGAAACATACCATTCTGACTGCATAACACAGATTGTAAAGTTCCCCGTCAGTCAGATGGTCTGGGGATGCATAACAAGCAAAGGGGTGGGGCGAATTAAGTTTATTAACGGAACGGTGAATGCAGAAACCTACACTGCTATCTCGGAGGAGTGCCTGAAACCCATTATTAGGGATCATCACACAGACATCCAAAACTGCATTTTTCAACAGGACTCATCGCCTTGCCACACAGCAAAATTGGTAAGTTTTCTGCTTTTTAGATTTAATGATGAGTTTGTCTTCTTGTCTCACATGGCTTAAAACATACTTACACCAATATTTTTCCTTGCTTTTCTCCCTTAAAGTGCATCATATCTCAAAAATGCTCGCATTACAGTGTGGACTGGCCCAGCAAAAGTGCAGATTTGAACCCTATTGAAAATTGCTGGTACATAATGTCGTCTAAAATTGCTCAAAAGAAGCTAACAAGTAAGATCAGCTGCAGAAGAGCATTGTAAGGGTGTGGTACCATGAAATTGGGCAATCGTCTATTCAGAAGTTGATTAACTCTTTGCCAGATTGTTGTAAGGCTGTAATTGCAGCTTGAGGAGGAACAACAAAATATTGAGGACTTATTTTGCATGATTTCTCATATTTCCATTAATTACGCATTTGACCCTTTGTGAATTTATTTATGGCAATTAGGTATATCAGGTGGAGTCGTTTTGTTATATTTCATTGACAGAGATATATATTCCATCTAACGAATGCATTTTGAATATTTCTGCAACCCACGATGCAACGCAAAACACATTGTTTGCAATGTGTTCTGCGTTGGAAGAACCGTGCCATGTCTTGACAAACGTTTTAGTAATACACTCCCTATCCACACAGCCTGTAGGCAAGCTATCACCATTCCTAATTCAAAGATATTTAGAATCCATTGCCGAATTAACAAAAATGGTGAAACAACTACAGTCGGGAGACCTCCTGATCGAAACAGCTTCCTCTAACCATTCTGAATGGCTGCTAAAAACAGATGTTTGGCGGGCTGCCAGTATCTGTCACTCCCCACAACACCTTAAATTCATTTAAAGGTGTTATCACAGAGTGGGACATACTTACAGTCTCTGAGGAAGAACTAGTTCGAGCTTAGCCGTCAAAAAGTGATCAGCGCCAAACGGATAATGACAAAAAAGGATGGAAATCTTGTTCCTACCAGATCCATCATCTTAACATTTAGCACTCCAGAATTGCCATCCACAGTAAAAGCTGGCTATTTAAATTGCCAAATTCGCCCTTACATTCCAAACCCGATTTGTTGCTTTAAATGCCAGAAATATGGGCACTCTCAGTAGGTATATAGAGGGATGCCATCTGTCCAATTTGTGGATCGAAAGACCATACACAAACAATTTGCTCAGCCTCAACTCTCATTTGTCCCAACTGCAGAGGAAGCCACCCTGCTTTTTTCAAATCATATGAAATGTGGAAAACTGGAAAAAAAATACAAAAATACAAAATTGAACATAGTCACATATCCTGAGGCACGCAGACAGACTTTATTGACCATGCCTAGTTGATCATATGCGTCTCACACCCGTAGCTATTTGTCAACTGCAGTTCAAACAGATGTGTCAATTCTTCCTAGCACTTCTCTTGCTAACTGGGTTAAAGCAACCCTATCAGCATCTGGAAAAGACATTCCTAAGACTAAAATCAGTGAAGCCACGAACACTCCAATCAGTATTCCAACTGATACTCCAACCGTCTCAAGTGACATAATAAAATTGAAAACTGCTAACAACTCTAAGAAAACTGAAGCACCCACTAACAGTATGGAAGTGGATGAACACCAAGGTTATGAGGCACCCATCTTGGAACTTCATGCCAATGACACAATGGATACTGGATGCCCCGTGTTCTCAAAAAAAGACCAGAAGAAATGCCCATACAAAAAAAAAAAAAAAAAGTCAGATGAATCTTCCTCAACTAAACCCAAATAATGCAAAACATCATACAATGGAACTGTAGAGGACTAAGAAGGCATTCAGATGACTTGAAGGATTTAATCCCATAGGTGTATGCCTACAGGAAACATTCCTGTCACCGCAGATCTCGCCAAAATTTTCAAATTATATCATGTGCAGACGAGATAGAAGTGCAGAATCTCCTGCACGTGGCGGAGTAGCTATTCTTATTAATTCAAATATTTCTTTGAGGCTCATCCAGTTACGAACCTCCCTAGAAGCTGTGGCAGCTCGTATCGAATTTGGTAATTCAGTTACCCTTGTTTCTATTTACATTCCACCATCTCTGCCATTTCCTCACACAACTCCCAACATCAATTTGCCTTTTCGGTGATTTTAATGGCCACCATTCAATTGGGGATCCACTACAATGGACGCAAGAGGCAAATTGAGGAGTTTTTGAATAACAATGATCTAAATTTACTAAACTTTGTATCTCCCACATACATCCACCTACCTACAGGATCCATTTCTGTTATTGAATTTGCTCACTGTCCATTTTTCCAATCATGATGTGGTCGGTGTTAACCGATCCCTTTAATAGCAATCATTTTCCGATTATTTGCACATTACAAACAGGGGTAGCTGTAAATCCAGACCATGATCAACTTGGAAGTTTAGAAAGGCAAACTGTGATGGCTATTCTACTCAAATATATCTAGACAGACTTCATGTTCAAATACAACCCATTAATGATGTAACTGCACACATAACCAATCAGATTCTGACAGCATCCGATGGATCTATTCCAAAATCCAAGGCATATCGCATTCACTGGAATCACTGGTAGAATACAGACTGCCTTCATGTCAAAAAGGAGAAAAACCATGCATGGAATAATTTCTGAAAGTATCCTACCACAACTAACTTGATCACTTATAAGAAACTTAAAGCTAAAGCAAGGCAAATTAGACGGAAAGCAAAACGTGATTCGTGGATTGCCTTTGCCTCAACCATCACCAAAGATAACGACACCTGGCTCATCTGGAGAAAGATACAGGCTCTAAATGGCAAATTTGCTCAGCTGCCCTCTCCAATACTTCATCGGAAAGGGAAAGGTGTGTCTACTCCTGAAGAAGTTGCTAATGCATTAGCAGAATCGTTTGCCACAATCTCTGCTTCTGCTTCCTATGCATCCACCTTCCAAAACATCAAAGCATCTGCAGAACAGCATAAAATCAACTCTTCCACACGGCGCACCTTCCCGTACAACCAACCCTTTACATTAACAGAACTCAAAGAATCATTAAATAGATCATCCAGTAGTGCCGTAGGCTCAGATGGTATTTATTATATTATGCTGAAGCATTTACGTGAAAAGGACTTGCTTACTTTGTTGATCTTCTACAATCGGATTTTCTATGAAAATGCTTATCCTTCTTCCTGGCGCCATTCTTTTATTATTGCCATACCAAAACCAGGAAAAGATCCTAACCTGATTCTTTGTCAGAGATCCTTCCCTGGTTTTTCTACCCTGGGGGGCATTGTCAAGGCCGCATTATGTCAAGGAGCTGGTATATTCTTACCATGTGTATGCCATAGCCATATCCAAAAATTTCATTACTTCCTACAACATGGCCTGCCCCCCCATCTTTTTGTACTACTGAATACACCATGAATTGTCAAATTAATAGAACAAAGTCATCTGCAAAAAAGATCTATACCTCCCAAATATTTCCTCGTTCATTTCACTAGTATAAATGATGTCAGTTCTAATCTCAGTGATGTCCATTTCCACTTAGTCTGCCAAATCCATGTACTTTTTCCGGGATAATCCTAGTTATCGGTTGATTCCACCACTGCTCATCTCAGTTGTCTGAATTAATCGCTATATGATTCCTTTCACTTCAAAGGTGGTAATTGCATCCCCTCTCTGATATTCTCTGTCAGAGACAGTAATTTGCAATGCCTTCTTTTCCATCTTCTCTGGCTTAAAATCTCTCTACCACCTTCTGTCATATTCATCTGTTGCCTCTATTGTTCTCCCAACTTCACTAATCACCTGGAACTCTTCGACTTCCTCTCTTTGAAACTTGACTTTCTCTAGTCCAACTTTCCTAACAGTGAAGCAATTTTTCTTGGTGTTTTTAATGTTCACAACTCTAATTGGTTTCTGTTTCCTAGCCACACAGGTGGAAAACATTCGTGGCTGGAATGCCACACAGACGTTTTCCCTGTGGCATGGAAAATGACCTTGCACAGATTGTTCATTTACCTACCAGAATACCAGGTAATCCTAACCACACAGCCAACATGCTTGATCTTTTTCTCACAACAACCCATCTGAATACACGGTCAAGGTAAGTGGACCTCTAGGTACCTCAGATCACATCTTTGCGATGGTCTCCTCTCCAATGGAGCTTTTCTCTTGTGGCCATTCTCAACCTCATGTTATTTGGCATTGCAAGAATGCAAATTGGGATGATATGTGAGATTTCTTTTCTTCCTTTCCTTGGTTGGATTGCTGTTTCAAATATGTTGATGATCTGACTCTGCTCAGATTGTGTCAGTGAAATTATTCTTGGGATGGAATCCTTTATTCCACACTCCACAATAAAATCTTGTGTTTTATCTCTAAACCTTGTTTTCCAATAAATGTGTCGTAAGGCTGTTCAATATAAGAATGTTGCATATTGCTATTGGTTTCCATCCAAATCTCAGGTTCATTTTCTGCCTACACCAAAGCTTGCAACACTTTGTAAAGCAGTTATTAATGAGTCCAAACTAGATTTCGAACAGGCCGAGAGTGGAAAACTTTCTTATTGTCCAAATGGAAGCCAAGTATTCTGGTGGTTGCCAAAGCTAATAGCCACAACTGTATTCCACGTGTGTTTTCACCTCTGTCAGATCCAGATGGTTCTATTTCTACTTCAGCCAAAGATAAAGCTGACCTGCTAGCATCCTATTTTTCCTCTTACTCATGTATTGATGATCTTGGTAAACCACCTCCCATCATTCCCAATACACTCCAATGCCTCCTGTGGTCTTCCATCAGAAGGATTTTGATCAAGGTTAATGCTAAGAAAGCTCCAGGTCCTGATGGTATTTCTCGACTAGTGCTTGGAACCTGTCCTCCTGAATTTACTCCTTTGTGTCTCCTTCACTTTCGTATTCCAAAAGTGTTTTTCTATCTTGGAAATTTGTTCATATCCATCCAAAAAGGTGACAAATCCCTCCCATCCAGTTATCATCCCATTGCTGCACTTCTACTCTTTCTAAAGTAATGGAGAAATCAATTAACTACCAACTCTTAAATTACCTTAATCTTCCATTTGATCATCGACGTCCATCACCAGTGGATAGACACATTAGTTCTGGCTTATATTAACCCTCTGTGGACATTTTCACTGGAGGTCTGGTGAAACTCAAGCAGTTGCTCTTGACATATCAAATACTTTTTGATTGAGTTTGGCATAAAGGTTTTCTAAATAAGCTTCCATTATATGGTTTGCAACTGTATTTTGTAATTGGGTATCCTGTTTTCTTTCTGAATGCTCCCTGCGGGTGATGGTAGATGGCTGTCTTATAACATTTCCATTAATGTTGTTGTTCCTTAAGGTTCTTTCTCCCACTTTTTTCCTCTTGTATATCAGTGACCTTCTTTCATTGACCGGAAAACCTATCCATAGTTTTGTTGATGATAGCACATTGTATTCCACCTTCTAGTTTGAGAAACCTTGCCCTGCACAAACAGTTTAAGCTTCTTGAATATCACTACCAACTCCTTAAATTCTGATCTCCAGGTGGTCAAAGATAATTTAGTTAATTTCAAACCTTCTAAAACTCAGTGGTTGTCTTATCTTTCAAAAATGATTCTTCTGCTCCTATGCTTATCTTCTATTACACTCAGATTTCTAGGCAAGCTCATATATCTTTATTGGAGATTATCATGACTTCTAATCTCTCTTGGCATAAGCACATTACAAATACAGTAAACCCCCGCTATTTGCGGTATCTGTATTCGCGGTTTCGCGTATTCGCGATCGCCGATTTACTATAAAATGAAACCTAAAAAATGTGAATTTTAAAGCGCCGTGAATATTTTCCGCCATAAAAAAAACATGGGCGTGGCTAAAATTATCTTTCCCGGTCAAAACAGCGCTCAGTGGGTGAGGGGAGAGGGGTGACAAAATCGCGAGCGTGAATGTTTCTCGCTAATCCTTGTTCAATATGTGTTATGCACTTGTTATGGAAGGTTTCGTCGTTTGCTTTTAATTTATATGCTTATAAATTGAATAAATTTATCAATTTATAAATTGATATGCTTACAAAAGTGATAAATCTACTGTTTTGCAGTGTAAAACAGACTTTTTCGAGTGTGTTAACAGAAGAAAGTGACTTTATTGTGGACAAGTTCTTTCTAACCCGTACAAAAATATGGCTACGAATAACAAGAGAAATGTGAAAATATCAAATAAGGTGATGACATTAGTGAATAAAATTGAGTTATTAGATAAAATTTCTAATGGTGAAAGTGTCTCCTCAGTGGCAAAACATTATAAAATCAATGAGTCAACGGTACAATCAATCAAGAAATCGGAAGAAAAAATCCGCCGTAGTGTCCGTGAAAACGCGCTAATTGCTTCAAAAATTTGCTCTGTAACTCGTGATGTTAAATTAGAATAAATGGAAAAAGCTTTAAATCTGTGGATAGAAGACCGAACTCAAAATAAAATTCCGTTAAATTCGCTCATCATTCGTGAAAACGCAAAACTCCTTATCAACGCTTTGGCGAAACTGGTGATAGCACTGGCGGGATAGGTTTTTTAGCTAGCAAAGACGCTGGTTTGAAAGATTTGTTTGAAATTTCTAATAAATATTACATTTAATATTAAATTGTTTCTTATTTTCATTTCGATGCCATATGCTTGCATTTCACTATGTACTGTCTATGTATATAGTCATATTATGAAGGTACATATAATACATAGACAAAATTTTAGACTAGTTTTTCTTATATATTTCATACTTTGGAACGGAACCCCTTTATTACTATGGGAGCCATAACTCAGTATTCGCGTTTTCGGTATTCGCGGCATTTCTCAGGAACGTAACCCCCGCGAATAGCGGGGGTTTACTGTATTGCTTACTCTGCATCTAAAAACTGGGTTTCTCTTTCGCTCTTGGTGAAAGAGAAAACCTGGAATGAACAGCTGTTTCCTTCAAAACAACTGTTCATTCTGTACAAATCACAAATCTGCCTTAGCATGGAATATTGTTCCCACATCTCAGGCAGTGCCTCAAAACCTGGTGCCTCCATAGCCAGGTGGGCAGGAGCAGCAGTGTGTAGCACACGCTTCTTGATTAGACCGGGGTTCGAGCCCATGACCACCAAATACGGAGGATGCGGAAAGATCAGGGAATAACCACCGCATATCCCCGGAGCAATATGGCCTTAGTTGCTAATGCTCCTAAAAACCAAAATAACAAACAAGCCTCAAAACTTCTAAGGCTTCTAGACTCCATTCAAAAGAAGGCAGTTATCTCTAACAGTCTCTCTCCACTCTGTCTCATAGAGGTTCTGTTTCTGCTGCATGCATTTTCTATAGATACTTTCATGAGCACTGTTCTGAATTTGCTTCTATAATTCCTACTCTCTCTTCCAAAGCAGTCTGACCAATTGTCACAACCAGTCAACATGATTTTGCTGTCTGACTTCAAACCCACAGAACCAACTTTTCTTCTTCTTCATTTATTCATTCAATTTTTTTTTTTTTTTTTTTTTTTTTTTTTTTGGAACAACCTTCCTTTATATGTATTTCCTGAAAATTACAATCTATAGGAGATAAGTCTAATGTTAACAAATATCTTCTTTCATCTTCTCAACCTTCAACTCATGCATAGTACTACAGGTCCAAACTTATGTGCTCATAGAAATGAAAAAATATGTAGTCGATATAAATTGTATGCATTTTTATGTTTTTTGTAAAGAATAATTTGTTCTCGCTAATATGTGCAGTGTCCTCTTACCTCTAGTAGACCACAGCTGCTCCTGATTCTAATTGTGTTCATCAACTGGTTCTTGTGTTTTCTTAAAAATAATCTGTACTTGAGACATTCTTCATTAAATATTGAATTAATGTCGTGGTTCTAAAGTGAAATTGAAATTTACTTTACAAAAGTATAGTTCACTTTTCTCTGCAGATTTAAGATGAATTGTTGAAAAGTTTTCTCTTCCAAGTTTAATTGAAATTGGGAGTGCAATGGTATCCTAAGGCCCAGATGCTTTGCATCCATTGCATTGTGTTTAATTTAGTTGCAACTTTGTCATTGTTTTTTTTTTTCTATATCATTGTTTTTTTTTTTTTTTTTTTTTTTTTTTTTTTTGAAATTTACAGCATTAGGGTATCATGCTTTAAAATTTCCCCACAAGTGATCAATATGCTATAATTGCAGTAGTTGGTCAAGTGGTGTCATGCTGCCCTTAGAACACTGTGTAATCATATTTCAGTAATCAAAGATATGTGTACAACTTTACTACTAGTAAAGCCATACAATATTAAATTTTAAAAAGGCTGTTCTAAATTCTAGTGTCACCAGATTAATGTTTCTTTTGTGTTTGTCCATTAATAGTTTGATAATTTCATGCTATCATAGAATTACAACAATTACTGTTCTGATGGTATTTTGTGTATACTGAAGGCTAGGTAGCAGCTTGCCTTTCTCCTTATGTATTGTCTAGTGCAATTTCTTTTGCATTTGACATCAAAAAGCAAAAGAAATTGTCATCAAAAACAAAAAAAAAAAGAAGCTTTATGTTAAATTGCATTCATCTGTGTCCACTAAATCATCAACATCCCATTTTTTTCCTCCTTGATAAAGAAAAAATAATACAGTCAGTCCTCGTATAGCACGATAGTTGTTCCTAGAAACCCTCGTGCAATATGAACAACAGGCCCTATGGGAAAAATAGGGTTAGGTGCTGACCACCCAAGACTGAACACACATTTGTAACCAAAACATTACCAAACACAATAAATAATCGTAATAAAATACGTAAGTATTTTATTACGACTATTACGTAATAAAATATTGCTAATGCTTTTGCTTCTATCGTAAGCAGACTTGTTTTTTGTATGATTTTTCTATCCAAACAGATGACAGCCGTTCCATCTCTTCCAATTCTTGTGTCTTAATCTAATGGATTTTAATTACACGTTGAGTTGTTCCTGCTATGAAAGTTTTTATTTTCTCTGCATTCTTTGTAATTCTTGGCGTTGCCTCATTTAGGTTTGTAGCATGTGCAATATCACATGGTCTTTCATTTCGTTCAAAGGGTTTCACAATTTCATATTTTTCTCTATCGACAGAGGCCATTAGCCCTACCGGGGAAACCCCGGTTGGCCGGAGGCCGGTGTGATTTTGGCCATAAACGCTAGTATGAGGCCACTATAAATTTTCCCGGGTAAGAATTTTTGATCCAGTCTGCCTCTGTTTATGGATATTGCTTTTCTTTTTCTCTCTGAATCTGTAGTGTCTTCACCAGGATGCTTCCTTTTCACACCTTTTAAGTATTTTTAGGGAATAAAGCAAAATTACAAAATGAGGAGGCACGCTTGATACACATAAACAAAGTTGCACGCGTGTAGCAACTGAATAAACAACACCGTAAAGGCAGAGATGCACTATTAACACATAAGATTTTACTAAAGCACATTTCTAGGGGTTACTACCATAAAACAATAAAAACAATTTCCAGTTGCGTTTCTGCTAGTGGAATCTGTTATAAACTGGTAGTAAACTCGATCTAATTACATTTGCGATAATACCGATAATTCCCCTTCACTGATATAAGAAACAAATACATTTTCAGAATCTTTTCTTCATTCCTATTGTGGTGCGTTCAGTTGAGGTGATTCTGCGTTTGACTGCCATTTCTTGTAAACACAAAGGCGAATCGTGCATAAGCGAATTTGGTTCGTGTTATATAAGATATGGTTCTCCTATTTATAAATTGTGTATGATTGAATTTATGTAATGTAAACACGTGTTATACGAGGACTGTCTGTACCTTGATTCCTCTGTTTAAAATTTGGAATGATACTAATTTGAACACTTCTTTAATAGGCCTCTGGGGTTGGGAAAGTTCTGATTCATAATAACTGCAATGTAATACACCAACTGTCTAACTGAAACTTTATTAAAATAGAAATAATATTATTATAATATAAGACTAGATCAAATTAAAAATAAGAATAAAATATACTGATTGTATAATAGAAGCAGTAAAATAATAAATAAAATATAAAGAATAGCAATTGCACTATATGCAATAAAAGCGGTTTAAAAAAAAAAAACCTTAGCTTTCAGAGGCAACTGCCTCCTTTATCAACGATGAGACTTAACTTGTCATGGTACATCTTTAAAGAACTGCAGGTTCACGGCTTACAACACTTGTTATCATAGGAGCGTTGGCAGTATCCTCCACACTTTCACAGAAAGCGGAAATGGCTCAGGAGCATACCAGTGAAACTGTTCATCGTGTCCAAGAATTATGGTTTCAAAGAGGGGATAAATACAGATTCCCCTGTCTCTATTAATGGTAATATTCTCAGAAGAGCACAATACCATTAATAGAGGCCTTTTTTGCATTAATATGCTCCCTCGTACGATCTCTGAAATGGCATTTTGTCTTGCCGACATAGCACTCCCCACAATCCAGGCATTTCTCATGTGACCCCACTTGTACCTTCCATGGGTGTTAGCAGGGGCATGTTATACCTTTATGGGGCCCAAGGCAAAATGGAATTGTGGGGTGCCATATAAAGATTGGGCCCAAGGTAAAATGGAATTTGGAGCTCCCCAATCTAAAGATATAGGCCCCCAAATTCCATTCCAAAGCAGTCTTCTTTATTTTTTAAATTAACTCAATTATTTAAGGAAGAACTAAATAAAACTTCATTAAAATTGGTAAAACCATTTTCTTAAATGGTTTTTTAAAAAAAAATATAATTTTCAAGCAAAGTTCATTGAAATTGGCAGGTAGAATCAGTTTCCGATAAAACTCACTTAAAAAATATAGGTAAAAAACAGCAATGAGTTTTTGAAACAGTGATTTTGGGGCACTTCCCCCAATCGGGGCCCTAGGCAGATGCCTTTTTTGCCTATAGGATAACACACCCGTGGGTGTGGGTTGTTTAACGTTTGACACGATTGTGTGCAATCATTGCTCTGGCAGTTGCACACGTGTCTGGCAAGTACGTAATACTCGGGAGATTTGCTCAGTTAAGCCGGATGGTAGGGAATGTATGTGGTGTCAATGGGTATGAACATCTCTCTTCTTCTGTGTTCTCCGCATCCCAAACATATTTATCCAAGACCTTCTGGGGGATACCTGGATTTCCTGAGATCTGTTGTGGGCACTACAGTGGGACCTAGCCCTATCCAACAAGGCCCTAATAACACTGTTCTTATGATTGTTGGCTTGTGGCGTGTTATAATGCATATATTGCCCCCAACACATGGGTTTTCTATATACACACTGGGCCTTCTCTATAAACCAACACATCAAGGAAAGGGAGGGTACCATCTATTTCCACCTCCGACGTAAACTGAATGAAAGAGGAGAAGCTATTAAGAAAACTGAGAACTTCATCCTGTCTTCCCCTCTGTGCAATGATGAATATATAGTTGACATGTCGTTTCGATACATGCAGGGGGAAAGCAGGCCCATCAGAAATCTTACTCTAGTTCTTCCATGGCTAGGTTTGCTACAACAGAACTAATTGCTGTGCCGTGAACCCTCTGATACATAGTGTTTTGAAATAACACAGTAGTACTGGAGAGTCATAGTTCTGCCCCCATCTACAAATATCTTCAGTGCTCAAGGGATTCCTATCCCTTAAGGTGTCATCTTTCTCCAACACCATGTGCATGGATTTCACCCCATGCTCAATGGGATGTTTGTAAATAGAAACAGCACATCGAATTACACCAACAGAGATGGCCCCAGAGAAAAAACAAGTGTATATAGAGCTCCCATGTGTGGGAGTAATATACGCCTTATAACATGGCACAAGCCAACAATCATAAGAACAGTGTTATTAGGGCCTTGTTAGGTATGTCTGAGTTCCACTGTAGTATTTCTGAGGATAGAAAGGTGATTAAATGCATCACAGTAGATGTCAGGAAATGTGAGTACTCCCAAGAAGGTCTTGGATAAATATATTCGGGAAGCGGAACACAGACAAAGAAAGCCATTCTCACCCATTGCCACCACTTACATTCCCTACTGTCTGGGCTTAACTGAGCGAATCTCCTGAGTATTACGTACTTGCAAGACACGCTGCATGCAACTGTCAGGGTGAAGATTACACACAGTTGTGTCAAAGGTTAAAGATCTCGTACCCATGGAAGGTAAGGTAAAATTGGGGTCTATGAGATTAATGCATGGATTGTGTGGAGTTGCTACGTTGGTGAGACAATGGCATTTCAAAGATCATATGGGGAGCATATTAACAAAGGCTGCAGATTATTTGGAGTAGAACCATCAAATTTCACCTAGTGATGCTGTCATAGTTAATCGTTCATGTTTTTTGTATCCACAAATGGCTTGAGAGTTTGCGAATTTGTTCTTCTGAGCATAATACCATTAATAGAGATGGGAATCTGTATTCATCCCCCTCTTTGAAACCATAATTCTTGGATGGGATGAACGGTTCAGCCTGGCACACTCCCGAGCCTTTTCCGTACATGTGTGGAGGATACTGCCCATGCTCCTACTATAACACGTGCTGCATGCTGTGATCCTGTAGTTATTTAAGGATGTACTTTGACAAGTTAAGTCTCACTGTTGATAAAGGTGGTGGTTGCCTCTGAAAGCTATGGTTGTTTTATTGCTTTTATTCTGTATAGTGTAATTGTTATTTTTTATATTTTACTTATTATTTTACTGCTTTTATTGTAGAATCAGTGTAATTTATTTTATCATTTTTTATTTGATCCGGTCTTATAATATTATTTCTGTTTTAATAAATTTCAGTTCTACAGTTGGTGTTTTACATTGCAGTTATTATGAACTCATTTGATCACATAAGAACTTTATAAATACCTGTACTGCTTATATTTGGCAAAAATAGTATCAAATATTGATTGTTCAAATGCTATTTTGAGTATTTCCTTTATTGCTTCTTGAAATGTGAAGTAATGAAATGCAGGCCTCTATGAACCTAAGTTTCAGCGATATTTGAAAGTTGAGAACAGTATTATATTATTTTGTATTTTTTTTTAACATTAGGATGCAGTTGAAGAATTGAAACCACAAAGTTGATGGGCCACATATCATAAATAATGCAACCACAAAATTTTTTACACAATTCTGCAAAATTTTTGCAGAATTGTAATATGCTGTATTTCAATTTTATTTATTTTTTTTATTATTTTTTTTAATACTGTGTATGTAATTAATTTTGGTTTGGTTGAATCCTTGTTTGGTAATAATGATTGTAAAATGTTTGATTGTATGGCATATATTGTATTAATAAAGTGTGTGTGCTTACATTTCATTTAGTTTATCAATGTTTTTTTGATTCCTTATAAGCTTTTTTTTTTTTTTTCTCTCTCTCTCTCTCTCTCTCTCTCTCTCTTACAATGATCAATTTATTTTCTAGTTTCGTTGATGAGTATGATCCAACTATAGGTAAGAAGTTTTTGTTTTTTAATCAAAGTATATAACAATTAATTGTAATATATGTTATATTAAGGAGGTATATCTTATGTTAATATATAGATCAAGAAAGAGTTAATTGATTCATCCAAGACTAGTATCAGCATTCTTGCTTAAGCAAAAATTCCTCATATTTATATTAATAATTTTATTTATAAGATTAACACAAGATTTGACTCACATTAGTCTGACTTCTTTTAAGAATAAAGGAAAGAGAAAGAAGATATACATTTAATCCTACATGGTAAACCCTTGATTTACTAACAGCATGGGTTTTCCTGAAAAGTAGTTTGTAAATTGGGGTAATTTTCTCATAGATATAATGGTATAATAAGAGGATGTGTAGATACTGTACTTTGACCTCTGCCTACATTGGTTAACATAGTATACTGACTTAGTACACTGGTTGATCCCCTCTGGTATACGGTACTAGGTGCAGTGTTTCACACTGGACAGTATATCCATGGTTACTAACAGTCCTACTATTGTGAATGTGCAAGCAGAGGATTGGGTTGTTTCAGAACAACTGTGGTTCACCTAAATTTGGTCCACTTGACTGGTAAATAGGACTTGAATATCGTTTCCATCAGCATTTTGTACTTCCAGCTAGCAAGCCCTAGCTTGTTATACCTAGGAGGATGTCTATGACAAGCCTGAGGCATGGACCAAAAAATAGTGTTCCAAAAAATTCATGACAGCTGGGATAACCATAAGATTTATGAAGTTAAAGTAACTACAGAAGTGCCTACTTATACTTTTTGCATGATGTCAAGGAGCAGTCAGCCTAAAAGATGCAGTTACTTGGCAGATTGAAATGGTCTCTAATGGTTGGCAGCAATTTGCCTTCCAGTATAGTCAGGTATCCACTGGCATTTACGGAACCTTTTATAAACTGCAGGTGATGAGAAATTCACTCCCATATCATTTCGCTGGCAGGGAAATTCGCTGTAGAGAACATACAGCCTGGATGGTATTTTTCACCACGTCTACAGTGAATCGTTTTTCTCCCATCAGAATCATGCAGGTTGAATTTCTTCTCATCCAAGAAAATACTGACTTCCACTGCTTGGGGGTCCATTTGACATGCTCCTTACACCAAAATTACATTATTTTAGTTAATCTTTAACTCTAAGTAATTTTATCTTAAATTTATGCTACACACCATTGCATCCGCCCCGTGTGAAAGACTCGCGCATGAAAACAAAAAAAGTGTGTGTGTGTTTGTATAAAGTGTAAGAAAAAATATAAAAACAGAGAATGAATGCAGAGGGTGAATGAGAGTGAGTCTAACAAATTCTCTCCTGCCCCCCCTTGATTGACTTGTGGGCAGGTGGACCATTTATGGCTCCCATGTCCACCCAAGCAGACAAACATGCCACAGCTACTTTACTGGTACTGTTTGGGCTTGACCACTGACCAGTGTGTGATTCAGCACCAAAAAAGGAGCTCCAACATAGGGACCCTTTCAGTATGATCCTTCATTCCTTACCACCTGGGGTGGTTGTTCTCTACTTCCTCCACTCCCTTCCCTGGGCCCTAGGTGGCATCCCCTTTTGCCTGGTGGGTTAACCCCACCATCAGCTCCCACCCCCAGGACAGGGTGGATATCTTGAACTTGGGAGGTTCCCCATTTCAGGTGGGTGCATGTGTGAAGGGAGGGGCTGTTTGTCCCCCCCCTACTTCCTATCTGATACCCACTATCTCATCCCAATTTCACTTTTTCTTCCTTTTTTAAAACTGGGCTCTCCCTATCTGTTAGCTTTGCACCTCAAGGTTCACCCTGCCATTGCTTTATACTCTCTACTGCCCAGCCTGTCTTCGCTTGGCACTGGACAGTAAACTAGTGGTTTTTGTGTGAAAATAACAAGACCCCCAGGCTTAAGAGTCAGCATGAACAAAACCCACACCAACATTACACGAATACCCGCTAACCTACATAAATCTGGCCATTACAGAGTTTGTATTCATCACATTGCTTGACATGGAGTGGGGGAACCCCTGGATCCACATTACAAATAACACTATACACTATACTATGTTCTAAACAATTCTCACTGTTCTAAACAATTACATTCTACCTTGGGGAGACCTTCTGTTGCCCCCTTTCAACTAGGCAGGCACTTTTACTAATCCCCCCCCCTACACTTTAACGTCTTCCCACTATCACCTTCAAACCTTTCCTTTTTTTTTTTTACTGGGCTCTCCCTGTCTGTGGCTTTGGCTACCACAGAGTTCGTCCTGCTGGTGCTTTCATGTTCTCCACTGCACGGCCTGACTCCTCATGGTGCTGGGCGGTAAACTAAAGGTTTTGTGCGAAAACAGAGGCCCCTAGGCTAAGAGGGCAAGTAAATGACATAACCAGGCCTTTATAGAGTTTTGTATTTCATCACATTGCCTCACACAGAATTAGGGGAGGCCTCTGGAGCCACTTTACAATTAGAACTATACACTATGTTCTGAACTAGCATTTCCTAAACTGTGGTCCACAGATTCCTGAGGGTCTGTAGACCAGTTAAAGGGGATCCGTGAAATAGTGGTCGACCATATATATATATATATATATATATATATATATATATATATATATATATATATACAGTGGCAGACAAAAAAACTGCATCACTTGCGAATTTTGCAAATTGTTTTGGGTTACATTGTGGGTTGCAGAAACCTTCGAAATGCATTTGTTAGATGGGATATATATCTCTGTGAATGAAATCCAATAAAAAGGCTACACCTGATATACCTAATTGTCATAAATATCTTCCTAAAGGGTAAAATGTGTAATTAATGGAAATATGAGAAATCATGCAAATGGCAATCATGACACACAAAACATACAGTTTATTGCATTTACTTGTACAAATTGAAATGAGAAGTTAAAACAATAGCATTATGTACTGTAAATCAGCAAATTAAGCCCAGAATAAGCCCTAGGTGGTAGATGACTCATCAACTGGTGCAATACCACCACTTTGCTTATTGGAGGCTTAAAGTGGTGGAACCCATGTTTAGTGTCCAGAGCTAAGTTCCGGTCAACCCTTCCCATCTCTTCCGTCATGCAGTATGACTGGTGACTTTTGAGATTATGATGAACATCATGGTGAGATCCAATCTTCCTTACATTTTGAGGGTTCAGCTCTAAAACGGTGTTCGCAGGCCAGCCACTAGTTAGTAAATTGGACCGAACCTATTGGTAACTCTTTAGGAGGCTTCCAGATCAGCTATTGTATAATCTTGCTGCCTCTACTCTACCAGATGGTGACTGGAGGGAGTCCGAGTAGTGTGTATGTGGGGGCATTGTCAAGGCTGCATTATGTCAAGGATCTGGGTATATTCTTCCCATGTGTACGCCATATCCAAAAATTTCATTACTTCATACATGTTCCCCCCCCACCCACTTTTTCTTACTATTGAATACACCACGAATTGTCAAACTAATAGAGTAAGCTTATCTGTGAAAAGATCTAAACCTTCCAAACACTTCCTAGTTCATTTCACAAATATACATGGTCTCAATTCTAATCTCAACGATGTCCATTTCCACTTTCAGTCTGCAAAACCCAGTGTACTTTTTCTGACATAATCTCAATTATCCATTGATTTGACTACTGTTCATCTCAGTTGCCCAAATTATTTGCTGTATGATTCCTTTCACCTCAAAGGTGGTACTTGTGCTTATGTCCATTCCAATATTCCCTGTCAGAGACTTGGTAATTTGGAATCTCCTCTTTTCGATCTTCTCTGGCTTAAAATCTCTCTACCTCATTGTGTTAAATACATCTGTTGTCTCTACTCTTCTCCCAACTCCACTAATCACTTGGAGCTCTTTCACTTCCTCTCTTTGCAACTTGACTTTCTCCAGTCCAATTTTTCTAACATCGAGGTAATTTTCCTTGACGATTTTAATGTTCACAACTCCATCTGGCTTCTGTTTTCTAGTCACACCAACCCAGCTTGTCGAGATGCCGAGGCTTTTGCAATTACTAATGACCTTGCACAGATTGTTCATTTACCTACAAGAATCCTGGACAATCCTAACCATACAGCCAACACGCTTGATCTTTTTCTCACAAACAACTCTTCTAAGTACACGGTTGAAGTGAGTGGTCCTTTAGGCACCTCAGATCACAACTTGATGATTGTCTCTTCTCCAGTGGAGCCTTTATCTCATGGCTGTTCCCAACCTCATATTGTTTGGCATTACAAGAATGCAAAATGGGATGACCTGCGAGATTTCTTTTCTTCTTTTCCTTGGTCGGATTAGTGTTTCAAAACTTCTGATGTCAACATTTGCTCAGATCGTGTCAGTGGAATTATTCTTGTAGGAATAGAATCCTTTATTCCACACTCCACTTTAAAATTTCGTCCTTTATCTAAACCTTGGTTTTCCAATAAATGTGCTAAGGCTGTTCAAGAGAAGAAAGTTGCATATCGTAATTGGCTTGTTTCCAATTCTTCAGTTTCGTTTTCTGCCTACACCAAAGCTCGCTACAATTGTAAAGCAGTTATTAATCAGTTCAAACTAGATTCTGAACAGGCTAAGAGTAGAAAACTTGCTTCTTGCCCTAATGGTAGCCGAGCATTCTGGTCTCTTGCAAAAGCTATTGGGTGCAACTTTTGCCCATCTCTGATCTCACCTCTGTCAAAACCAGATGGTTCTGTTGTCATTTCAGCCAAGGATAAAGCTGACCTGCTAGCATCCCATTTTTCTTCCAACTGATGTATTAATGATCTTAGTAAAACACCTCCCACCATTCCCAACACACTCCATTCAATGCCTCCTTTGGTCTTCCATCAAAAGGATGTCAGAAGGATTTTGACGAATCTTCATACTAAGATAGCTCCAGTTCCTGATGGTATTTCTGCACTTGTTCTCAAAACCTGTGCTCCTGAACTTCACCCTGTTCTTTGCTGCCTTTTTTCACTTTCTTATTCTAATTCCTTTTGCTTGGAAATTTGTTCATATTCAGCCATTTCCTAAAAAGGTGACAAATCCATCCTATCCAGTTATCGTCCCATTGCAATTACTTTCTACTCTTTCTAAAGTAATGAAGAAATCAATTAACCACCAACTCTTATTTAAACTACCTAGAAACCTTCTGTCTGATCATTGATCGCCAGTATGGATTCCGTCAGTGTCTATCCACTGGTGATATTCTGGCTTATGTTACCCATTTATGAACAAATTCAATGGAAAAGTTCAGTGAAACACAAGCAGTTGCTCTTGTCATCTCAAAGGCTTTCGATCGTGTTTGGTATAAAGGTCTTCTAAACAAGCTTCCATCTTATGGTTTGCCAACTTTTTTTTTTTTTTTTTTGTAATTGGTTTTCCAGTTTTCTCCCTGATTGCTCACTGAGGGTGATGGCTCTGTCTTGTAACTTCTCCCCTAATGCTAGTGTCCACTGCTGCTCCTTCCCACCTCCGTAGCCAGGTGGGAAGGAGCAGCAGTGCATAGCACACGCGTCTTGATTAGACTGCCATTCGAGCTCGTCACCACCAAATACGGAGGATGCGGAAAGGTCAGGGAATGACCACCGCATATTCCCGGAGCAATATGGCCTTAGTTGCTAATGCTCCTAAAAACCAAATAACAACAGCTAGTGTCCCCCAAGGTTCAGTTCTTTCCCCCACTCTTTTCCTCTTGAATATTAATGACCTTCTTCCATTGACTGGAAATCCTATCCATAGTTTTGCTGATGATAGCACATTGCATTCCACTTTCCATTTTGAGAAACCTTGCCCTGCTCAATCAGCTTCAGTTTGTCGAATATCAATTCCTTAAATGCCGATCTCCAGTTAATTCTCCAGTGGGGCAAAGACAACTTAGTTGATTTCAATCCTTCTAAAACCCAGTCTTGTGTTATATCTTGCAAAAAAGGATTCTTCTGCTCCTATGCTTATCTTTGGTGACACTCTGATTTCTAGGCACAATGATATCTCTTTTGGGATTACTGACTTCTAATCTCTTTTGGCACAAGCAGATTACAAATATTGCTTCCTCTGCATCTGAAAAACTTTTGTCTTTCACTCTCGGCATTACTTTTCTTCCAAACAGCTGTTCACTCTGTACAAATTGCAAATCCACCCTACCATGGAATATTGTTCCCACATCTGGGGCAGTGCCCCCAAAACCTCTCTCTGGCTTCTAGATTCCATTCAGAAGAGGGCAGTTAGGTTAATTAATGACTCCTCTCTAACAGTCTCTTCACTCTCTGTCTCATAGACGTACTGTTTCTGCTGCATGCCTTTTCTAAAGATACTTCCATGGGCACTGTTCTTTTGAATTGGCTTCTATAATTGTCGCTCTCTTTCAAAACAGTCTGAACACGTTCCGCCACCAGCCTACATCCATTTACTGTCCAACTTCAAACTCACAGACCCAATTTTTCATCTTCCTTCGAATATCAATTTTGGGAAGCCGTAGTCATTCTCTTCAGATCACTGGTTTCATGCTTTAATTTCAGCACCCGGTATCCTGTTGACTGGTGGCAGCCTATTTCATCAGCTATAGCATGCATAGAAAGCCCTTCCTGGGATGAGACAGAGCAACAGCTACACTTTTTTTTTTTTTTTTTTTTCTCTCTCTTGTTGTCAACTGAACATGTGGGGCCATGCTTACACTTCTGCAAAACAGGATACTAGTGCATGTGTACGTGCGTGTGTGAACATGTGGGGCCATGCTTACACTTCTGCAAAACAGGATACTAGTGCGTGTGTGCGTGCGTGTGTGTGTGCGTGCGTGCGTGCCCTTCCAAAGCCATATTTATAGAAATGGCTGATGCAACATCTTGCAATTACTGTCTGATGCAATATCTTTGCTTTGCGACTAACAAAATGACTAGTCAAAAATACTTTATACCTTTCACTACAAATGTTACTTTAAGGTGATGTAGTTTTTTTTGTCCGCCACTGTATATGCATATAGCATATGTTAGGTATAGGGGTCCGCAACCTTTTTTTTTTTTTTTTTTTTTCATTTTTGAAGGGGTCTGTTACCTTTTTTTTTACTTTTGGAAAGGATCCGTAGATCTCAGTAGTTTGGGAACCACTGTTCTAAACAACTTCATAACTAGGGGGGTCATAAACTCATATTACAGGGCTTGAGGTTTAGATTAGATTAGATTGTAGGAAGTTTTCTTTAGCCAGCTAGTTTTTGATAGTAGAACAAGTTTCCATTGCAGGTAGTTGATGCTGACAGTTTGAATAAATTCGAAGATCTGCTGGTTACCTGTGTGAGGAGGGAAGAATATAATTTGTGTTTTCTTATCTACATGGTTGGGGTTTTTTTTTTGCCAGTGCAGCAAAAGGCTGTAGCTTCCTTGCACTATATGGCAAATACTATTACTATAGCAAGCATAAATAAAAATATGTAATCATAACAGCACTCAATAGGTGAGGAAGTATTGGGAGTTTGGGGAGGCAGATGCCAAAATAAGTAAAAAATAGGGGGTAGTAAATAGTACCTTGCTCTCGCACAGATTGCTCTAGTGCTGTGGTTTCCAAAGTGGGGTGTATGCACCCCTAGGGGTGCGAGAGATGATCAATGGGGTGTGCAAGATAATCCTCAATAAAATAATGAGGGCTGTTTTCCATACTGATATATATAATCTAGATATCATACATTATATCTAGATAATAAAATCCTGATATAATGCATACCATGTAAATTATTTATAAATAAAACATTTACATTATATTAAAATTACATTTACTACACTTTTCACATTAACGATTTCTTATCATTTTGTACTTGAACTTCAGTTTAATTTTGTTTTGTAATTTTTTTTATTTGTGATCATTTAAAATTATGTGATTTTAGATATAATGCCTTCCATGTAAATGATTTATAAATAAAAAAATATATTTAACTTATATATTTAATTTATTTTTTTCTGCCGTGCACACTAATCCTTTAAATAAAATAAGGGTGCATGACCAAAAAAGTTTGGAGACCACTGCTATGGTGGACTGCATGTCATAAAAATTAAAAGCAGGCAGTAAAATGCAGGTTTAAAAAAAAGAACAGTTAATAACCACTATACATGCAAGGACTGAATGGACATTTACCATCAATATACCTGGGAGTGTAACTGTGCAACCCATATGATGAGGTCCTGGTATTATAAATTATAGTAAGTCTAGATAATTAGCAGAAAAAAAAAATTATAAATTCCTTATCAGGTCAAAATTAAGTAGTTGCTAGAAAGAAACAGCCTGTAAATGTAAATAAAGTTAATCCAATAAGTGCCTAGCAATGAGTTATATAATAACCTATTAAGTTAGAAACAAGCAATATACAAGATCAATGTCGTTGTCTGTCGATTGAATGAGCTCTAAAACTAACTATATGACTACCTGCTAATTTCATTAATATATAAAACAGAAAGAATGTGGCTAAGTAATGTGCAACAAATGACAACAGAAATGAAATATTAGCACAATATAATGTTGCAAAAAGCAAATCATTCAGTTGTGAAATCTAATTGAATATGTAGCAATAAAGCTGCATGTTTCTGTTAATTTGCCTGGCATTTAGTGGTTAGTGGACATGTAAAAATTTTTTTTGTCTAAAAACACTTCAAAAAATAACTCCATTCAATAACTTAAAAATCAGCAAGAAATAATTCAAAATTGTTCACTTTTTGGTGTCACCTGTATTTTCAATTTTTTTTCTGAACACAGTGGTGAAAAATTAATTTTGATATTGAAAATGTATATTTTTGTTTAATTTTTAAAAATTAAACCTCTCCTTCCTTCTCCAGTGCACTTTAAAACATGTTTTTTAATGCCCACATTTGGGTTGTCTTCACTGTCGGTGTCAGTGAGTGAAACTTAAAAGAAATATTACTCTTCAGTGCTTTGATGCCAGCCAGATGCATAAACATCTGAAGCAAGTAAGTATTGACAGTTTGGGAGATACTGTAAATCAAACTTAAACCTGGCATCAATGATTGGACATGGGAGATTCTGCTAATTTTAAAATCTTCATTTTGTAAAACTTGATAATTATATACAATAAGCTAGGCTTAAAACCTGAAAAAGTTTATTTTGTTTTATGGCTGAACTTCTTCAATAAAAAAACAGTGATACAGAATGAATGCCTTGCCAATATTAAAGGAAACTAACATTGAAATCACTTTAATAAATATTTTAATTTAAAGTTGTTTTGGTAGACCTTTACCACCACCGTGTCCAGTAGATAGTTAAACTTAATAACAAATAGTCACTATGTCAGACAAGTAACTTCCTATGTAACATATTAATAAATTTCATAGGGAACCAAAAAGTATGCCATATTATAGAAACAAGATCAGGAGAGCTGCCAGTATTTTAATGATTTGTAATGGTGAAAGATTTTATCTGTGAATAGCAATAATATAGTGATTGGAGGGAGGGGAAAAAAATACATGCCCACCTGAAGTGTACTATAGCCAGCAAAGTGCAAAGATATAAACTATATTTAGGATAAAACTTAATCATTATAGGTACAGACTGCCTGAAATCAGCAGCTAGGGCATAAAAAGCATTCATAGGTCAAAACTAATGCAGTCGAACAAAGTAGAGGTAAAATAATTCCAAAATTAAAGCTAAAATTAATATTAAATGCTAGCCTAGGATAGCAGGAATAATCTAGGTGAAAAACATGAATCCTAACGGAAATCCTAAAAGAAGTTAAAAGTATATCCAATATGTGTGTGTGTGTGTGTGTGTGTGTGTGTGTGCTGGTTTATATATTAATATTACGTTTAGATGTATGTATTCTTTTGTATTTTAATCCTTTTGTGCATTGTTAATGCCATTGTTTTTGCCGTATTGGCTAATTGAACATTATACGTGCCAGTACATATTCGTTTCTAATTGTTCGAATGTTACCTATTATTGGTGGTTTTACTTATAGGCATTAGTGTTCATACAATTCTGGTCATTAAGCTAGCCTTATTTATGTCATCTTAAATCTGCTTGGCCTATACATATTAGGTTTAGAAGTTTTAATGCTTAATGATAATGAATTTTCATGATAAATTACTGCTGAAATTTTTTTTTTCTGTAGCAAAAGGTAATTACTAATTATTATTAACAGTATACTTCTATCTTGGTCTGACATGGTTGTTCTTCTTCATGTCACTGCCAAGAAAACAGATATAAAAACTTCATCAATACACATTACAAGCATATAGTAACAGGAGACCTCAATATCATCGAAGACAAAACACTAAGAGAAACAATGAAAAGGGGTGCTAAATTCAGACCGAACACACCAATTAGACTGGAATACATAAAAAAAAAATCAATATATACAGATCTGTTACAATTTCCATTCAAAGCTGCATACAAAAACAACCAACCTATAGAATCATTCCAATGCTGGATAAACACCAACACTGAAAACGTATTAGACTGCTTCAGAGAAAGAATAACACTACAAAAACATGATAAGCATTTAAATTTAAGAAGTATCAACAACAAAGTAAAAGAAATCCAAAAAAAATTTGTGATCACAAGAACCGACAAGTCAAACAATAATTTCAGTATTATTTGCAAAAGATTCTACATTGAAACTATAAAAGAGGAATTATATAACAGTGAAACATACAAATACATAGACACCAATCCAAACAACATCAGCAAAAAATTTTGGCCTGGCAAAAAAAACCTAAAATTTTACATATACTGGATACCAAATACCTTTTACATATACTGGATACCAAAATATCACAAGGTGCCTACAGGAAAAAGATTCATTACTTCCGGAAAAAATAGCTACATAAATACTATTAAAATAATGGAAGATAAATTAAAAGACATCACCAAGGAAATCAAGAGCACCAGAATTATCAACAATAACAAAGAATATTTCGACAACATTAAAAAACAAAACAATAGCATAAAAAGTATATACACATACAATTTCAAAAACCTCTTTACAAGCATAGCACACGATAACCTAATAGAAGTACTACAAATATACTACCAAAAATATCACAAAATCTTACAATGCAAAAAACAATACTAGAATGACCTCACAAAAATCAGTGTCAAAGGCAACTACATACTAATGGGAGGCAAAACATATGTGCAATGCAGGGGGATAGCTACGGGTTCCAGCAGTTCATGCGCCATGGCTAACCTCTACCTGCACCACTATGAAAGCAACATCACAGAAAATATTAAATTTCTACAGATATATAGATGATGTCCTCATGATCAACTATGACAACTTTGCAAATGTAGCAAAGAATACTTACCCAACAGACTTAAAAACTGAATGTACAAATCCAGATAACAACCAACAAGCTGTCTACTTAGACAGTGAAATCGCCATCAACCAAAACAAAAAAATATGTACACTTCACTATGATAAAAGAGACTTTTATTTTCGATACAATAAAACTCACACACTGGGAAAGCAACATAGCGAAGCATATACATGGTAATACTATAAGAAACCAAACAAACAGACTTTTAAATATCTGCAACAATATAGAAAATGTAAAAATTGCAATACAAAAACTCATCAAAACCCTAGATATAAACAAAATTCCCAACCGATATAGTAGGTATCATATAAAAACTGCCATATACACAAATATTAGAACACACCACCCCAATCTGGACCACCCCATATATTCATCAAAAACCATCTAAAAATAAAATAGTATTTTTACTCAGAAAAAGTATCCCCAAGTTTATAAGGTGTACTGCACTCAGACGAGGCTTGTCGTCTGACTGCACTACAACCTATAGCCAAAATTAACCCCCCCCCACCACCACCACAACCCATATAGTAAGAGGCTGTATATATGTATATTGCTTTGCCTCTGGACAAAAATCTGCTGTTACGCCTTAGAAAAGCGGTACCAGCACAGTCCGAGGTAAGGCACAAAAAACGCACCTAAAAATAATGTAAAAAAAAAAAAAAAAATTGTCAACACAACCCATATAAAGATTACAGAAAATCATCGATCCAACAGCAAACCTCCACCACAGGCATTGGCATGAAAATCGGAGCCTGAGGCCAATACACCATCTACACACAGGATAACGTTAGTGCGACTGCGCTATAAAGTTCGCTACCTATAAAAACAAATAGAAGGCAGGAAATCCCCCCTTTCTGTTCCACAACCTCCGCCAGAGTACAGCATTAATTAAGTAGGAATTTAACAGTAATGGATACTTACTCGTAGGGCTTTGTGTACTCTATCACAGTTTGCTGAAGAGATCGTTAAAAGTAAATAAAAATTAAAACTAATTAATACTATAAGCAGATATGCTAACAATATTTTAAAAATTTAAAAACTTAAATATAAAAGTTAAAATTATAGAAGGAACTTTAGAAATTAAACAAAACAAAAGGAAACTAAAATAGCAAAACTGTGATATGTACAAACAGAAACGAGTAAGTATGAGGCATTACATCAAAAGGGCTGTCAATCCTCTCAAACCCCCCCCCCCCCGACGAAGTAGGGGATAGATAGCCACGTGATGGAATGCAAAAATGTATTATAGTAATTATGATAGTAATAAGATAGAAGTATACTGTTAATAATTAGTAATTACCTTTTGCTACAGATAAAAAAATTTTCATCAGTAATTTATCATGAAAATTCATTATCATTAAGCATTAAACTTCTAAACCTAATATGTATAGGCCAAGCGGATTTAAGATGACCTAAATAAGGCTAGCTTAATGACCAGAATTGTATGAACACTAATGCCTATATGTAAAAACCACCAATAATAGGTAACATTCGAACAATTAGAAACAAATATATATTCTTACACTAGTTTTTCTTCCTCGTGGTAGCATAGTAGTGCTGACCTTTTGGATTTATAACAGTGCACCTCTGCTTTTTACTCAGTTTAATCCCCTTCTCTATGTAGCAGAGGTGGTGACAAAAATTTTTTTTTTTTTAATAAAACTATATTAAAATTGAAAATAGAGAATTTTGAAATTCTGCTTATTTTCATTAATGAATTGGCCATCAGTTGTACTTGTCCATGTTGCAAAATTAAAATTGAATAATAGAAACTGAATGCTGTTCCTGATTAACAGTGAAAAGGTGCAAATGAAATATGATGTAAAATTTTAGATGTATATACAAGATTTTTACATAATATAAAATCTAAAAAAGGTAATGCATTTGCTTTGTATATATTGTTCCAAGAAGAGGGAAAGGTAATGTAATCAGACATTTGCAAAAATAGATTTAGCATTTTATAGTTATCTCATACATTCCAATTGTTTATTTGCATTTTTTTTGTCATAGAACATAATCATTGTCTCTGTTGTGCTGGCCATGCAGATGCATTTTTCTGAAATGTTTTCCAGTAGTGAATTGGAAAAAAAAATATAGTTGTGGAAGCAGAGAAACAATAGACGTTGTTAGCAAAATTGCATGGATAGGAAAAGAAGAGGTGGTGATGGTACTGAAAAATGGGCCATTTTCAGTTGCTGCTGATGGCAGTATTCAAGTTGATTTCATGCTGTAACTGCTTTTTTTTTTTTTTTTTTTTTTTTTTTTTATGAAAATCCCAAACACGAAAGGTATCAAAACCTATAGTACTTAGTACCGTGCATGGGTAGAAGGAGAAGTATAGGGGAAGGGGGGTGCCAGAAACTTTGCTCTAGAGACTAAACATGAGTTTCACCACTTCAAGCCTCCAATAAGCAAAGTGGTGGTATTTCACCGGTTGATGAAAGTCATCTACCACCTTATGGCGATCTTTCCTTAAAACACACACACACACACACACACAAAAGCAGCTTGTTCTCATTGCCAACATTGAGCATCTTCTGAACAGCTTGAAAGCTTGTGAAATTACTTAAAATCTGTCTGGCACTTGCTGTGGATAATGTCTGTGAGGCCTAAAATGTCTGTAGTAATGAGCATATTAAAAGAGGAGATTGAGCAGAGCACTTAATGGTAGAAGGCTGCCCCTATCACCTTATATGTGTGCTAAAAAAATGCAACTGCTTGCCTTCCTATGAAAGTGGATGAATATTTAGTGGAAATTTATTATCTAGAACAGGGGTGGCAACCTCTTGAGTGAAGAGCCATTTTTGATTTAATTAAAAAAAAAAAAAAAGGAATCTGAAGAGCTGCACCTCGGGAGGGGGAGATTAAGAAATGGAATAGAGTAGAAAAGTATTTTATTAAAAAAAATATTTTTTTTGAAATATATTTATTAATACTGAAAAACGTAACAAACATCCAGTTAGGTACAAATTAATGTGACTTTTGCTGCTATAAACTTTTTGAGCGAGTCTCTCAACATCAAGCGAGTATGCCGTAATTTTCAACTTTAAACATGCTGAGAGACTCGCATTGTTCAGGCAGTTTCTTGATTTATTTTTAATATAGTTCATGTTCGAAAATATTCAAGTGACTTATTTCTCGCAGAAATAAGTCACTTGTCATACATGTGGGCTAAAAGTTAGAGCCACAATTATATGTTCAAAGAGCTGCAGGTTGCCAACTCCTGATCTAGAAAGAAGTGCTTAAAAGAAAGAGATTTGAACAATTCCAGTTGATGTAGGCCACTGTTCATGTGTGTGTTAATGTTGGCTGTATCATTTTCCGGTACTAATAAAACAACATAAATTTATGTGTAAATACCCTTCCATATTCATTTTTAACTTGACATATGTGTGTGTTTTCCTGAATCCACTGTTTAATGAAAGTTTTTTTTTTTTTTTTTTTTTTCAATGAATAATTGAAAATTAAAAAACTTCTCCCACACGTATATTAAAATATGCTGTTTCAAATATGTGACCATGTTCTCTATATTCCCTGAAAATTTTTAGTTACTTCTGCTTCCCAAATCCAGTTATGTTAGATTCTTTTCTTTTGTAATGCATTTTTATATTGATTAGTAATTATATAATGACATATAATCTATAATATAATCTAATAATTATGATGGATTACCTATTATATGTCAAGATTATCTATTACGTTGATTTATCTGTTAATGAAGGAAGTAGTAATGCAGAAATTAATAGCCACTTTAAGAGGGGGAAAAAACCTTCAAATTAAAGTTGAGAATAAAAAACCTTTTAAATTAAAGGTTATATAAAAGTTTAACCTGAAAAGTGCTGGGGTTCCATAGCTTGATTATTATTTACAAGATAATTAATATTTCTGCCACTTTAATAAAGTTTTAATTTCAGAGGATTCCTACAGGAAACAAGTTGTAATAGATGGTGAAACATGCCTTCTTGATATTTTAGATACTGCAGGACAAGAGGAATATAGGTAAGACTGTGTTCAACAAGTTTCATTTTATTTTTTCAGCTCATTTATTTAATAAAAATATATATACCTTTCAACGTGAACTCCAGAGGCTTATTAGCATTAGTAGAGGCATTTGATGCAAGAAAGCAAGCTTATGCAGCATCAGCCAAAAAAAAAAAAAAACCACTTCCACTTCACCCCTCTGTTCGTTCAAAATACTTGTCCAGCTGAGCCTTAAACTTATTTAGGCTATCAATCTCCACCACAAGGGATGGAAGTCTGTTCCACCAACCAACCACCCGCTGGCTAAAGGCAAATTTCCGCACATCTATCCTACATCTGTCTTTCCTCAATTTGAATTTATGCCCTCTCAGGTGATTTTTCTGAGCTAGAGGAAGAATCCCATCAGCATTGAGCATGCTTAAGAGCATTATCTTTTCTTGCTATCATACTATGTTGGCCACCCAAGTTGGTTGGCCAACCTAGTATGATAACTTGGATATTTTGAGTATAATGTGATGCATTGACAGATTTTCAGGGACCTGAGGTGGAATATTTTTAGAGTTACATTTAGTTAAAACACTTATATTCACTATCTTTAAGAAAAACTAATAATTATCTATGTTCATTATTTTTTAATGAAATTTATGTATTTTTTATACCCACTTGTACAAAACGTTTTTCTGTTAATGACCATATTAAATTTACTGAAGGTGAATGCTATAATGTTAAGAGCATTTGTTACTTCTGCATTAAAATTGTGAATGATTAAAAATGCATTTTTTTCTTGTAAATACATAAGTTTTGTTTAATGATCAATAAAAATAAAACTTTAAGGCAGTGAATGGATTTAATAAACTAATGTTGACTGGCATCCTTACTCTTGCTCAGACAACACAGTTGAGGAGGCACAAATTTAATCCGCTCAGAGTGCCAAGCGATATTTTTGTGCGATACACAGCATTCTTTCTCAGCGGATTAGTTATATTTATTTTCCAGTGTCACTATTCTTCTTGTTTTTCATAAGTGATTGTTCACTTAAAAGCTTTGAAGTAGAATCCAGAAAGGAAATACCTTTCTTTCCTTGTGTGTGTGTGTATATATATATATATATATATATAT
Source organism: Mastigoproctus giganteus (assembly GCF_048544385.1). Lineage (NCBI taxonomy): Eukaryota > Metazoa > Arthropoda > Arachnida > Uropygi > Thelyphonidae > Mastigoproctus > Mastigoproctus giganteus. Next base: position 40,318,973 of record NC_143584.1, on the reverse strand, counting down.
ATATATATCCATCCAATATTTTAAATAAAATAAAACATAAGCCAGTAGTATGGCAAAAACTGTAGAGCGAAAATTAACATAAAATAACCCAAATAAATAAAGAAAGAATAGATATAAATAGTAGCCCAGAAACCCTTGTATAATTTCGAACTTTAAATCCAATTAACAAAAACTATACAAAATTTAGGATAATGCCAATTACGTATTAATTTAGCAGTACACCCCCCCCCCCCCCCCCAAGAGGTACCAGTTCCGAAAGACGTGAAATATCACCAAAAGAGGGTTAAAGGAACTACCACCATGGCGACAATTTGTATAGCGATTGAAATGCAGGGATTCCATGACCATTATTGGCCTCGTGGTCCTCTGTCGATATGGGGCATGATGGTCAGTCTATTTTATTTTAATTTATTTTGATTTGGTTATAGTTTGGTAGTTCCTTTATCATTTGAATAAAAAATGATGTAGCGCTGGATAAGCGGGCCACACAGCTAGGGTTGACCTTAAACCACAGGCAGCCCACCTTGGTCCCAAAACTCTACCAATCTTTATAATTTCAATTTCAAGTTGTTCGGATATTTTGGAAAGTTCAATTTGGTTCTTATTGGATTGATGAAAAATAGTATATATCTTATCAATAAATATTTTAAAATGATTTACTTGCTTTGTTTCCTTTATCGAATCATCTAAAACAAGATGGAGGCGATGATTTAAACAGTGCCATATTATTATGTTTGGAAACTCTTTTGCAATCCTAGTGCTCACTCAATATTTTCTTCCAAGCATAACGCTGGCACCATCGGACCAAAGTCCTATTCAATTTTTTTCTAGGTAGTTCTTAGTAAGCCCAACATTATTTAAACTTTCCATAACTGAAGAACGTATTGTCTCTGCATCTTGTTTTTCCAATTCAACTAGTTCAACGAAAATTGTTGGTGATGTAACTGAATCCAAGGCCAATTCTAATACAACAAATTCTGATTTTGGTTTCTTATTGAAAAAATCTGTCAAACTCTGTTGCCTTTTCATCCTTTTAAGGGCTACTGCAAAAAAATTTTAAAAATGTTTTATTTTAATATATTATAGAGCAGGAGCGGATATGTGCCAATATATTTGATTATTTTACTGGTTCTGTCCATGTGTGGTCATATCATAAACTTTTATAAACAAAGCACTATGCTTATACCATTGATAAACATCAGTCAGAACATACATTTTCTTCATTTTATTGATATTAAACGAAAATTTCTTGCTGAATTAATAAATGGCATAGAATACCAGGCGCCCACCTTAGAGAGAACCCTGATCACAAGTGCCATTTTAACAACCGGTTCGCCGAACTCAACAAAAAATTAGGTATCGGTTCTGCCAAACCGGTGCGAACCTGCTGAATCCCACCACTGGGTGTAACCACCTGTGCCTCCTGTGGTTCAAAAGAGCATGTTCACACAGACTGCCCCACTGAAATACAAAGCTGCCCAAACTGTAAGGGGAATCATTCAGCATTTTCAAAGGAGTGCATCCAGCATTTTCAAAGGAGTGCGGCAGACTGAAAAGAATATACAAAAGTACAAAGTGGAACACAAGGTGCCATACCAAGAAGCAAAAAGACATTGTTTAATTTCAAATAAATTGCCATCTTATTCTTCAGTTGTAAAAAAGCAATGATCCATAACAGAGATTGTTCAGTTCTGCCAAGCATCTCAATTTCTGATTGGGCAAGGTCAGTCCTCTCTACACTAAAAGAACAGCCTACCCAACAGCAATCAACTCATTTGGTAAACACACCATTGACAATACTGCCAGATAAAAATTCTGTACAACAGCCAGTTAATCAAACAAGCTCTGAAAGAAATAGTCAAAAAACCAGTACTGATACCATGGACATAGATAGAAATTCACACCGAGATGATCCACTTCTTGAACTTAATGCAGAAGAGGAGGACATGGACGTCACTAGACCAAATTTCCCAAAAAGGGAAAAAAGACTAGACAGGTGCAAACAAACCACATCCCGTAAGCAAGCAGACACACCCGATAATCCTCAATAATGCATAGAATCATTCAATGGAATTGTCGCGGACTCAGAGCTAACTTAGACTATGTTTATGACTTAATCACCGAATATAAGCCTGCTGTTCTTTGTCTACAGGAAACAAACCTGACCCCTAAAATAACTTTGAGCATAAAACATCATATAATGCTTAGAAAGGATAGGAACGACTCTAATACAGCACATGGAGGTGTAGCATTGCTAGTAAACCCCAGAACTCCTTTCAGACCAGTCCCACTGCAAACAACTTTAGATGCAATTGCTGCTAGAGTTATGGTTAACAGTTGTTTCCATATACCTTTCGCCAAACTATTCATACTCTCTAGCAGATTTGAATGATTTAGTTACCCAGCTGCCACCACCTTTCTGTATCTTGGGTGAACTGGAATGGGCATCCCCCCCCCTATGGGGGTTCCTCGCACCTTGATAAGAGAGGTCAGTTAATTGAAAAATTTCTTGAAAGGCACAACTTAACATTATTAAACAATGGGACCCACATGTACGTGTATCTTTCCTCAAGGTCAACGTCTGCAATTGATCTTTCAATATGCTCGCCAAACCTCCTTCCTCTTATTGATTGGATGGTCACTGATAACCTGTGAAATAGTGACCACTTTCCAGTAATATGCACACTATCGGCTAACTCCCCTCCTCAATCTGAGATAAAAACTCTTTGGAAATTCGACAAAGCTAACTGGAAGAAATATCAAGAGCTGGCACATCTAGATATTCAGACTATTGAGACCCTCACCATTGACTCTGCCATAACTTACATAACTCAGCAAATGATAGCAGCTGCAGAAACCAGTATACCCAGATCATCCATGAAAACTCGCTCCCACCCAAAAATATGGTGGAATGAAGCCTGTAGCAATGCCAAAAAAAGAGAAGAATAGATACTGGAATTTATTTCGTAAATACCCAATCACAGCTAATCTCATACAGTTCAAGAAAGCTAGAGCTAAATCTCGTCACATACAATGAATAAGCAAAAAAGAGACATGGTCCAAAAATGCCTCCTCTATAAACAGAACCACAAATATCAGAACTGTTTGGACTAAAGTTCGAAGAATTAATGGAAAATATCCACCTATAACCACTCCGATAATATTTCTAAAAGGCAAAGAAATCTGCAATCCTCTCTATTTCTAATACATTAGGTGAAACCTTCAAAAAATCTCCACTGTAACCATATTTGAGCCAAGTTTTCAGGCACATAAAGTACAAGCAGAAAAATATAATCTCAATTTCAGTACTTCACGACAGCATCCATATAATGTACCTCTTGCCATGGCACAGTTACGTAGCGCACTTGCAAGATCCAAAAATAGTGCTGCTGGCCCTGATGAAGTGTACTATGCCATGATATATCATTTGAGTGAAGAATCCCTTTTTGCTCTGCTAAAACTGTATAATAGAATCTTTGGCTAAGACTACTACCCTACTAGTTGGCGTCATTCTATTGTATTAGCTTTCCCAAAACCAGGAAAGGACCATTCAGATCCAGCAAATTATTGACCGATAGCGTTAACTAATTGTATAGGAAAAGCATTAGAAAAAATAATTAATGCCAGATTGACATGGTTCCTAGAGACTGAATGCACTGTAAGTCAAAATCAATATGGATTTTGAAGCACTAGATCAACACTTGACCTTATGGTCAAAGCTGAAGGAAACATCCGAAATGCAATTCTCAGGAACGAACACTTAGTGATGATATGTCTTGACATCGAAAAAGCTTTTGATATAACCTTGCAGTATGGAATTCTTCATGATCTCTATGAATCTGGTCTTCGTGATCATCTTCCAAAATTTATCCAGAACGTTTTGAGCAATAGGACCTTTCAGGTACGATTTCACTCTGCTCTCTCGCAAACATTTGTGCAAGAAGAGGGGGTCCCTCAGGGTTCTGTGCTTAGTGCCACCTTCTTCTCTCTCAGGATTAATTCCATTACCAAATGTATTCCCAACACAGTTGAAACTTATCTGTATGCCGACGATCTGGCAATCTCAAGCCACTCACAAAACAGCATTTCATTGAAAGGCAGCTTCAAGGTACAACTAACAAGCTTGTTCAGTGGGCCAAAAATATGGATACAGACTTTCAAAACAAAAAACAACAGCAATTCGTTTTTGCCGTAAACAGAATTTACATCCAGATCCCGATTTACATCTTGATTCTCATCCAATTTCTTTTCAACAGAGTATTAGCTTTCTTGGACTAATTCTGGATAAAAAACTTAAGTTTCTTAGAGCATATTAAGCATATTCGTACAACCTGTCTAAAGAAGCTGAATCTCCTCGGGGCAATTTCCGCTATGTCATGGGGTGCAGATCAGTACATGCTGCTGCACTTATACCGGTTGCTCATAAGATCCAAACTAGACTAAGGGTCACCTGCATATGCCTCAGCTAGAGAAAATGTAGTAAAATGGCTCGACCCAGTACATCACAATGCTCTCCGAATTGCACTGGGAGCTTATTGTACATCGCCAGTTCAGAGTCTCTATACGGAAGCACACGAACCATCCCTATTTCTTCGTCGGCAAGCTCTGTTATTAAGTTATGCAGCTAAAATCAAAGTTTCCCACATCATCCTATAAAGCAGTATTTATTCACCCTAAAATGGCATAATTTGTACCAAAATAAACCTTTGCAGAATAAACCATGTGGCATTAGATTACAAAGCATAACTATGTGCTGGGAACTAAATATGAATGACATAATTCTAGATATTAGCATGGCTATGCCACCATGGCAAATACCCTTGGCCAATGTTGACCAACATTTCCAACAATGGGGAAAGAATGCACTTCCAAATTTCAGTATTCAGCAGATCCATGCAACTCACTTTTTTCAGTTCTCTAGTTTTACCCAAATTTACTGATGGTTCCAAGACAGATAGTAGTGCCGACCGGGCTAGCCGAGTGGGTAAAGTACCTGCCCGGCAACCCAAAGGTCGCGGGTTCGATTCCCGCCTCGGGCTTGGATCAAAGTACAGCAAAAACCTTGAGAGGTGCAATATGGCCACAGAAGCCGATGCGCCAACAATTACCAAATCAAAAAAAAAAAAAAAAAAGACAGATAGTAAAGTTGGAGCAGCTGCAGTTCTACCAAACATTACAATATCCCAGCAGCTCCCTTTGGAGTACAGTATTTACACCGCAGAACTGTATGCTATCCTGATGGCTCTAGACAATGTAAAACAGTCATTATATCCTCAAACTGTTATCTACACCGATTCCTTAAGCGCTGTATCTTCAGTGTATCATCTTGATCATCTGCTCTTCAGTGTAAATTTCCTTCCAGTCATCCGTTTCTACAACAAATTCAAACAAAGTTAGTGCAGCTTCTTGCAAACAGGCAAAAATTAATTTTCTGTTGAATACCTGGGCACTCTGGAATCAGAGGAAACGAACAAGCAGATCTTGCAGCCAAGAACGCCAGTCACATAAAATGAGACATGCAGATACCTTACACAGACTTAAAATGCATCATACATAGCAATGTTAGAAAAAAATGGCTATCCATTTGGCAGGAAGAAAAAAGCAATAAGCTTTTTCAGATTTAAACAATCACAAGAAGTGGCTATCAAGCCTAAGAGGCAATAGAAAGGAAGAAGTAGTAGTACTTGCTAGAATTCGAATAGGACATACTCACCTAACTCATAGTTATTTACTCACTCAGGATGACCCTCCACTATGCAGCAACTGTCAAACTCAACTCACAGTAAACCACTTGATCATTGAATGCCCATTATATCTGAGAGAGAACGAAAAACAGCTTTCTCTTCACATCTATATTCTTCTAATAAACTTACCTTACAACAGATTCTCGGAGACCGACAAGATATTATTGATGTTTTTACCTTCCTCAATATGATAAACAAATATCACCTGATCTGAATCCTTTTATTTAATATAACAATCATGTACTAAATAAGACTGAAATAGGTGCATTATGGCCTTAGTAGCCCTTGCACCAATAAATCCAACAAACAACAACAACAAATTTAATCTGTGGAAGGATGGTTGTAGATAGATATTTGGAAATTTGGTTTCGGTCAGAGAGCAAAATTGATTGCCTGAATAAATTTCCATTTCCATAAAAAGCTTGAATACATTTAAGCAAGAACTAGACAAATTATTAGCCCAGTATACAGGTGAGACTGTATGTATGTGTGTGTTGGCTGATGCTATATAAGCTTGCCTCCATGCATAATTGGCCCCGGGTGCCAAGCGTTTCTGGCCGAATGATTCTTGTGTGTCTATAGAGCATTTTTCTTCCAAGTGACAGAGTTTTTCTAGTTTGTTTTTTCTCGTATTATTAAAGTTTTCTGTTAAGTAGCTCTACTTTCTTAAAAGCACTAATAAGAGAGCCCAGAAGAAGGAAAGTACCTTTTTCTTTAATTCAATACTCTAACTGTACTAATCTCTATGCTTGGCCACCAAGTGGCACTGCTCCTGCCTCCCTGTTGCGGGGCCGGTAACCTGGGTGGTAAAAATAAACCCCCAGGCCAAAAGGAGCCATCATGGATACAAGTGATTATTCACCTTTAGAGCCATAGAGCTCAAGATCAGAAATCCCTGACATTGACCATAACACCAACCGTCCCAGAAGGCTTTGAAGGGAAGCACAGTGTCATGTTGAATTACCAAATTTCTTGGTGATACATTCTCTATCCTCCCAACCTGTAGGCAAATTATCACCATTCTTGATTCAAAAATGTTGGGAATCAGTTGCTGGATCACCAAAAATGGTGAAAAGACTACAATCCTCAGATCTCCTCATTGAAACAGCCACCTCGAAACATTCTGAGCAGCTCTTAAACACTACATCATTTTGTGGGCTCACAGTATCAGTTACTCCCCACAGAACCTTAAATTCATCAGAAGGTGTGATCGGTGAGTGGGAACTAATTACAGTCTCTGAAAAAGAACTCAGTAGTCAAAAAGTAATAAATGTGAAACCAATTATGACTGAAAAAGATGGAAATCTCACTGAAACGAGATCCATTGTTTTAACATTCAGTACGGCAGACTTGCCATCCTCTATTAAAGCTGGCTATTTAAATTGTTGGATTTAACCATACATTCCGAATCCCGTTTGCTGCTTCAAATGCCAGAAATATGATCATTTGCAGCAGGCATGTAGAGGTGAAGCCATATGTCCTAACTGCAGAGCATTCGCAAGCATTGTACAATCACAACCCCTGTTTGTCCAAACTGCAAGCAAAGCCACCCAGCCTTTTCCAAAATCTGTAAACTTTAGGTTACAGGAAAGAAAATAGTTACGTTTCCTGAGGCACGTTATGTCGAGCTTACGTAGTGCACATTCCTATGCAGCTCGCACTGGGAACTTTGTTTCTACTGCAGCACAAACAGAAGTTTCAGTTTCACCTAACATCTCTCTAGCGAACTGGTTAAAATCTACACTTATAACGCTAAGAAAGATAATCTTCCGAGGAAAATTACCGAAGCAACAAATACCCCAATCAGCATTGCTAGTGATATTCCACCAGTTCCGTTTGAAAAAGATAAACTAAAATCTGACATAGGTTCAAAACAAATGGAAACTCCCACCAACAATATGGAACTAGATGAGCATTTAGATAATGAAGAGCCCATTTTGGAACTCCGTGCAAATGACATCATGGATTCTGTATGCCCTTATTTCCTGAAAAAAGATAAAATAAAGCAAGACAGACCGAAATGCTCCACTTCTAAAAAACAGTCAGACCAATCCACCACAACTAAACTTAAATAATGTCTAATATCATACAGTGGAACTGCAGAGGACTGTAAATCTCTTAAGTTGTCAGAATTGCTTCTGACGACTTTGAAGAGATTTACTAATTCAGTACAATCCGATAAGAGTATGTCTATAGGAAACTTTCTTATCATCTCAAGCTTCACCTAAATTTACAAACTATGCAATGTATTGAAAAGACAGGATCTTGGAGTCTCCTGCTGATGGAGGAGTAGCGGTGCTTGTAAAATCAAACATACCACCCAGGAAAATTCAGTTACAAACTAGTCTAGAAGCTGTGGCAGTACTTATTTCAATCGGTATATCAATAACCCTAACTTCTATATGTATTTCCCCTTCTCAACCATTTTCAAATACAGAACTTGATAATCTGGCTATGCAACTACCATCTCCAATCTGCCTTTTTGGTGACTTCAATGGCCACCATCCATTATGGGGGTTGCCTGCGATTGACACAAGAGGCAAATTAATCGAAACATTCATGAATAATAACCTAACTATATTAAACTCTGGAAATCCCACTTATATTCACCTACCTACAGGATCTACTTCTGCAATATTGTTAAGTTGCTCACCATCAATTCTTCCAAGCATGACAATGTCAGTGATGAATGATCCTCTAAACAGCGGTCACTTTCCAATCCTTTGCTCATTACAAACACGGGTAACTCGAACTCTCGAGCACCGATTCATCTGGAAGTTGAAGGCAAGCTGGGAGAGCTACGCCATCTAGGTCCAGTTAGGAGTTATGTTCAGCAACATCCAATTGAAGATGTAACTACCTACATTAGCAGTCAGATACTAACTGCAGCTAAAAATTCAATTCCAAAGTCACAACCTCACAAGTGCTCCCACCATAACTGGTGGAATGCAGATTGCTCTGATGCCAAGCATGAGAAAAACTGTGCTTGGAACAAATTCCGTAAGTTTTCTACAACCAGTAATCTAATTGAATACAAAAGACTTAAAGCCGAAGCAAGGCAGATTAGGCAAAAAGCCAAACGTGACTCCTGGATCTCATTTGCTTCAATTATCATACACTGTCCCACCACTCATTTGGAGAAGAATAAAAATGCTAAATTTGTAATAACTGAGAGCAAAGTGGAGAAGTTGTTGAAGTTAAATATAAAGAAGGCACCTGGGGTGGTGGGATCTATCCAGTTATATTAAAGGAGGCAGCAGAGGAAGTAAGCAAACCCTTAGCCATAATTATGAAAGCTTCCTTGGACTCAGGGTAGGTCCCCCATGGACTGGAAATGTGCAAAGGTGTTCCCAATACTATAAAAATGGTAACAGAACTAAAATATCTTGGAGTAGTCTTAATTATTCCGATTATCACGTATATTCTTCCGAATTTCACGTATCATTTAATTTTTTAATTGGTAAGGTAATAAAGGGTAAATTTGTGCTTAATATATCTTTACTTTTATAGCTTGTGGATAATATTCCTCCTATTTTCGCTAATTAGAATCAGTATTTAATAGAATTAAAATTCAATTCACAAATGTGATCACAATAACCGGCGCTTACTACACATCGTATAGTGAATGGTACTTTACTATGGCGAGGCCATCGTAGCGTGATTTGATTGTAGAGTGAACCAATTGTAAAGCGGGGATCCATTGTATTTTAAACTATTTATGTGAAACTTCGGATAATTGGAGCAGCCGCTTAATCGGGCCAAAATGCACTAGTCCCAATGTGTCCCAAATAACCGGAATCGACTGTATGAGTATGAATATTCCCAACCCCCAGAGGCCTATTTGAAGAAGCAATAGTTAAAATTGTCCGTGTCTCCCTCTATGCCCAGATGATGACTTAAAAACTGTCAGGATAGCAGTATTCTGCACCCTGACAGAAACCTGACATGACCTGGACAAAACCGGATTGACCTGGGTACCTCCCCCCCCAGGACTACCCTGCCATGTGTAAGAACCTAGGGCCCCCACACCAAATAACCATGTAGGGAAGGGAGATGTACAGGGAAGCAGATTAGCTGAAAAATATTGTAAGCAAGGTGATGCAATGTAGAATGAATGAATGAATGAGAATGAAAGATAGAATGAATGGGCTGGGCACTGAGTGAATTAGGAATTATGGTAAAAGGGAATAAATGTCAGTTTTGGAGAGAGAGAGAGAGAGAGAGAGAGAGAGAGAGCACGAGGAAAAGAGTGAATGAGTGTTATGGCAAATGGGAATGAGTGAAAAACAAATGTAATTGTCCAATAGAATACAAAGTTAATAATAACTTACATTACTTTATATATACTAACAAACATTTACTAACAACACAAACACTATCACTACATTCTCCCCTAGCCTGCAAAAACTTGCAGTTAGGCCTACACCACAACTGAAGAATAACACTAAGTTGAGGTGCCCAGAGTGCAGTGCAGAAAGCAAGAGACAAACAAATGAAATGAAAGCCAGAAGCATGAATGTGTGTGTGTGTGTGTGTGTGAGAGAGAGAAAGAACACAAACCATAAATGCTACAGTTAAGTACACACTAACCCTAGTTTTAATCTTTTATATTCTTATTTATTTAGCTTAATTATTATGCATTAGTATTTAAATGTACATGACACATCATTTTGAATTTTTCCAGAATGTTCCAGGCAGTTCCCGCTTTACGAGTTCCCAGGTTTATGAGGGTTTTTTTTTTTTTTGTTTTTTATCAAGTATCAAAAAAATCGAAAATATGAACATTAATTGCAAAAAATGAATGCTAAACATTCATAAATACCACATTTCAAACCATGTTTGTAGCTATACGATATAGTGTACACCCGCTTTACGATATTAATCCATTCCGGAGGCACCATCATATAGTGAAAATATAGTAATGTGAACCCAATAATACATCATTTTTTGGTAATTCATTCTACGACCTCGGAAGTTGAAATTTTCGCTATGTAACTCTCTGAAAGGTTGTTTTTATAGTGTAAATTGTATTAGTTATCAATTCAAATCATTAAAATGCACTACACTTTCATTATTATCATATATTCCATTATGAGAATCAATTTTGAATGCTTCTTTGATATTTTTCTAAAACACATTTCTGGAGGTCATTACCATAAAACAATAAAAACAGTTTGCGCTTTCCGGTTTATTGTGCTTTTCTGTTAGTGCAAGCAATTATAAACAGATAGTAAACTCCGTGTTATTGCATTTGCAAAAATACCGATAGCTGGAATTGTGTAGTTTTTTTATGTTAGTATGGCGAAATGTGTTTCCCCTTTGCTGAAATCTTCAGTCGTATAAACAAACATAAATGCATTTTCAGAATCTTCTCTTCATTCCTTTTTTTTTTTTTTTAAGCTTCATAAACTGATTACTCCGTGCAAATTGTGTTAGTTGCAATTTGTGCATTCCATTAAAAATGGTTATGCATGCTATTGAAATTTATAAAGAAAAGAAAAGATTTATCTTGGAAACAAACACCTCTTGAAGCATTTCTGAAGAAGACTCCCTTGTGCAACAAACCAAAGAGTGCCGAGCCAGCAATGAGCGATCAACGAGTGTGCATTTATTTGATGATGATGAAGAATAAACATTCTTCAACATTGTAAGTCATAAATAATTTCTTTATCATTATAATATGCTTGATTTTACAGACTACGTTTTCATTTCTTTGGATAAATCATTCGTTGTTGAGAACATAACCCCTATTTTTAACGTGTATGGGAAATAAATTCCCGCTTTATGAGTGCATGCTAGGAGCGAATTAACTCAAAGTTAGACACTACCTATAGATAATGAGATCTTGAGGATGTGACCCAAGTTTAAACATGAAATTCATTTATGTGTCATATACACCTTATACACATAGCCTGAAGGCAATTTTGTACAAAATTTTTAATAATTTTGTTCACGAAACAGTTTGTGTACATTGAACCAGCAGAAAGCAAAGGTTTTACTATCTCAGCCACCCATGTGGACAATCTGTGGTTGTTTGGCATCACCATCATTCCTGACTCTGAATTTATATGCTACCGATAAAGCAACCATTTTCTTACATGATTCACGCATTTTTACTTAACAGTAAAAAATATGATAAACCATCAATACAGAAAACATACAAAAAAAATAATAAATAATACAAACATACAAAAAATGTGTTCAGAGTAACTAAGCAGCACAGTAGCATCACCAGAATGCCTGTATCAGCATTAAACAACAACAAACAATGACAGGCTTTCAGTCTCCACCTACAATACTGTATTTTGATTAAAAGGTTACTATACACTATTTTATTTTTTTAGGTGAGAAGAAACATCAGAAGCAGTTGAGGGACCAGGACGTGGGTCCTGTAGGGATGAGGTGGGCTGGATGGCTTTTTAAATGAAGTCTCTCTCTGATTTTATAAACTGACATGATTTCTTGTTCTGTTATGAATGCACGCTGCTCTAGTTCTTCAATAAGCCCATCACACATTTTCACCATGTCATCTATAGGCACTTTTTCTGCAGTGATAACGTCATCTTCATTGTCACTGTTATCACAATCAGCTTGATTCAGAACCATTTCAGCTATTTCACCATCAGTCAACGAATGAACAACTGGAGCTTCGTTATCGATGTTAGAAACTGCTTCAATATCCACTCCTTCCAGCTTACTGACGGACTCTAAAGGTATATTTTTTTTGCATACACCAATGAGCCAAAACATTGACCCCCTACTTAATATGATGTTGGTTCTCCACGTGCAGCCAAAACAGCTCTACCTGGCAAGGCATGGATGCTACAAGATTTCTAAATGTGTCTTGTGGTATCTGGTACGAACACATAACCAACAGATCCTTTAACTCCTGTAGGGTCTGTGGTTGAGATGCTGAAGATTGGAGTTGCTGTTCTAACACAAACCACAGATGCTTGGATTGATGTCTTGGAGAATTTGGAGGCAAGGGCAATACCTGGAAGTCTTCCTCATGTTCCTCGAACCAGTCTTGAACAATCTGGGTGGTGTGGCATGGCACATTATCCTGCTGAAAGATGGCACTGCCAAAGGGGAAGACCGTTAAAGGGTGTACCTGGTCAGCAGTGACGTTTAAGTAAGTGGTAGATGTCAGAGTGCCTGGCACATGGATGACTGGACCCAGGGTATTCCAGCAGAACATCGCTCTAACTGCTGCCACCAGCTTGTTTTCATCCCACGGTGCATCCAGGCGGCATCACTTCCCCAGGTAAACGACGAACACATACCCGGCCGTCCACATGGTGCAACAGGAAATGTGATTCATCAGACCAGACGACCTTCTTTCAATCGCTCAAGGTCCAGTTTCAATGCTTGCGTGCGTGCCTATTGTAGGTGCTGTTGCTGGTGAACAGTGGTTAACGTGGGCACTTGGAGCTGCCTGCCAGCTGTCAGCCCCATTTTCAGCCGGGTTCGATGTACTATGTGTTGTGACACATTACTCCTGTTGCCGACATTCCAATTACCTGCAAGTTGTGCCACAGTCGCCCTTCTGTTGCCACATACCATCCGGGAGAGCCTTCGCTCACCTCAAGCATCAATGAGCCATGGTCGTCCAACACCTCGCCAGTGGTTTGCGGGTTTCCCCTCCCCAGACCACTTTCGGTAGGTACTAACCACGGTTTGACCGTGACCATCCCGCCACACATTCTGTTACAGATATGCTCTGCTCAGTCGTCTGACCCTTACAATTTGGCCTTTGTCAAACTCACTTAAGTCTGATGCCTTTCCCATCAGAAGAACAAGAGTAACACTGATTAACGGAGCTCAGTATCAGGTTTTTTTTTTATAGTGTCCCAACCCGCACACATGCATAGTTCACCTGCAGTTGCTTCGATTTGCATAAAGACTCGCTGATCGTAATGTTTTGCCTCATCAGTGTATGTAAGGAAGTTAGACTTTTTTTTTTTTCCTCGCTTGACATATGGAATCCATCAAAGTCACCACCTTGTTCATAATCATTACTAATTCAAATCAAAAGGGACTGTGAAGCCCAATAAGTCCTATTATTATTATAATAATCTTAAATTATAGGTGAAAACCTCTTACCTTTTGAGTAGGACTGTTAATCTCTCAACACTCAATCACGAATTATTATAATATGAACTTACTCCCCCCCACCCACTGTGTACAGTCATAAATAAATCAAGTTAAAATAGCTATTAATTAAAATAAGCATGCCTTCAACTCTATCATGTCAAGGGAATCGGAAAGAATCATAAAAGACGGCGGCCACCAACCTCCAAAAACCTACCAGCACCTCAAGCCATCATGAGAATTGAAAAACAACTGTCGCAAAATTCTAAAAATGACGAAACAAATAATAAATTCACACAAGTTAAACTTTAAAATTGTTATTTAACTTCTTTTAAGAGAACACCTTATTCGATTTGTTACCGTGTTCACAATAAGTACAAAAGTGGTTTGCGAACAATATCCCGCCCATTTTATATTAAATTAACGACACCTGACACGAGATTATTTATATAAACCAATGTATAAATTACTATTCATGCATGCACGTAAGCATCCATGAGTCCGAAATGTTATAAGGTCTGCGTATATTAATAGAATTAACATTTTAATCTCATTTCTAATGTTTTGTCATTTAATAATTTAAAATATCCTCGCTGTTTATTAAGAACCTTCGATTCATTGAAAAGGAACACATGTCCATCAGTGATTGCATGAAATGCAAGTTCTGAGGCACCTGTCCTACCTGCCCTAACTGATGCCAAATACTGCTGTATCCTTACCGAAAGTAAATTTTGGGTTGAGAGCCAATATAAGTAGAATTGCACCCACCACAAGAAATATTGTAAACAATATTGTGAGCTTCCATGGTAGGAACTATACATATGTCCTATATTTCAAGACGGCATGGAGGTTACTCATGGGTTGTGGAACAGTCTTAAATTCAGTGTTCTTAAATATGTTAATAAATTGTCTATACCGATGCCGTATATACAGAACTTTAATAAAATTTTGTGATCCACCCTGTCATTTGTTGTACCCGTCTCCAGTTTATATTTTGCCTGTTGACTAATCTGCATAATGGTACCTAATGAATAACCCCTATTTAAAAATCTTTTTGTCAGTTCTGTGAGCTCATCCGATAAGGATTCTTGTGTAGAGCTGTATCTATATGCATTATGAAACTGGTTAAAAATAATTCTCCTTTTATATGTAAAAGAGTGGTAGCTTGAACGGTGCAAAAATTTTCCAGTATTCATTGGCTTCCTATAAATTTTAAAAAGTAGGTTTTCATTAACCCTGGTTAAAGTAAAATTTAGAAAATTTATAGATTTGTGATGCGGGATTTCCATTTCTAGAGTCTTAAGTCGAGTGTGAATGTTATTAAATGTATCCAGGACCTTCTGTACTATATATTTATTAGTAATTATTAAGATATCATCAAGATATCTACCATAGAACGTTGTATTAGGGAGATGTGGCATTAAGTATACCTGCTCGATCTTTAGATAAATTTCAGCCACCAATCCACTCAAGCTAAGTCCCATTGGTAACCCAAATATCTGCTTGTATATTTTATCTTGGAAATTAGTATAATTGGTTTGTACAAGAAATTTAATCAAATAAAATATTTCATTTCTGGGTAAGTTTGGCATGTTTAAACAGGTTGTCTGATCATTGATAAGGTCCCATATTACATCAAGGGCATATTCTACATGTACATTGGTGTACAAGGAAACAACATCTAAAGAGAATAATTCGTCATCTCCATTTAGCGTTTTTTCTTTTAATTCGTTGAATAACATCTCCGAATTCTTTAAACTAAACTTTAATGTTAAACATAAAGGTTTAATAATGTTGTAAAGATACGCCGCGAGCGATGCAAAATTCATTTTTAGATTTTTGCGACAATTGTTTTTCAATTCTCATGATGGCTTATGGTGTTGGTAGGTTTTTGGAGGTTGGTGGCCGCCGTCTTTCCGTGATTCTTTCCAATTTCCTTGACATGATATGAGAGTTGAAGGCATGCTTATTTTAATTTATAGCTATTTCAACTTGATTTATTTATGACTATACACGGGGGGGGGTAAGTTCATATTATAATCATTCGCGATTGAGTGTTGAGAGATTAACATTCCTACTCAAAGGTATGAGGTTTTCGCCTATAATTTAAGATTATAATCATCACTGAACATAGTCGTAAGCCAGAAGTTGTGCATGCCTGGCACAACTTCTGGCTTACGACTATGTTCAGTGATGATTTCTTTAGTCACTGTTCCAAGTGTTGACAACAGCATATGTGGCATCCTTCATGCTAAACTCCTTTTGAAAACTTTCCCCACCCATGCCTCTGTTCACTGCTGCTAGCTTGCTGTTCAAGAAAGTGTTTTTATATTTACTCTTCATTGATCTAAAGATACCCTGGTCACATGGCTGAATTAATGAAGTCACATTTGGTGGAAAGTACATGGCATAAACATTTTTTTTTGTTAAGAATTTCAGCTGGAGGATGAGCAGAACAGTTGTCAAGGAATAACAAAATCCTTCAGTCAACATCCAATCCATCTTCCCTTCAGAAAAGATGTCCCTGGTGATCCATGCCTTTTTGCTAGCATGATAATGGACTGTTAAGAAATTTACTCCTTTAAAACAGTGAGGGCGCAAGCTTTTACCTATCACAGCAAGTGATAGGTAAAAGCTTTACCTATCCTACCTATTACACTTATGCATGCCTACTGCATTAGCACATCCCAGCACAGTATTGTCCTTGCATCCTTAATTCCTGTAGAGGCTGTCTCATCAGTTGTAGTCAGTGTCTTTCTGGGGCAATAATGCCAAAACATTGATGTTTCACCAGCATTATAGACTTGTTCTGGTATCAGATTTTCATCAGCGATGACCTTGGCAAACTTGTAAATGAATTTCTTCGTGATCAGCAGATGCTTTATCACCACAAATCTTTAAAAATTTAATGCCGTGTCTTTTCTTAAATTTCTGCAACCAGCCTGTTGAATATTCAAAGTTCCCTTCAATTTTCAGTTCATTGTGATAGATCTTTGCTTGTTTCATGATCAGCATACCGTTAAGTGACATGTGTTCATTGTGACGCTGACGATCCACTCTTTCAATACATGATCAAGATCTTGTTTAGCTTTATGCAGTGTTTTTCTATTTTTCATTAACTTCTGTTCATCACTTTCAGCATAGAACCTCAACAGTTTATCCTTCTGTTTCTTCAGAACCATACTCTTCTGTAAGATGTTTCAACAGCAACACCATACCCTTCTGTAAGATTATACCACTGTCCAGTTTTTCCAACAGCTTTACTTTCTGTGCTATAGATGAACATAAATGCTTCCTCTTTTTCTATCACTGTTACCCATAGGGGTATCTGTAGGCCTTTTTGAGGAAGAGATTAAGGAGGGAAAATCGTTTTGCAATTTTTCCATTAAATTTCTTATAATTAATCAATTTAATTTAATTGTGCTAGATTGATTTTTAATTATTTTTTACTATAATGTAAGTTTTTTTTTTTAATTGCTGGAGAGTATCATATGGAAGTGTTCTGCGTATTATATTGATGTAGACTTCTTACATATTTTACAAATATATATATATATAATATTATATGTTATATGTACTATTGATAGGCAGTGCTTTTGCACTGTGTTTTGCCCGTAGTGAACTTTTCATGTTGTTAATTGACTTCGTTTTAATCGTATCTCATAATGTGAATCAACCTTCACAATAAGTTGCCGAGGTATTGCACTGCTTTGAATAAGTAATGCTTCACCAGTGGAGAAGACTAATGTTACTTATTCTCAGCGGATACCACCACCCAGACAGTACTGTCTCGAAGCATGTTGGCTTATTCATCGATGGTTGGGCAGCTACCTTGTTGTTGCAATAGTGACAATCCAGTTATGAATTAAGTCCACAATATGAGAGATGCCTGATGGTGCATAATAGTATAAACGCTGATAGTATAATGCAATTATTTTGCATGAAGAAATTGGACTACGCTTAAGATACACTATTGAATGGTCAGTGCTTTTACACCATATTTTGCTCGTAGTGAACTGTTCATGTCGATAATTGGCATCGTTTTAATTGTATCTCATATTGTGAATCAACCTTCACAATGAGTTGCCAAGGTATTGCACTGCTTTGAATAAGTAAGGAGAATAAGTAACATTAGTGTTCTTCACTGGTGAAGCACAGCGCGACTTGTTCAAAGCAGTCCAGTACTGCAGCAACTTGTTGTGAAGGTTGATTCACAACATGAGATACAATTAAAACGATGGCAATTATCAACATATACAGTTCACTATAAGCAAAACATGGTGCAAAAGTGCTGACCATTCAATAGTGAATCTTAAGCATAGTCCCACTGCTTCTTGCAAAATAATTGCCTTAGTTCAGGGGTCAGCAACCTTTTCTGTGTAAAGCCATTTTTGATCTTATTATTTAAAAAAAAAAAAAAAAAGAGAATCCAAAGAGCCTCAGCTCAATCTGCCCAATCTTGGGGGTTTAAGAAATGGAATAGAGTGGGAAGGTGTTTTATTTTTTTTGAAATACTATTTATTGATACTGAAATAATGTAACAAACAACCAATTAGGTATAGAATTAATGATTTTGATGCTGAATTTCTTGAGCGAGTCTCTCAACGTCTGGCTAGTATACCAAAATTTTCATCTTTAAACATGCCTAGAGACTCATTGCAGATGGTTTCTTGGTTTATTTTTAATATAGTCTATGTTCGAAAATATTTGCTCGCAGAAATGCATCAAACCAAACACTGAGAGAAGTCCAAACGCAAATATTTTCAAATTTATATACTTGTCCAGTAAGCTACTCCACACATTGAACACAATTTAGTCATGTTTTTTCAACTCATCTATCACTGTCCATTTGTGTAGAATTGCAAGGGCTTTTGCCTCTCCAAATCCTCGATTTCAGTTTTAAGGCATTTTAGTCTTGCACTCCACATGTCCTTGATTTTTAAGTCCTCTAAATCCATTTCAAATTGTGCTTCATGTGGGCTAAAAGTTAAAGCCACAGTTACATGTTCAAAGAGCTGCAAGTTGCCAACACCTACCTTAGTTTATACTATAAACTAAGGCAATTATTTTTAGCAAGGTGATCGAGGCGATTGTGTTTTTATATATAAATTATATAAAAATTAAATATAAATTATAGTTTTTCTGTTTGTATTTCTTTTACTTTCTTTGTTACTTATTTAGTTAATTTTTTTTTTTTTGCATTAGTAGAGGCATATAATGCAAGAAAGCAAGCTAAAAAAAAAAAACCCTTCCATTTCACCCATCTATTCACTCCAAAAGTTTGTCTAGTTCAGACTTGAATTTATTTAAGCTGTCAACTTCCACAACAACAACAAATGGAAGTTTATTCAACCACACCCACTGGTTAAAGGCAAATTTCCACACATTTATTTTACAACTGTCTTTCCTCAATTTGAATTTATGCCCTCTCAGGTGTGGAATCTGAGAAGGAGAAGAATCCCATCAGCATTGAGCTTTCTCAAACCATTCAAGCCCTTATACACCTCAATGAGATCATCTCACTAGTGCCTAGTTTCCAGATGCTGCAATTTGCAGAAATTAAGCCCATCTTGGTAACAGCAACCCTTTGTTCCACTCACTAATCTTATTGCCTTTCTCTATACTCATTCTAGTAGCTCAACATCTTTCGTAAAACGAGGCTTCCAGACCTGTATGCATTACTCAAGGTGTGGCCTGACCATGTCCTTATATAAGGATAAGGACAATCACCTCCTTATCCCTGCTAGCAAAATTCCTGTATATCATTGACATACAAGACATGAATTACACGAGCTACTGTTGGAGCCTGTTTGCACTGCTCAGAAAACTTCATATCTGACTGCACAATTACCCCAGGTCTTTTTCATTCTCCACTACCCTGAGTGTGATACCGCACAGTTGGTTTGTTACTCTGGGATTGCTACTACCCATATGTAGTACTTTCCATTTGTCAATGTAAAACATCAGTTGCCACCTCTCAGCCCATCTGCTCAACTTTTCTAGATCCTGTTGCAGTAGTGTACCATCCTTATTGTGATTAACAATCCTACCAAACTTCATATCATCTGCAAACTTGGACATTAAGTCTGATATACCTTCATCAGTATCATTGATAAATACAGAAAACTACAATGGGCCTAACACGGAGCCCTAGGGAACTCCACTAATAACATTAGTCCATGAAAAGCAGTGTCCATTGATTACCACTCTTGTCTCCTATTCAACCTTCCTTTTATCCATTATAGCAACTTGCCCTTAATGCCATACTGTTCCAGTACAGTAATCTTCCACGTGCAACAGTATCAAAAGATTTTCTAAAATTCAAGTACACCCACTCGCCGACTTACATATGGGTTGTGTTCCGCATAACTGTACATAAGTCGGAATTTCCTTCAAGGCTTATGCAGCGCTTGTAATTATGTGCACCGAATTTGATTGAAGCAAAAAGGAAATGTTCGATGAACATGTAAATAGAATTATTTATTTATTTTTTCATCTCATACGCAGGAAAAATTACAAGTGTGCAATTACAAAAATTTTACTTTAACGTTGTGGAAACAAGCATGATGCTTGAACCTATTAAACAACCTGTTTGTCATGAACTTGGCTTGGGGTTTGCCTTACTTAATTGCTTCTGAATCTGATTTCCATCCATATTATTAATAGCTTTTCCATCTTCGATATAGCACCTGAACCTTTTTGTGATCACTGTTGATCTTAAATGCGCTGATTCTTTGACATGTTCTTTTGTACGCACACTGTCCTTTAAAATAGTATTCACTGTTGAAGTGGCGAGACCTAATTCCCGTACAATAGATAACAAACTTTGTCCTCCTGCTTCTTAATCATTTTCATCTTTGTTTCTAAATCAATTTTGTTTCGTTTTGTAGCTCTGCCACCACTTGCATTTTCCACTGCTCCCTTTCCCTTTATCTTTGTAATAAGTTAATAGGAATGAAGAGAAGATTCTGAAAATTTATTTGTTTTTTTTATATCATTGAAGATTTTAGTAAAGGGGAAAGACATTTCATAATAATGTAAAAATCCACACAATTCCAGTTATTGGTATTATCGCAAATGCAGTAAGATAGTTTACTACTTGTTTATAATAGATTTCACTAACAGAAAAAACCTAATAAACAGGAAGGTGCAAATTGTTTTTATTGTTTTAGTCGTGACTTCCAGAAATGTGCTTTAGAAAAATATCACAAAGGTATTCAAAATCGATTCGTATAACGGAACATATGATAACGGTGAAGGTGTAGTGCAGCCAGGCCGCGTAGCCCTTCTCAGCCAATAGTAGCATTTGTAAATGTGTTGGCCGCATGTTTTGTTTATGCATCCTTTAGTTAAGTGATTTTTGTGTTGTGTTTATTTGGCATAAATTTATATATAACTAATGCAATTTCATTATAAAAATGACTTTTTAGAGATTTAAATAGCTTAGTTATATAGCGAAAATTTCAATTCCTGAAGTCTCAGAACGAATTACACCAAAAAAACCAAAATAAAAAAAAAATGTATTATTGGGTTTAATTACGATATTTTCACAATACCTCCATTTATTCCTACGGGATGCAAAATGTTTCCATATTTTTTTCAGTTTTCACCAGCCAGCAAAAACTTACGTAAAGTCAAATTTATGTAAGTCGAGTATTACATAAGACGGGGAGTGCTTGTATATGATATCAAATTTTTTTTTTTTTTTTTTTGCATCCAGTTCCTTTGTGACCACATGGTATCCAATCAGATTGGTCAGACTAGACTTCCCCTTAACAAATCCATGCTTTAACGAATTGTTTTAGTTGTGGAATTATGGAATGACTGAAATGAGTCATGGAATAATGGAATGACTCCATTATTTTCCCTGGAACAGAAGTTAAACTAATAGGTCTGTAATTACTTGTCACCTTTCGATCCCCCTTTATGAATTAGCATATTTGCTAATCCTTGGACTCTGGGACATCCCCCTGAGTCCATGGATGCCCTCATAATTCGTGGCTAAGGCCCTACTTACTTCCTTTGCTGCCTCCTTTAATATAACTGGATAGATCCCAGGTGAATTCCAGCAATTTCTGATCCACTTTGCTCTCAGTTAATACAAAATCATTTTACTTCCTGTTAGAGTTCAATAAGCTTCTGGCCTCCACTTCCCTACGGAATTTCTCAAGTGTGAATGTAGATTCAAAATACTCATTCAGTTTGTCATCTACCTGAGAAGAATCATCAACAATTGAACATAGTTATTGAACAAAGATGCTAATGTACCACTGTATTGCCATCTCTAGTTCAGGTTCTTTTGGATTTACTTTTAGTTAATCACTATTCTGTGTCAGTGGTTTTGGTAAGTGTTCACTCTTTAAGGGCCACTGTTATTATTCAGATCTGTTGCATTGGCGAATTGATTTGTGTGTTCTGTTGGGTTGGTGTTGCATTGGTTTGTTTAATGTTTGAAATGCAGTGACTTGAACCTTGTGGCCTTCTGAAAAGTTAGGGTGCAATATGGTCAGTGTATTTACTTTGTTTCACCTTTTAGCCATGTTGTGGTTTGTTTTGTCTCTGTTTATAGTTTATAGTGATATTAATTAGCATTTTTGTCAATTTTTAATTTTGGGATTCCTATATGTAATTATTGTGCACATTTTTTGTCTTGGTGATTATTGATATAAAATGGTTTCTTGTTTTGATTATTATTATTTATCTTTTTCCTTTATTTGACAATATATTGATATATGCACATGTTTTTTTCTTATTTTTATACTCTGTGGTTTTTGAACTGGAAAATAGAGGTGAAGAGGCAAACTCGACCAGCTCTAACCTGGTTGAGTTCTGCTGTTTCATTGAGCCAAGTTTAAATTTAAGTTCGAGGAAGAGAAAAGAAAAATCACATGGAGCAATCGGGTGAATATGAAGAGTGAATATGAATTCATTACAAAAACATTCCTGGGGAATGTTTTTGTAATGAATAAATTTTTAGAACTCTGATTAACCCTTGTATATGATTCGAAACATCTATATTGCTTTCAATCTTATCAGAATAGTGTCAGCTGTCTCACATTTTATGTATGCGTTTATATCTATATATATTCACTGTTAAAATTTTCTTTTAGTGCTATGAGAGATCAGTATATGAGAACTGGAGAGGGATTTCTCTTAGTATTTGCAGTTAACAATGCAAAATCATTTGAAGATATTAGTATGTACAGAGAACAGGTAATAATCATTTCAGCAATTAATATATTTTTTAAATTTAAATCTTCAATTTCATTTTTGGAAAAATGCCTACTTGTATAATAATGGGAAGCCGTGCTTATAAAATTATTGTAGCTTTATGTTAACGTACAGGTGGATGTAAATCTTACCAATATTTATTTAAAATCTTAATGGATTAAGTGACTGTTCATTTATTTTTATTAAATCAGTTTTATCCACCATGAGTCCCAATACAGTTCATATAATAGTGACATATTCAAGTGCTTTCACTTTACATTAGTCAGTTTTAAAACTGTTTTTCGTATAATACAATAAATTTCATATTATTGTATTATGATATAATTAATTTTTATTGTCAACTGTAAAATTGTCAATTGTCAATTGTAAAAATTGACAATTTTTATTGTCAAATTAAATTAATTTAATTTTTATTGGCTGTCTTGCTGTTATTAAACAGAGCTATAACATATGAGTTTTATTGTCACCCTTGATAAGATATTTAATACTCATCCTACAAGGGGTTTCCGAAAAGTAAGATAACACATTTTTTCTCTCGATGTTGAATAATACGAAGTTGAAATTACACACCAAGAAATAAGTGAACATGCACTACTTCTCCACAAAGTCTCCACTTGTATTGATGCACTTGTCCCAGCGATGGATCAGTTTATCAGTACTGAAGAAGTCGCTCTCTTGCTGTTATTAAACAGAGCTATAACATTTGAGTTTTATTGTCACCCTTGATAAGATATTTGATACTCTCATCCTATGTGGATTTTTTCTCTCAATGATGTTGAATAATAATAAGTTGAATAAGTGAACACGCACTACTTCTCCGCAAAGTCTCCAATTTTATCGATGCACTTGTCCCAGCGATGGATCAGTTTATCAATACCAGTACTGAAGAAGTCCGTGCCCACACGCAGTAACCAACATCGCACCGCCTGATCCGTGGTGAAATGCTTTCCTGAAAGGCGTTTTTTCAGAGGGCCGGACAAATGGAAGTCTGAAGGTGCTAAGTCTGGGCTGTAGAGGGGATGACAGTTTCCCAACAATTACGGCGCAACCACTCAAGAGTGCTGTGTGGAGTTGCATTGTTGTGCATCAAAATCACTCCGCTTGTCAGGGGGGTCCTGGTCATTTGTGTCGAATGTTGGCTTTCAGTTTTTCTAACGTTGCACAGTAAAGCTGTGCATTGATTGTTCCTCCCTTAGGCAAGAAATCCACCAACAGAACGCCTTGGCGATCCGAGAACACTGTGGCCATGATTTTTCGGACACTGGGAAAAGTTTTTTGAATTTTTTGTGCACAGGAGATTGTGGATGTTTCCAGGTCATGGAGTCTTGTTTGCTCTCCGGGGTAAAGTGATGAACCCATGCTTTGTCTGTTGTGACTATGCGAGCGAGAAAATTCTCTTCTTCATCACTGTATCGCAACAGGTTCTCCAGACACCTTCCCGTGCATTTTGCTTTGTCCTCCTCTGACAATTGTCGTGGCAGCACACCTTTCGAAAGCCAAGGACATCTTGAACACTTTCGTGAACAGTCTACTTACTCGTGTTCGCTATTTGTGCAATTTCATGCAGTTTTACTCGCCTGTTTTCAAGAATGATGCCCTTATAATGAACGAAATGTTGTCTTCTGTCTTGCTTGATGAAGGCCTCCCCTCCTGATGCCAGTCTTCAATGTCAGTACAGTCCGCTTTAAATTCATAGCACCAAAAACACACCTGCTTCTTTGTCATCACCTTTTCGCATACACAACAACCAGTTCACGGTGAATGTCACTTAATGTGCAAGTTAGTTTTGCAAGCAAAAGACCCTTTTGCTTGCAAAAAAAAGCGAATAACTT